>NC_134112.1:80319166-80623750 GCF_040939455.1 Microcebus murinus | reverse complement strand
CGGGAAGGCCTGCCCTGGTGGGCTGTGTGTCTCCAGGCAGGGAGTCATTCTCAGGGCAGCTCAGCCTGTTTCATCCTGGGTATTTGGGAAGGGCTCGGAGAAGCCTTTGGCAGGAATCTCCATTCTCTTCTCCTTAGAAAAGCCGAACCAAGTTGGTTAATAAAGTTACCCAATACTGTTCCTATTGACAGTGTCCAAATTATGCCGCAGTTCTGTGGCCGCAGCTGTGCTGGGGGGTGGCGTGAAAACTGCTTGTGGGAGCTACCTACGTAGAAATCCTCAGCATGTACTGTCTGCGAAACCTTTCCTCATTATCTTAGGTATTAAGATGCACGGTGTTCTCCTTGAAGGGCTCATCCTGTTTGAGAACCACCAGGAGGGAGAAGAATTCAATGCGGGGGAGGTCTTGGTGCCAGGAGGAGCTGCTTAGTAAGGTGACCCCCTGCCCCTCTACCTCGGTCCCCTCCACCCACCCAGTGCCAGGGCAAGCTGCCTGTCTCTGAGCCAAGCTGGCTCTGCTTCAAGAGGGATTGTTCGCTGAGCACTGTGCCACTTTCTTGTTTTATCCTCATTATAATACAATGAGGGGAGCACAGTATTTTTGTCCCCATTTTACAGATGAGACACTGAGGCACAGAGAGGATGAGGCTTTGCTCATGATTCAGCAGCTAAAAGCTGGCAGCACCAAATTCTACTCATGTTCAATCTGACTGTTACCCCCTATGGTAACCTGCCAAGTTCTGACTCAGTCTACACGGCCCCACCCTTGGACTTCACAGTTGGGTGACTGGGCACATTGAGAATCTCAGGTGGCGTGAAGAGAGTCTGAAGAATGGGGGGGTCAATTATCCTGTAAAACCGATGGGTCTGGATTGCACATGGTGTTAGTGAGCTAGGGCTGCCTTACAGAGTACCACAGGGGGCGGTACAAACAACAGAAATTTATGTTCTCCCAGTTCTGGAGGCTGGGAGTTCAAGATCAAGGCGCCCACAGAGTTGGTTTCTGGTGAGGCTTTTCTCTTTGGCTTGTAGACACAACCTTCTCACCGTGTCCTCATGTGGCCTTTTCTCTGAACACGTGTGTCCCCAGTGTCTTTCTGTGTGCCCAACTTCCCTCTGTATAAGGACACCAGTCAGATTGGATTAGGGTCCCACTTTCATGACTTTATTTAACCTTTAATGCCCCTTTAAGGACCCTATCTCCAAATACGATCACATTGGAGGTTAGGGCTTCAACATATGGATTTTGGGGGACGCAATTCAGTCCACTGCACAGCGTATTCAAAGCTGTCTGTCCCTCCTACAGCAGACCCCACAGCACTGGGTACAGTCAGCTGCAATCTGAGTGTCAGCCCCTCTCTGCAAGGCAGGGGCCAGATGCCCCCCCCCCCACCTCCCACTAAAGCCACATCAATGAGAAACCACTGCTCCACTGAGAATTCAATAAAGGCTTTTTACAGAATATTACTACAGACTCCTACAGCTCTATACAATCCAGCATTTACATGTAATTTTCACTTCAGCTGAAGCTTTTAAACTTAAAATCACAACACAGTGACTGAAGCCGCAGCTCCCTATGCAATCAGAGTTTCTATCAATGCTAAAAGTTATCTTTTTAAAGAATCCTCAAAGCCATCTTTGGTTCCAGAGGGCTATGTTCTTCCCATATACAAAACGAATTCCTCCAATCCCATCCCTGGAATAGTTTTTCCAATGAAGGAATGGCTTTGCAAGAAGCCTCATGTACCTTAGTAAACTAGCTCTTAAAAAAAAAAGCCCTGGCCGGGCGCTGTGGCTCACGCCTGTAATCCTAGCTCTTGGGAGGCCGAGGCGGGCGGATTGCTCAAGGTCAGGAGTTCAAAACCAGCCTGAGCAAGAGCGAGACCCCGTCTCTACTATAAATAGAAAGAAATTAATTGGCCAACTGATATATATATAAAAAAAATTAGCCGGGCATGGTGGCGCATGCCTGTAGTCCCAGCTACCCGGGAGGCTGAGGCAGAAGGATCACTGGAGCCCAGGAGTTTGAGGTTGCTGTGAGCTAGGCTGACGCCACGGCACTCACTCTAGCCTGGGCAACAAAGCGAGACTCTGTCTCAAAAAAAAAAAAAAAAAAAAAAAAAAGCCCTGATTTATTCATAGGGTTTATCAATTTTCATGGGTGTCAATACTTCCAGCATAATAGATTCCAAGCTATTATACTAATGATTTTAAAATTGGCTTACAAAGTTCCAGGGTATTTTACTCTTGGCTCTCATGAGCCACTATCACATCACCGCTGGTCCTTCTCATGGTCACAGAAGCCCATTTTGTAGATCTTAACCTGAGTCAGGGGTACACTCTGAGATCTTGATCAAAATGAGGTTGACTGGCCCCTCTGGGACCCAATCTCACAATCTCATTTCCATTGTCATCATGCTTTAATCCCTGAGTGCAGGCCACAGATCCTTGTATATTTCATACATGCTTCTGAAACCTTCCTAACTTAGAAGAATCATCCATTTTCTGGAGATCAGAGTCACCCCACTGGCCATGGGAATTTCCATGGGACAGCGGTCTCCACGGGAAAAGTCCAAATCAATTAAGAGCAAATTAGGGTCAGATCAGATTGACGGCAGGTGTAAAAGCTACCCAAGCATGTGATGCTTTGTCCAGAACTGAACATCTTTTTGCTTTTTATTCAACCAGGGCTGTGGGGGCCTCACTAGTGCTTCCTGCCTGACCCCCTGATAATGACAAACAGCCAAAGTAGTGGTCAAGTTCTCCCCAGGCCCTGCGTGACCATCTGCACTCCATGTGTGTGGGTATGTTCAGGGAGCTTTCATCCCAGAGGCAAAATTGAGGAGTTCCAGGGGGGCAGGCTGCTGAATGTTCACAATTCCAAGTTCACGGCCAGGATGCGGTGTTTCAGAGGAAAACAGAGATCTGGGAGCAGACCTTGGAGAAAACTGGGCTTGGATGTAACGTACTCCACCAAGTTAAATATAAGTGGGAATTGCAGCAGGCTTTGGACATGGAACTTGATGGTTTCCAGAGCGATTGGCATAGAGAGGGAAGGGACACACAGAATTGGAATGGTCCCTGCCTCCCTCCCCGACTGTGCTCTTGCCCCTTGGTGGGAGCAGGAGCTGCCGTGAGCCGTCAAGCCCCTCCTGCCTCACAGTCTCTCTCCCCTCCTGTGCAGTCCCCTCTCCGGATTATTGCTGGGTCCCAGGCGAGCCAGCTGAAGCGGTCATGATAATACTAATAAGCTGATTTAAGGGAAGAGTTTAGCTCATTGGACCTTTGGGAAAGACCTTGGCTGGCGCTTTGCTTGGTAGGATAACAAGCTTCAGTGACTAACAAACGGGGATACCAACTCACTCCTCTGCTATATTCCTATTTCACATGCCGGAGGTGTCAGTAATCACTCCCATAAGTGAAATCTGCCTTTCCTCTGGCAATGGAAAGGCTAAATTGTAAATGTTATCTTCGAGGCTTCCTCTTTTTTCTGGGGCTTCTCTGAGCTTAGGAGGGAGGGGTACAGATGGCTCCACACGTTCCCTTGCCCTTGGGGTTCCTGACCAATGTTCTTCAGAAGGTTAAGTTGGCATTTGAAACATCAATAATGAATTATCCTTCCTCTTACTCTCCCATGTTCTGTCTTTACTCATAGGTCTATTTTGAAGAATGCATTAAATTAAAATAATTATAATCGGGCATCTACTAGGTGCCAAATGCTGTGCTAGGTATTTTATAAATATTATTTCCACACCTAATAAAAATATTATGAGAGAGAAATGATAACTGCCATTTTATAGCTGAAGAAGCTGAGACTCAGAGACATTAACAGATTTGCCCACAGTCAGTAAGTGTTCAGATTCTAGCCGAGGTCTTTTTAACTCTAAAGCTTGCAGTTTTCTACTATGTTACTATGTTATGTAAAACATTGCATCATTGAGCACAAAATTAGGTTCTGCTGCTGTTACAAGTGACCCCCAAATCTTAGTGGCTTAGACAACAAAGTTTTACTTCATCCTCACGTGTGACACATGATTCACATGCATAAAACCTTGGCTCAGCCTAGCACCCCGGGACTCAGGCTGGCGGTGCAAGAACCACCAGACTGTCACTGGTCCCCATGCTAAAGGGAGAGGGAGCTCTGGAGGGTCTAAAACTAGCAACAAAATGCCCTGGCACTGAACTGACACACGTCACTTCTACCCACAACTCCCTGGCCAGAATATTCCATTACTCTTCCAAACCACAAGAGGGAGGAAGTGCGATCCCGCTGGGCAGCTGAGAATAGAAACCTGCCATGAGTGTCTGGCACAGGGCTTGGCACCTACATGCTCAAGAAACACTATTTCATGATCCCTTTTCTTCAACTATGAACAGATTATGGTGGAATAATTCTTTTTGGACCAAGAAACAGTCTTTTTTTTTTTTAATTTTTTTTGATTTTTTCCTGGTCCACCTCAAATGGTATAAAAGGAGACAGTCTTAATACACAGGCCCTTCGTTATGTAGTCTGTTGAATGCGTTCTCTCTTCCTTGGCTTGTAACCGGATCATAGGATGCTGCATCAGATTCCTTCAGGGCCTGGGTCTCCAGTGCCTTGGTGTCTGACCACGTAACAGGGTTTCCATCAGTTGTCCTCAGTACCGTGTTGCAGATGATGGACGACAGTCACAACCATGACATATGACCCCCCCCCCAGGCATCCCATAGGCTCAGGGCTACAGGCAGTCCCTCACCCCTTCTTCTTCCTTTCGGGGAGGCATACCCCAAAGCAAGTGAGTGGCAGGAATATATTGAATTTGTTCTAATTGATAAAAAGATCATCAATCATTTGAAAAACTCAGCAGCTTGTTATCAATAGCCAATTGCCTATGACACACCTTGTAGCTGTTCCACAGGCAGCATGTCAGGACGCCACACTGAAGACCACTGGTCGACAGGATGCCAGAGCAGCCAGTTGTGAAATGAAAAATGGTGCCAATTAACTGGTTGTTTTATCTTTGTCGTGCCAAAGAATTAATTGAAAAGAACATTTTGTCCACACTCATTGAATTAGCTAGTGGTCTTGGCACCGCGTAGACACAGCCTGGGTATTAAGAATGTGAGTCGTGGTATCAATCATCAAATCACAGAATGTTGGCCTGGAAGGAATCTCGGGAGATATTTTTCATACATTCCCCTCATTTCACAGATGAGGAAACTAAGGGCCAGCAGGTTGAAAGACTTGCTTAAGGACATGCAGCACAATTGTTAACTATTGTTTTAGAAAAGAGGTAAATGCGGGCACATATTCACCCACTGCATTTTTAACATTTTCTGCAGCTATTTCAGAATCAAGATGCCTGCTGAATGACATTGCGTACTCCTTCTAAAAGTAGACAAGAATTTGAGAAACACCCCGTGGTGCAATTGGTCATTGCTTAAACTTGCTGCTGACTCATTTGCCCTCCACCCTTTCTTTACCAACTTCTTTGGTGACATCCGTCACTTCCCCTGGCTCTTTTCCCCAGCTTGTCCCATCCCCACTGGCTGGGCCGGGCAATAGGATGCAGTGACGTCACCACCGCGCGTCCTCATTGGCTGGCGGGAGGGGCTGGGGTGAGCCCTGGTGGGGAGCCCTGGGTGTGAGCTGCCTCCCAGCCTCCAGGCCAAAGCCAGCCACCTGTTGCCAGGAGGGCAGCCTGTTCTGGGCCAAAAGGAGACTGTGGAACAAGGCAGGCAAGATTTGCAGGCTTCACCTTTTTGATAAAAGACAAATGCTCCCTCCAAACAAACAACTCCTGTAGGCCACATTTTAAGTGTTAGGGGAAAAAGTCCCATTCAAAAATAGTCTTTCAGATCAGGGCCTTCCCTACTCTCACTTAGCTGTTAATTGCACTTTTTTGTTCACTTCAGGTGCCTGCCTCTGGAAATGTCTGGAGTTTGACACAGGCAATTTGGTGGTGGTCCCTGTAATCCTCACCCCTTTCTCAGATCGACTTCAGAGGGCTTGAAGGCTCCCTGCTTCAGGGCCTGCGAGGGGAGGATCTTCAGACCACCTCTGTGTGGCCCTGGGGCTGAGGGATCCAGCTCAGTGGCCAAGATGCTCTCCACGGTCACTGCCCAGCCTAGGATTTTGGCAGCTCTCCCAACCCACAGGCCCAGATGCAGGAGCAGTCTTTGGCATGGACAGAGAGCTCTTAGGCGTGGGGCCAAAAGTCAGCCCTTTACCCCAGATGAACACGTGGGGCTGCCCCTCCCCTGCTCAGCACACCTCTTTCCCTCTCCGTGGGTTTACACAGCTTAGAGAAGCGTTTGGAGTTTGGGGGCAGAGGAGCAGGGAAGATGGAACCGTAGGGTGGTATTCTGGGACAAATCTCCCCCTGACCCACACCAAATAAGAGGGGAAGAAAGGACCTATAGCTTGAGAGTAGATTCTGGGTCACATGGGTTACCCCCTCCCCTTTCCTGGGTTGGATGCACTGTTGAAAAGATGTTGTGGAAAGTCTTGCTCTTCCCAGTGCTTCTTTCTCGTTGGCTTTGGTACAAAGCTACAAATATAGACACAGACACAGACACACACTGCTCTACCCTATAACATACCAATCGTTCCTTCTTGGCCACTTGGCTGCTCTACCCTATAAAATACCAGTCATTCCTTCTCGGCCACCAAGGTTCACTAGCAGCTAATGCCATTTAGTGGGCACTGGCCGATAGTGAACCTTGGCCAGTAGGTTCCAGATTCTGGAAAACCCTGGTTGTAGAAGAACTCATGGCTGAGAAACTTAAGACTTTAAGGGAAAGTAGAGTTAGGAGAACAAAGGTCACCAATGAACTAAAGAAAATCCTTATAATTGGTTTTGCATTCAGGAAAGAACCCAATCCAAGAGCACACTGAATAAGGAACATTTTACGACGTATCACATGCTGCTGGTGGAAAGGTGAGTGGCTTAGTCAAGGCAATGAGCAAATCGACAGTGTGGTCCGCAACTGGGGATGGATGCATCCTCCCTACAGCCCGGCAACATCCTCACAGGGATGGACTCTAGAGAAACGTGGTCAAAGATGTTCACTGCAGAATCATTTGTGATGGTGAAACATCGAGAATAACTCAAATGTCCATCAGTAGGTGAGTGAATGAATAGTGGGTTCTTTGTACTGCTTAATGACATTCAGCAGCTAAAACCAATGGGCTAGCTCTATACCTATCAACATGGATAGAACTTGGAAACACAATGTCAGGTTTAAAAGAAATTCCAGAATGATAGGTTCAGTGTGATACCCCTTATGTCAATGAAGAAGCACTCAAAGCAGTGCTAGATATAATTTATGAGTAGTACCTATGTGGTAAAGTATGAACACATGTAAGAGAAAAATATCCACCAGTTTCAGGACAGTTTCTGTATCTTTGGAGGCAGGAAAAGGGGCACAATAGGGACTTCAGCAGTGTCTCTACAGTCTTACTTCTTTTTTAAAAAAATAATGTAACATAAATGTGACAATATGTTAGCATTTGCCATTTCTCGTGGTGGGTACAAGGCTTTTGTTATATTACTCTTTGTATTTTTCTGTATGTTTGAAATATTTCAAAAAGGGAAAAAGGAAAAAAATATTCCAGTGGCATTTTGCACACATTTACATGAATAGAAATGAGTATGGTACTGAGATTTTCCATTTTCATCCATACCCTGAAAGAATCTTAGGATTTCCATTCCTTGTGTTTCCAATGAAATGCTCATAAGCGTGTTTTTCTTTGTTGCAGAAATATGCACTCAGAGGGGCATTTTTCCAGCTAGTTATCCTGTGCCCTTCTGATCTCATGACTCAGAATAATTGACACCACTTCTCTGGTTCAGATACATGGAAAAGGGGAACACTTAAGGTGGGCTGCAGCCATCCTGCTGGCAGGTTCTCGCTCCACTTGCCATTCCCTGGGTTAGTAGGTCTGTCCTGCCAGAGGCCTCGTTGCTCCTCTCCTGGGAGGAAAGCCCAACGGTGTGGTTTAATTCTCTCTTCCTTCTTTGCCTTTCACTGAGTTTCCTTTGCAAAACCCTGCTCCCTGGGTACCCCAATATTTCTTTCTTTCTTATTTTTTCACCAGAGCTGACCCACTGGAAATCGATTCTCACGCTTGAGTGCATGTCAGAATCACCTGGAAAGCCTATTAAAACACAGAACGCTGGGCTTGGTCTTTAGACTTCATGATTCAGTGGGTCTGCTCAGTGGTGTGCTGGGAGCTGGGTTTTTTGTTTGTTTTTTGAAACAGGATCTGACTCTGTTGCTTTGGTTAGAGTGCAGTGGCGTCATTATAGCTCACTGGGCTGGGCTTAAGCAGTCCTCCTGCCTTAGCCTCTCAAGCAGCTGGGACTATAGGTGTGTGCCACCATGCCCAGTTGTGTTTTCTATTTTTTTTTTCTTGTGGAAATGGAGTCTTGCTATGTTGCTCAGGCTGATCTCGAACTCCTGGCCTCAAGCGATCTTCCCACCTCAGCCTCCCAGAGTGCTGGGATTACAAGTGTGAGCCACCATGCCTGGCCATGGAAGCTGTTTAACAACAGGCTTTCTGAAAGAAAAATTAGCAGTGATCCATGGTGTTTGCCAATTTCCACAGCATAAATATCCCCACCATGGCTGATTTCAAGCCCCCCATGTGACTATCACTAAATGTAAAGTTGGGGAGTGCAGAATTGGTTCCACTGAGATGATGCAAACCATCTCCAGCCCACCCTGGGCACTAGGACCTAAGAATGTGCATTTCTAATATGATGTCAGGCAATGCTAAACTGTTGGTCTCCAAGTGGTTCACACTTTGGGAACCACTACCCTAGAAGGCTGAGCACAGAAGTGCAGAGTTTAGGAAGGGATTCCTGGATTGTGTGAATGATCCCGAAACCTTGACCTTAAAAATCCCATCTCCTTAAAAGGAGGCCAGAAAGAGATTTCCTGCTCTCACAGCAAAAGGGGCTTATGATGTGGGACTGGCGCAGGTTACACTGAAGATAAAACAGCAACAGCCTGGGCTCCATCCTGCCTGGGGCACTGGCCTGGAAGTCCTGTCCCCTAGCCTGAGTGCTCCCATCCACAGACCACTAACAATGCTGCTCCCACCTCAGGCAAAGGTCACTCCCCAGGCCCACACCCTGCAGCTCATGAGCACAGCCCTGGAGGAAGGGGGCACACTGATCCCTGGGGGCTACTGAAAGAAAGAACCGTGTCCCTGAGAGTGTTCCTGGCAGAATGAGGCATCGATGCTGGGAGAGAAAAGGAAGGAAACAGAAAAGGAAGAATGGGAGAGGAGTTGGGGGCTGGGGGGTGAGAGAAGAGAGTCCAGAATAGAGATGCGGATGGGGGTCCACAACTCCCAGGGAACTTAGGGTACAGCCAGAAATGAAAGCACCAAATTGAAAGCACCAAACCACACCTGTCCGTTCCCCTGCTAGTGACATACCAGCTTCATTCTTCCAGATCTTTGACTTTCACTTCCCTGGTCCCTTCCCCCAGGCCTAGCCCAAGAGGCCACCTCTGGGGCAGAACAAAGGCAGCTGGGCTCGGAGGGCTCTGCTGGGATGAGAAAGATCATCCCGGGAGACAGACAGGATTAACACTCGGCAGTGCTGCCACACACACACGCGTGATATTATCCTGTTGGTATATAGGATTATATGTCATTAGGATTACAGGGTGTGACAACTCCAGGCGCGTTTGACATTTCTATTCAAATTGTACTTTGGGGAAACCTGTAGGGTTTCCTTGCTCGTAATTTCCCTGGCTCCTTCCTCCCCTCTTGACCTGCCTCCTGTGCCCTTGGCAGTTCCCACCCTGGAGGACAGCCAACAGCCCACAGCCGACAGCGACAGCGGACAGCGACAGGGGCCCCAGTCCTTGTTGCCTGTTTCAAGCTGAACAGCCTCAGGGGAGGAGATTGTAGCTGAAAGACCATCCAGCACCTTTCTCTTGTTCTACAGATGCAGAAGCCAAGGTCCAGACAAGGAAGGCGACTAGCAGAGGCCACTCCATCCTCCATCCGTGTGGCCCTGCCACATCCGAGTCTCAGTCTCCTGGGGGAGGGAACACCTTGCCCGGGTGCCTCTGCTGGCTTGTTGAGCAGTCAGAGAGGGACACATCAGCCACCTGGAGAGACTTCCCAATTGGCCTCTGGCCTTCCCCCCCCTTCCCTTTTGTTCTCATCTTTCCTTCACCCCCTCTGTGCCATCTCCCATCTCCTTCCTCCCTCCTTGAAAGGCCCTAATGACCCACAGGTGGGGACATCCCCTCCCAGCCTGTGCCTCTCTGACCCCAGGGCCTTGGGGGGAGGGGTTGGCAGAGTGAGCCTCTGACTTCCTCCAGCCTCTCGGCCCAAGGCCCAGGTCCTGCCTGCCCAGGTGGGCTCAAGGACTGGCGGCCACTCCTCCCCCTGGTGCCCTCAGCCCTGGGCGCACACGTGTGGGATCTTGTCTGTTCGGGTGGGTGAGGTGGGGGTGAACGGCCACGGCTGATTTCAACCAGACGACTCATTGCCAAGCGCCAGACACATCTGCACAACTGTGACACATACGCACACAGCCACGCACCGACAGCCAGGCAGATGCCTCCCCAGAGCTGACACCCCTAGACTCAGAGTCGGGGGCCCTGCTTTCTATAGTGGGGATAGTCATTCATATAGCTAGTCATTCATTGACTAGCACCCATGGCCCTGTAAGGCGGGCATTATTATCCCTGTTTCACAGAGGAGAGCACCGAAGCACAGAGAGGGTTAAGGACTTTCCTGAGGTCACACAGCGAGTGCACAGGGGATCTGAGATTTAAATCCGGATCTGATTGAGTCTGAAGTCCAGGTTCTTTCTATTAACTTTGGAAACCAGTTTTCTGAATAACTCCTCTCCCAAGCCCCTCTCCCTCCAATGGGAACAGGCTCCCTAGGGTGGCAGGGATTTGAGGGTGGGCAACGCCTGGGATATGGGCCAGGAACCGGCTTTGAGAGGCTGCCTAGACCCAGGAGAGCAGCCAGGCTGTAGACGAGCCAGCAACCCTTCCCCTCGCTCTCCCCTCCATTTCTCCTCCCCTTCTCCCACCCCTGCACTGCTCTGCACCCCTCAGGACTGCTCCTCACGGAGACCCCGGTTCTGTGAGGAAAGGTCTTCAGGACTCGCGGTCCTGGAACAGAGCCCAGCACACAGTCAGACTTCACATTCCTTGAGTGACTGCGCGGAAGGGAGCTCTCTGGGGGCTGTCGGGTGCGCTACCCATTATGACCACACGATGCCGCCCTTGAGCCGCATACACCGTCCCCGCCCGCCAGCTGACGGCAGGTGGCGGGGCGCGACCTGCTCTGCAGCTGGCGGGGACTGGGAGGTCAGGGTAGCATCAGGTGGTCACAGGCATTATTCAGCCCTCAGCTTTGCGTGTTGCTGTCCTGTCTTCTCCCCCTCCCCTGATCCCTGGCTGTCTCCAGAGGGGCTCAGTTTTCCTCACTGGCTGGGTCCGTGGGTCCAGGGATGGCCTCGTGACCCACACACCCAGCCCTCCTTCCTGAACCTCCACAGCGAACCCCCAGTTCCATCCAGGACACTTCAGCACCTCTGAGCTCAGTGCAGGCTGCGCACACACCCGCTCACGTGTTGCCTTAGAATTGCCCTCTAGTAGCTTCTGCAGGGAAGGAACCTTCCAGGGGCTTGTTTCTGAGAGCCGTGGCTCTGCTACAGGTAAAGGCGTGGGGGGCTGACACCACACCCCTCACCTTGTGCTGCCTCGGCACAAGCAGCCACCCAGGGCTGGGTAGGAGGGTTCCAGACAAGGAGGGCCCCAGAGCCTGGCCTTTTCCAAACCAGAGAGCACCAAGGTGTCCTGGGGCCCTGTCATCCAGCTCATCGTCAGTGGTGGACAATGACGTGGATGCCTGTGTGGCCATCCCCGACCTGCCGTGGCCTCACTGCAGCTGCAGCAGCGATCTCTCAGCCCCCTGGCCCCGGAGGAGGGACAGGGAATCCACAGCCACCTTAATAGGCATGACCCATCCTCTGCTCTCTTTAGAAGCAGGGCGCCCATTTACTTCTCTATTTCAAATCTCTCCGTATTACATAGGTCCTCTTCTGTGCTTTACCCGACACGGTTCTCATCTTTAGGGAAGTTTGCTTAGGCCCTAACCCCAGCCTTGTCTATGACCCTTGCCCTGGGCTCTGTCACCTGCCCCCTGGGGACTGACACCTGTGGGCTGCCCCAGGCGCGCCCCTCCCTCTGCTTCACAGCATGCAGTCCCACCTCCTCTCTCTAGAGGGCTCTGTACCCGAGGCAAGCAAGAATACCAACTCCTGAACTTAAGCAACCAAGGATTTTATTTGAAGGATTCAGGGGTGGTTCACAGGATGCAGGAGGCAGGTGGAGGTCCAGGCCAGAAAAGGGCAGGCACCAGGCAGGTCAGTCACACAGGCAGCAGAAGTTCGGATTCTTCTCCTCGCATGGCTGCTGGGATCAATCAGTGTCAGTCATTTTGTTCCCGATATTGTATCCTGCACAGGACTCCAATCCCCCGGCCTGCCTCAGGTCTCATGTCCACCCAGTGGGCAGTGGGAGGACAGGACATCTTGAGTGACAATCCAGCCAGCACAGACTGTCCACACTATGGGGGGGGGACCTTCTCCAAAAGGAGCTCCAAGGGAGGTCATCTGCATACAGAGGACTGAATACTGGGAGGGCCCAGCCACCTGAGGCCCCCACAGTGGTCTTCCCTGGCCTTAAATTGAGCCACTCCTTTTTTTTCTTACCTTGGGGAGTCTTCCAGTAGACATTGTCCACCTGTAAATAATTAAAAGTGGCACACGGAGCCTCAGCGCTTGACTAAAGTCGCTCAGCACCTCTAAAGGAGAGCCAGCTTCCCTCGCTGTCTTGAGTTTGTGTGCGACTCACCTGGAGCCCTGGGTCCCCTGTGGACAAGGCCTCCCGCAGATACTTTTTGGGGTAAGGGCTTCCTGACTACTGTTGAGAGGAACAGCAAGCCCAGACCGCAAAAAGATCCAAAGGAGACAGCAGCCACCCAGTGGCAGGAGGGCTGGCCCTTCAGGGCTCAGTGTGCACCTGGTGACCAGGTCAGGGAGGCCGAGCGGGGACCTAGGAAGGGAGGGAAAGAGAGCGAAGGGGAGATGAGCGAGATGGGAGCCCCAGGAAGCATGCAGGCAGAGGAGTCCCAGCTGAAATAGCCCCTCCACCAGCCAGTGTCACACCTGCATTCCTACCCACGGGGGACTCTCAGAGCCATAAAACACCAAGAGCCCTGAGAAGAAGATGCCATCACTCATTGAGACCTCTGAGGACAGACATGTTTGAACTCTGCTTCCAGCAGAGGCGACTCCTATGGAGAAGGCAGGAGTTCCCACGCCAGGCAGACTTAGCCTGAATAAACCTCTCCCGCCCATCTTAAACAGCTGCTCCTCAAAGGCGGCAGCTAAGCCTCCCATGTCACACAGCCGTCTCCTGCGTCCATACGCATGAGGTCCGCAAAGCTTCCTAAGTTCTTCAGCCAGCCTGGCCTGGGTCTTACCTGCTTTACCTGGAGGTCCCCCCTAGAGGCCACAGCCTCAGAGGAGGGGAGGAGGTCCCAGAAGGGTGAGCCTGGCAGGTGTGCTGGAATGGATGCTGTCTGCCTCGGGTCCACGGCAGAGCTCAGGGTGGGTTTTATCTCTCGCTTTTCTTTTCCTAAGGAGACAACAAGGCATCTGGGAGCTGCTGGAGGAGGCGGGCCCTCCCCAGACTCCCAACACAACACAGGCTTGTTGGCAGGGGCCGCCTGAGCCAGTGGCCCTGCTCTGCAGTCCAGTCCAGGGAAGAGACCAGAACGTGGAATGCACAGCCATGCATGAGAGGGTGCAGCCATGGAGCAGGCTGCAGCAGAGAACCTGGGACAGACAGGGCCCTGAGGGTACCCATGCCTGGAGGTGACTCCAGGCCAGCAGGCAGCTGCATTGTGAGGATGAGGACTTATTGTCTCCCACAGGAGGGAGGATTGCCCACAGCAGCTTCAAGCTCTGGATGCTCCCAGGGTCTGCCTGGGCCCACCCCCATCAGCACAGTCTCATGAAATCTCTTGGGACTCCAGTCTCTGGCTCCCTCCTGCCCCAAATTCCTGGCTGCAGCCTGTGCCAGCAGGAGCACAGGACAACATCGATTGGCAGGGGTGAGGGGAGGCACAGCCTCCTGGTAGGTTTGAGCGGAGCCACCTGGGCTGCAATGCCTCAGGGCAGGCCTGGCGAGGCCAGCAGGGAGCTCAGCTGGCCCCTGTCCCACCTGAACAGGTCCCATCTTTCTCTCTGGCTTCACAGATAGCCTCCTTTTCTAAGCTCCTCCCTCTGATTCTGCGTTTCTGGCACTTCCATTCATCAAGCGCCCACTACAAGCCCACACAGCCCTGTGAGCCTCCCCAGCAGGGTCCCTCTTCTTCCTACATCAGGAAATGGGAAATTTTACTTCCAGCTTTAGGGCAAAAACCTCACAGTCCTCTCTGACTCCTCCCTCTAACACTTCACCTCTTATTTCATCCTTTTTTTTTTTTTTCCTGAGACAGGGTTGCCAGCATGGGGCCAGAGTACAGTGGTGTCATCATAGCTCCCTGCAACCTTGAACTCCCAGCTCCCATCTTGGCCTCCCACATAGCTAGTACTACAGGCTTGAGTGCCACCACTGCGCTGGCTGGCGCTGGCGCTAATCAACTTTGAAAAGCTTCCCCCTCCAGGGCCCCCCCCCCAGGCTCCCCACAGTCTAGTCTCCACACAGCAGCCCCAGTGACCCTTTAAAAACAAAGTCAGGCTGGTCTCATCTTTGCTTAAACCCTCCTCCCCAGTACTTTCCCATCTGTCTCACAGTCCAATCCCCAGTCCTCACCATAGCCAAAAAGCCACAATCCTGCACTCCTCCCATCCCTGCCTCTCTGATCCAGTTCCCCACACACCAGACACACTGGCCTCTTTGCAGGGCCTCACACTACCAACCACGCCTCTGCCTCAGGGCCTTTGCACTTGCACTTTGCACAGGTGACTTTGCACTAGTCACCTTTGACTAGATGTTTCCTCCTAAATATCCCCACTGCTCACCCCCACTCCTCACTAGGTTTCTTCTCAAATGATCCCTTCTTAGATAGGCTGTGATGGTTAATTTTACATGTCAACTTGACTGGGCCACAGGATGCCCAGATATTTGGCCAAAGATTATGTAGAGTGTGTCTGTGAGGGTGTTTATGGATAAGATTAATATTTGAATTACTACACTGAGGAAAGTAGATTGTCCTCCCCCATGTGGGAGGGCCTTGTCTAATCAGTTGAAGGCTTGAATAGCATACAAAGCCCTGAGTCACAGGGCTGTGAGCCTGGCCATCTTTAAGCCAGGACATCATTTTTTCCCCCACTGGCTTCAGAACATCAACTCTTCCTGTGTCTCAAGCCTGTTGAACTGGGAGTAGAACTCCGGGTCTGGAGCTCACCCACTGCAGATTTTGGAACTTGTCAGCCTCCATATCTGTGTTAGCCAATTACTTATAACTTCTCTACACACACACACACACACACACACACACATCCTCATTCTTTGTGCCCTCGCTTGGTTAGACTTCACCATATGTATCACAACCAGACATTGCATTTTATAATTTGTTGCCATTATAAACCAAACTGACCTTACCAAATTTGTAAGGTCGTGAGGCAGGACCTTACCTGTTTTAATCGTTACTATATATCCTGTGCCTAGAGGTGTGCCTGGCACACAGTAGGTGCCCAATAAGTGTTTATGGATGAAATGAGACCACAGGTGAGGCTGTGCCTGGCAGACTACAGCGAGTGCTCAGATGTGCAGAGGAATTAAACACCAGCCCCACTATCTCCACGGCCCTTCCTTCCAGAGCTCACACACGCCCTTTCTTGGATGGTCACATACAAGCTGGCACAGAAGTCAGCCTGACCCACGTTTCTGGTTGTGCCATTAAAAGAACAGCTCCACCTGTGGGTCCTCCTGCTGCTAGAAACCTGTGCTCTCTGCAAACTGAATCTGTAACCTTTCCTTCCAAACTAGTGACCTCCAGAACTCCTCTGGCCACCTGCTTGACCCAGTCTGGGCATTCGTGGTAGGACTGGGTCTTCCTGCAAATCTGCAAGTGAGGAGGAGGCCACAAGAAAGTTCCATTTCTCTCTGCCTCTCCAAACTGCTCCCTCCTGCTGAATAGGAACAAAGCTTTCTTTGCAAAGGTAACAGGAAACACAGAACCTCAAACATCTTCCTGTTGAAGTAAAAATGGCTGATATCTGAGCCTTCCCCACATTTCACTGATGTGGAGCTGGGGAGGGGAGCAGGCCTTGCAGTGCTGAAGCAGGAGGAGGGGTAAAGGAAGACAGGGGAGGTGTGGGGGTCAGGGAACAGGGCAGGGCCACACTAGTCCAAACAGAGCCTTTGTGTGAAAAAGAAAGGTGTCCTGTCTCCCAGATGGCTGTGTGTGGCTGGGCCTGCAGCTCCAGAGCTGGTTTTAGCCTCACCCCTGTTCAAGGACAGTGGACATAGCCAAACGCCCTCCCTGAATGGCGAACCTGACTCACAGGCTTGGTCCTCAGAGTCTACTGAGATTTTCCCCTCCCTAACTCCTGTCTTGATCAGGTTTTGCCTCCCAAGGCTACCCGACCCCACCAGGATCGGTCGACCTCCTGACTGCGGCCGTCACCTCTGGAAAGAAGCTGTGTACTCTCTGCTGAGACACTCACCTTGCCAATGTCCTTCCGGGGACTAGCAAGCATAACATGAGCTGGCGCGTGGAAAGAGGTCTGCAGCGTCCTGCTCGCACTCCTGCTCCTCCCACACAGGCTGCTGCACCAGGTTCTGAAAAGGGCTTTCCTTGGGCTGCCCTCCTGTAGATGAGAAAGGGTGAGGGACCCCAACCAGCATGTATGATCTCATGGGCACAGGGGAGGTTGGATCTCCCTCTGGGGGAAATGTCTGCTCACCCTGTCCCCCCAGTGGCATCCTCTGCTTAGACAGGAGCCCTAGATCCTGCCCTGCTCCTCTTCCAAGCCCAGCCCCACGCCCTGTTTACCTCCCCCCCTCCCAATTCCTTCTTCTTCCCTTTCTCAGAAAGTCTTCATCATCACCCTCCTCCTCCATTTCCCTATCCCAACCTCTTCCTGTTCAGTCTCCATCCATTCCACCTCCTTCCTGGGGCTTCCCTTGGGCTCCTTCATCCCTCTCCTGAAATCCCTGCCACTGGCACATCTGGGCCCTTCATTTGCCCCTCAGTCGCCCACTTGCCAGACATCAACTGGTGCCTGCACATGCCAAGCCCTGTACTGGGTGCTGAGTCCACTGTAGACCCTGCCCTCCAGGAGCTCCCAGATCAGAAGGGAAGTGTGGGCATTTCCCCTGGGTGCTCCAGCCCCTCCAACGAGACATCCGGCAGCCCAGCCTTGCGCCAGGCGGCCTCTGCCAAAGGCACAGGCACAAACCATGATGGGGCAAGGCAGGCACCATGGGTGCCAGAGGAGGCCCCGGTGCCGTGGGGGTGCCCAGGAAGGGGAGACCTCCAGGCTGGATGGGGGCCAGCAGGAGGAGCCGGAGGAGAGCGACTGGCAGAAGCCAAGGCTCAAGGCGGAAGCACATTCAGGGGCCGGTTTGTAGGTACAGGAAGGGGAGAAGGGAGAGAAAAGGCGAGAAAGAATCTTCAGCCAAAGCTTGGTCGTCGGTGCCAGGCAGGAGAGTTGCATGTTCTCCCGCAGGTGATGGGCAGCCTCTGAAGGTTTCCGAGCAGAAAATCCGTGAAACTGACTGGAGGAGGGAGAGGCTGCTGGTGGGGTAGGAAACAGAGATTTGACAACCCTGACGAGGGCTGACCCGGAAGGAGAAGGAGAAGGAGAATTCGGAGGCAGCAAATTTATGGGGATATAATAGACGGGAAGGGACAAAGGTGCAGGTCACCTGGGGGGCGGGGAGAAGGGTCCCAGCGACGAGGACGGAGGGGCAGCCACAAGGGAAAAGTGAGGTGGTTGGATCATATCCAACCACCCAATTGCAGCCCAATTTAATAAGCAGACGTCGAAGACCCACCACGTACAGGGATGCTTTCAGCTCTCAAAATGCAGGACTTGATAATGACGGAGACACGTGAAGGGCAAAAGGGACAGGGGAGGCAGAAACAGAAGCTGGAGGAGGAAGGGAGACGTGCGGGCTTGAGGACCTGCTGCGCTGGGGACCCCTCCACCGTGCTCCCAGCTGAGCGCCACCAGCCGGGCGGGTGGAGGGGTGAGCAGGGCAGCCCGCAGAGCGCGACCTGAGGCGGGAAGCCCCGCCCCCGCGAGGAGCTGCGGGAGCCTCGAGCCACGCCCACGCCGAGGCCCGGACGGGGCGTGGCCTCCTGGGAGCCCACCCCCAGGGCCACAGCCCCCTGCTCTGAGCTGGAAACCACAAAGGGGCGGACACCTGGCCCAGGTAGAGAGCTCGGGGTTTCAGTCCCGCCTCTGCCCACTGGCGGGGCGACCTTGGGCGGCTCATTGCTGCTCTCTCAAGGGCCAGCCCTAACGCCCCTTTATCGTGAAACAGGACAGTTTCAGACACAAAGGAGAGGGTGCTCCATCTCAGTGGCGGGAGCCTCCATCCTCCTGGCTGCACCTTCCACTGCAGGCACCTCTACCTCCTCACCTCTCGTTTCTAATATCTCACGGTCAGACTTCTAAATGTCTTCTAAATCTACCCACCTGTCTCCTGCCACCCCACTGCCCCACACCGTAGAAGACCATTCTGTGACCGCCGTGTCCTCACGACCTTGTTGACCACAGTGGCATCATACCTGGTCCCCCCACACCCATGTTTGCCCCACCAACCCACACACGCCTCTGCATCCACGGTAATTTTAATTTTAATTTTTTTTGAGAGAGATGGGGTCTCATTATGTTGCCCAGGCTGGACCCGAACTCCTGGGCTCAAGTGATCCTCCTGCCTCAGCCTCCTGAGTAGCTACAATTTTTTAATGCAAATCTGCTTACGTTCCTCCACTGCTTAAAAAATCCTTAAATGGTTCCTTGCCACTCTTAAACTAACAGCATGTGATCACCTGCCTACTTCCCAGGCTCCTCTTGTGTCAATCTTTCCTTCTCTCCAGGTGCTTTAACCACACTGGCATCTTTCCAGCTCCTTGAACAGACCAAGCTTGCCTCGGGGCCTTTGCCCTTGCTGTCCCCTCTGCCAGGAACACCATCACTCCCAGTCGGCCTGGAAAACTCCCACGCAGCCTGCCGCAGGGAGTTTAATTATCACTCCCCGCAAGAGACCTTCCCAGCACCCAAATTCAATCCACCCTGTTAGTCTGTCACGTAGCACCCTGTGCTTCCTCCCAGCACTTAATCTCCTTTTGCAAATATATATGCACCACTGTGATCATTTCATCTGTTTAATGTCTGTCCCACTGGACTGTAAATCCATGAGGACAGAAGTTTCGTCTGTCTTGCTAACTGCCATGTACCCGACACCCACAGTCAGTGTTGATGGAATGAGAGAAGGAAGGAATTAAATAAGGAAGGAAGGATGGAAAGAAAGAAGGAAGGGAGGAAGGGAAGGGAGAGAGGGAGGAAGAGAAGGGAGAGAGGGAGGAAGAAAGGGATGAGGGAGGAAGTGAGGGAGGATCTGGAGGCAGGAAGCTGGAGGTCATCCCTGGATCCACTGTCTGCCACTATTCCAAGATTCAGGTGGACGAAGGTGGGTCAGTGTCTGATCCTTCCCCACTAGAGGACAGAGGCAGAGCAGGGGCACTGGCCCAAGCTGTAAGCTGGGTGCTCTCTCCACTGCTTCCTGACCATGCTACAGGATGGGGCAAAGAGCATCACACAGAGGGAGGCTGGGACTGGGCAGAAACTTGACCAAAAGAAAGTCACAAGCCAAAGAAAGTCATTGTGCTAGACTTCAGGCAGGACCAAGAGGGGGAACAGCAGCGAGGCATTTTGACCCAGGCCTCTGGGTCTTTTAGCCAAGTGGGCAAAGGCATGCAGAAGAGCAGCATGAGGTCTCATCACAAATGCTGATCTTGGCCATGTGTCTTATTCTAAGAGCCACATGGCTGCCACTCACTGCTCTTGGCCCCTCATAAGTGGCAATGGTTTTGCCAGCAGCGGTTGGCAGCTGAGCTCTCCCTGTAAGGGCCCTGTGCTCCTGCCATAACTGCTTCCACTTCCGTGACGCCCCCTGGAGAGCTCTGGGTGGGGGGGATCTTCAAATAGGCATCCCATCTCCCCATGCGTGTTACAACCCCACACACAGTAGGCATTTTACACTGTGACTTCATCGCCTTGTGAATTACTTTTACATTGTTCTTCATTTTAGCTTCATATTTCTTAATTTGACACCTACTTGGTGACAAGTTGTCCCTTGTAATTTTCTCCATTTAGTATTTATTTTCCTTAGTTCATGTTAAAACAGAAATATTTCTTATCCAAGTTTTACTCATAAATTTATAGGCCAGTGTTTATACTCTTTGTATCAGCTCAGTAATAATATTTTCCAGATCTATTGTAAGTTCTATTGTCTTCATCGTTTCATTAGCCATGAAATGAAACTAAATAGAGTTACGGTTGTTTTATTTAACATCTGAATCTTATTCTTGCTCAGGAAATAATTTAGATAAAAATAACTATTGTATACCCTGAATGGTGTATGAATCGACATGTGGCTGTTTATAGAATCCCATTCTATTATTAATTTTAGAGTTTCCTGGTTTCTTTCTTTCTGATGCTAATAAAGATCCAACCTCCCACTCCCACTCCACCCATCTGAACTTGCTATATCTGGGAATTTGGACTGTGAGGTGAGGAGGGACCTTAAAATCTGAAAGCTGTCATCCTTCCTGGGCCTGTCTGGGATCTGAACTCAAGGGAAAAGAACCCACATGCGAGAGAGAACTCTCTTCCCTATAGCAAGTGGAACCCAGCCCGGAAGCACCATTCTTGGTATTTGGGAGGAACAAGAAATGACAAAAAATGGCATAGCCAGAGAGCACATTGCACCCCAGGAGTGGACCTGGGAGTGGTGCTATTGCACCTGCCTGGAGAGGCCCTCAGAGATGGTCCAGGGCCTCAGAACTTTGGGTAAGGGGACAGCCAAGTAGTGGGAGCTGATTCTAACAAAAGCAGAGGAACTGGTCTGAAGTGGGTCAGGGCAGGGAGAAAGGAGCAGAGGGTCTGGGCCGGTTTTCCAACTCTGGCAGGGAGGCAGCTGGTCTAGAGGCGGCAGGCCCTGCCCCGCACACAGTGATCTCAGCCCACGCTGGCGAGAAGGTCTCTGGTGGTCAATGCAGCTTCCTGGGTTGTGGCTCCATTTGGAAACTGACTCGGCCTTGGGCAGCTGCTGGACAAGAACGTGGCAGCCTCCAGAAATTTGCCATGACTTCCTTCTACCCACAGTCAAGGAACAAACTCAACTTCAGGTTGTCTCTGCTGTTATTGAGCCAGGTCCCTAGCCCCCGGCCCACCTCTGGGAGACACATGGGGAGTTGTGACTCTGCTCTGCAAAGGCTGTTTCCAGACTTGGGGCCCAAAGCACAGACCCACGTGGAGCCCTGAAGAAAAGCCATCGCCACCCATCCTCCCCTCTTCTAGCTCCTCTGCTCTCCTCCCTGCCTTGCTTTTCCTTCTCTAGGTCTCTGTCTCCTTCCTTCTGTCCCTGCCTCTGTCTCTCTGCTGGTCTCCCCTTCAAATCCATCACCAGTGGAAATTTGACTGTCTTCTTCCTAGGGCAATAAATGAAGCTGAGGGAGAAAGAGATAGCAAGAAAAGTGAAGGTGAAGGTGGTTTTCACCCAATCCCTATCTGAGGTCTATAGCATGGGAGACCCGGGCACACTGGGAGGGAGACCCAGGCAGGCAAGGCCAGTGGCACCAGCCATTCGTTCAGTGCACAGCACGCCTGGGCATAAGGGCCAGAAAACCCGAACTCACAGACATGGTGAGGAAGGTCCATTTGGCATCAGGAGTGATCTTGACCACTGAGCCGGGGCAGAGAAGGGAAAAAGCTGGAGTTGGACTTTCTCTGCCAGGAGTGTTAGACTCACTAGCGCTGGACTTGCCCTCCTGGCCTGAGCAGCAAAACAGGGGAAGCCACTATTTCTAGTCATGGTCCACAGGCAGCACGGGACTGCCATTACTGAGAGAAGGAAAACACATGATGCAAGGCCCACACTTGCCCCAGAGCTCTACCCAGGGCACGTTTTAGATAGCACAGCTCAGACTGCAGGGCTGCCGGAGTGGCGGCCGGGATAGCTGTTATGGGCTGACTGTGTCCCTCCCTCTCCCCCATTCATCTGTTGAAGCTCAGAATGTGACCGTCCTTGGAGAGAAAGCCTTTAAGGGGGTGATTAAGTTAAAATGAGATGGCTAGGGTGGACCTTAGTGTAATCTGTCCTTCTAAGAGGATATGTGGACGCACAGAGAAACACTTTGACTTTGTACTTCCAGCCTCAGGACTGTGAGGAGACGGTGGCATCTACAGGGGGGCCCCGGGCGGTGACTGGCTGAGGGCTGGGTGGCTACGCCCAGGGCAGGACTTCGCAAGGCCCAGCGGAGGATGGCTGCCGTGGGCTGGGAGCGGAATATGGTCACCACAGTTCACGCACGCCCGGAGACGAAGCCGTGGTCTGGCAGCGAGCGGGGAGACCTCAGTCAGTACTTCAAGCATCCAGGAGTGATCCTAGACAAACCGCATTGTGGGTGCCCTACTCTAGGACCAGGGAAAAAACACCCAACAAAGGAAAAACAAGTAGTCTGCCAGGATCAAGATGGTCTAGATCCTTTCTTTTTTTTTTTTTTTTTTTTTGTTTTTTTGTGTTTTTTTTTTTTTGCCCCGTTTAAAAAGTTTGATGTCTAGATCCTTTCAAAGGAAGAAAATATAAACTAGATTCCTACAATGTCTCGTGCGCAATGTCCAGCATACAATCAAACCCTTTTGATGTAAGAAGAAGCAGGCAAGCACAATTCATAATTGCAAGGCTGTGGAAGCAGCCCAAGTGCCCATCAATCCAAGAATGGATTAATAAAATGTGGTATATGTGTACCATGGAGTATTATTCAGCTCTAAGAAACAACGGTGATATAGCACATCTTATATTTTCCTGGTTAGAGCTGGAACCCACACTATTAAGTGAAGTTTCCCAAGAATGGGAAAGCATGCACCACATATACTCACCAGCAAATTGGTATTAACTGAACAGCACCTAAGTGGACACATAGGTACTACAGTAATAGGGTATTGGGCAGGAGGGAGGGGGGAGGAGGGCGGGTATATACATATATATAATGAGTGAGATGTGCACCATCTGGGGGATGGTCAGATTTATGGGGGGAGGGGGGAATGGGCATTTATTGAAACCTTAAAATCTATACCCCCATAATATGCTGAAATAAAAAATAAATAAATGAGAAAAAAAAAAGAAGAAGCAGGCAAGTGTGACTCACGATCAAGAAAAGTAAACCCATAACTGCTTATCGTAAGCCAATAGAAACAGGCCCCTAAGTAACGGAGATGTTAGAATTAGTAGATAAGGACTTTAAAACAGCTATTATAAGTATGTTCAGGGAATTAAAAGAAAAACATATATATATATTTATATATATATATATATATAAAATGAGTGAACAAATATAGGAGTTTTAGCAGTAAAATGGCAACTATGAAAAAGATCTAGGCTGGGAACAAACAGTGGCTCATACCTGTAATCCCTGCACTTTGGGAGGCTGAGGCTGGGGGACTGCTTGAGGCCAGAAGTTTAAGACCAGACTGGGCAACACAGTAAGACCCCATCTCTACAAAAAATAAAAATAAAAAATTAGCTGGGTGTGGTGGTACATGCCTGTAGTCCTAGCTATTGGGAGGCTGAGGCAGGAGGATCCTTGAGTCCAGGAGTTCAAGGTTACAGTGAGCACTTCAGCCTGGGCAACAGAGTGAGATCCTGTCTCTAAAAAAATTTTTTTTTCCAGTGCTACAAGAAAACAAACAAAAAACCCTGTTAACCCAGAATTCTATATCCAGTAAAAATATTTTTCAAAAATGGAGGAATATAGTTTCAAAAATAAAAGCTGAGAGAATTCATTGCCAGCAGATATGCATACAAAAAATGACAAAGGAAGTTCTTCAAGCTGAATGGAAAGGATACAGGTGAAAGCTACAATCTAGGAAGAAGTAAGAATACCAGCAAGGAAAGACATGGGTAAATGTACAAGACTGTGTTTATTTCTTCTCTTATTTTAAAGACTACTGTTGGGGGCTTCCCCAGGCTTAAAAAAAAATTAAAGACTACCCTTAAAAATAATAACATATTATTGAGTAGATAGCATATACACTCCATGAAATATATGACACGAAGGATGAGGGCACCTGGAATCATTTCATTGTAAATTCTTGCATTTTACATTAAGCAGGACAATATTAAGCAAGCAACTTGATGTATTAAGAAAGTAAATTATAATTTCTAAAGCTCATTTTGAGAAATCTCAAAAACTTTATGCTAAGTAAAAGATGCCAGTCCTAAAATAGTACATACCACATGATTCAATCTATGTAAAATATTTTAAAAAGTGAATCCATAGTGACAAAAGCAGATTGGTGGCAGTCTGAGGCTACCCTGGGACCAGGAGAGGGTGTTAGCTGCAAGGGCGTGTGAAGAAATTATTTAGGGCGATGAGCAGCTCTGTATCAGGATTGTGGTGGAGGTTACACGCCAAGATGCAATTACCAGAATTCATCATCTGTATACCTAAAATGAGTGAGTTTTATTGTCTTTAAAGTATACCTTGAAAAAGCTTAAAAAGTTTCAAATATAAAATTTGTACAAAAATGCAAAGAACTTAGACTATCCAAACAATTTTGAAAAGGGAAAACAAAGCTGGAGAACTGAGACTGGATTATCCCAGCATGTGGGAAGTATGGCCCCTCCTGGAGCAATGTAGTGACCAAACCCTGGGAAGGGCAGCTGCACCCAGATCAGAACGTGGCCTTCTTCTTGGGCCCTGCACGTGGCGTCCCAGCCAGGCTCACGTGTGCAGCAGTGGCTGCCCATTTCACTCCAAGTCCTTGTGATAGCCTAGAAGGCTGTGTTCTGCCCTCCCATGTTCTCCCCAACCTCCTCTCCTGCACTCTCCCTCCATCACTCTGCCCCAGCCACATGGGTTGCCTTGCTGTCCCTCAAACTCACCAGACCCACTAAGGCCTTTGCTTGTGCTGTTCCCTCTGCTGGAGTCTGTTCCCCCAGACATCCCGGAGTTACTCCCTCCCTTCCTTCAAGTCTTCGCTCAGATCTTACCTTCTCAACTCACCTTCTCAGAGGCCTGTGCTGAGCCCCCTACTACAAATTGCCTTTTTCCCCTTTACTGAGCTATATGTCTCTGTTTTTGCTATAGCACCGAAACCTCCTAATATACTTTCTTTATTTTATTATTTTTATATCTTTTTAAAATTTTAAATTTCCTTTCCAGTTAGCTAGAAGAGAAGTCATTCATATATGCTTTCTAATTTGCTTATTTCTTCTGTCTATTTTTTTTTGTCTGTGTTCCCTGCTAGAATGCAAGCTCCAAGAGGGCAGAGATGTTCATCAAACTTACTTATCAGTTTACCCCAGGAAGTAAACTACTGCACAGTATATATAGCAGGCTTCCACGCTGAACAATGAGTACCATTTCTTTCAAGTCTTTTGCCCATTGCACTTTTCATTATCTTTTTCTTATTGATTTGTAGAAGGTCTTTATATATTACCTGCACTTGGCCTTTGCTGGTTGAATACATCACCAATATTTTCTTCCAATTTGTGACTTTTCCTTTTTTTCACTCTTTTTATGATTCATTTGATGAACAGAAGTCCTTCATTTTAATGTAGTTTGATTTACCAATTCCCTCCTTTATTGTTTGTGCTTTTTTTGTGTCTTGTTTAGAAAATCTTTCCCTGCCCTAGATCATAAAGATAATCTCTGTTATCTTCCAAAAGTGTATATAATTTTGTCTTTTAAATGACAGTATTGCATATAGACAGATTTGAGGTTTGTGAAGGCAGTGATGTATGGGTACAATTTCATTTTTTTTTTCTATGTAGATAGTCACTTGTTCCCACACAATTTATGGAACAGTCCAACGCAATCCCAGTGACTCTGCAGTGCCCATCCTTATCATAAACCAAGTTTCCATTTGTCTATTCCTGTGCCCTGACACACTGTCTTAATTACTGCAGCATTCAAATAGTTCTTGATTTCTGGTAGGTCAAATCTTCCCTTATATGTCCATTTTCTACCTATGATGTTTTGAAGTTTTATACAATGTATAAATTGCTTATTTTCTTAAATTAAAAATATAGATGCAGTAACATACCTAACTAGAAGGAAATGTTGATGATATGTAGTTTTAAAAATCAGGTTACAAATGGTTTGAATAGATGGTTTTAAGTTGAAAGAATTAAAAGATTTATTTTATATTATATATATATGTATATATATAAATATAAAAGATGGAAAGGCTATCTTCCTAAATTTTAACAGTGCTTAAACAGTGCTTTAACAGTGCTTTCTCTGCTTGGTGAAATTGTGGGTGCTTTCTTTTTTTTTTCTTTGTCTTTCTATCTATTTTCCAAATTTTATACCATGAGCATGTACTATTCACCATGAGAAAAAAATAACCTTCGAACTATTTTTAGGCGGTGCTGTGTAACAGTAAGGAAGCCCAGCGGCGCGGTGCAGGAGGGAGCGGGCTCGTCTGGGCTGGGGGCGTGTGGACAGGCAGGAGTCCCAGCGGCCCAGATGTCCCTTGCGGCGCCCAGGAGGACAGAGCCATGGGCACAAAAAGAAACCAGGAGGAGGAGCTAATTTGGGGACAAGAAGGAAATGTTAAACTGGCATTTAGACGCGTCGATTTGGAAAGCCCGGTAAGCGGGGCAGGAGGAAGAGCTGGCCCAGAGCCAGAGCCCAGGCCAAAGCTCGCAGAGTTGGAGCGAGGATCCGGGAAGCTGAGAGCAGGGGGCCGGGAGAGCCCACTGCAGCCTGGGACAGGCCAGGGGACCATGAGGGGTCAGAGATTGGGAGCTGGCTGGTGACCCGGGGGTCAGATTAGGAGCGTGAAGGACTCCAGGTGGCGGGGAAGAGGAGGATGGGAGCCAAGCAGAGTGGGCACCAGGGAAGGACAGGAGCAGCCAGCCTGACCCCAAGAGAGCAGCCTCAGGGAGAGGAACCCTGCAGAGCCCACAGTCAGGGCTGGAGGAAGGGGAAAGTCTCAGTCCATCTTCAACATGCACTCTCCCATAGGTATAATTGTTCCCATTTCACAAGTGTAGAGACTGAGGTTCACAGAAGGTCAGAAACTTGCTCAAGGCCACTGGATCGGGAGTGGCAGGACAGAGTTTAGACACAGGCACTAACACCAAACCTCTTAGGTTAGGACTGGTGTGGGGGTTACACGATTGGAGGAGGTGGCAGAAGGGGAAGGGATTCTAGAGGATTCTAAAGGTCTAGAGGGAGGTTCCCTGACCTGACCTGACCTGGAGAGAGGCAGGATGTGGAGCAGGAAGGTAAAAGACCCTCAATCAACATATCCATTCAGGGGCTAACCCCAAGACTGGCCCTGATGGCTGTGCCTTGGTCAGTCCCCAGAGCCAAGCTTGTGTGTTCAAAGCCAGGCCGATAACATCGGCTGACAAATGCATTGGGGCATGTTGTGATGCACAGACTGGATCCCCTTCTACAACTGAAGGGCTTATTCCCCAGCTGCTGGGCCTGCCGCAGCCCACAGCCCTCATCCCTCTTCAGGAATTGTCCTTGGCTACAAAGAGTCATCTCACCCAGAGCTGGGTCTCCATCCCAGGGCAAGCCACTTCAGTGACTGACTCTGGAGAGCTCTGCAGGGCTGGCTGCACGGTAGCCCAGCGTCTCCTCCTGTCTGATCCTGTCTCCAGGGTCCCCTCTGCAGGTGTCAATCCCGAGAGCGCTCCCTTTCAGAGAAGTGACACACAGTGACACACAGACTCTCTGCTCTCATCAGGAAAGCAACTGGTGGGGGAAACATAATCTAAGTATTGTCATCTCATTTTTGCAGTTGAGAAAATTGAAACTCAGAGATGGCCATCTGCCCAAGGTCACACAGCTGGCTATGGTGCAGTCAGGGTTTGAACCCAGTCTTTAAGAAGCCAAATCCCATACTCTCTGTACCCTTCCAGCATCTGTGAGGGGGGCAGCCAGGAAGGGGACGCAGTCCTCTTGGGCCTGGAAGGGCATGCCGTCCCTGTGCTCCCCAGCTGCCTGGGCACATTCAGGGTTGGACACTTCCAGGCCACCTGGAGGCCAGCCCCAGGCAGGGGAGGAGGACGGAGGTGTCTGGGCTAAGCTGCACCACTGGCCACGCAGGCAAGTCTCCCGTCAATGCCCTAAGTGCCCAAAGTGGAGGCAGGGGCTCAGGTACCCCATCACAATGTGTCGTCACGTTAGAACACTCGTCCTGTTGTCCCAACATGATGTCCCAACAGCACAGACTTTTTGTAACTGTCAAGAACGTGGCAGAGCATGAAATCCGTTACATAAGTGATCTAGCTTAAGCCATGGTGCATCCTGTTTGTTTTATAACAGGGCAGAAATGGAAAATTTTGCCGCAAGGTGGAAATATAAAACAAAGACAAACTATGATAGCCTCTCGCAAGAGGCCTGCGTTGCTGTGTCCCCGTGTCCCCATGTCCCCTGCCCTCCCCCTTGCTGACGCAGGACCTGTACAACTCCCTGGCCTCACTGTCCTCCTTCCACACTTATCCATCGAAACCCCAGCCCAGATCGGCCCCACTCCCACAGCACCCGTAGAAAGAATAATGACTGAATCTTGCAAACTGATACCACAAAAAAATCATGGTCTTTAACTTCAGGGAGCCTCTGCGGCCTATGACAATCTTCTGAGTCATCCCCATGTCTCACAGCAACTGTTTTCAACTTTCATGACCTGACTCTGGTCCTCACCCGCCACCCTGCTCACAGTCTTGATTCCACGGCCCGAGGCCCACTGAGGCCTCCAACTCTTCCCTGCCCTGGCGTCCTCCTGTGCTCAGCTGATCCGGCCTATCTTACCTGTTCCATCCTCCTTCCTTCTGGGAGCGGACTGTCCCGTCCTCTTCCTGCTCATGCCACCCGGCCACTTGTGAGCTGGCCCACTGCCTCCTCTTTCCCCTGGCACCTTGTTGTCCCCCTTCTCTCATGTCCCCAAGTTCTTCCTGTCTCTTGGTTGCCCACCTCCCCAAAGCCCATGAACGTGCTGGCAGTGCAGGCTTCCTCCATTCCCAGTCTCTCTAGAGCTGCAGCCTTCTCTCCTTCCCTGCTCAGCTCAGCTTTCCAAAAAGCTTATGGGAGCAATCTCTGCTCTCATATACCAGTATTAATGGGAACAAAATCACAATCTTACAAACAGACTCCAGCAGAAGAGTAATAAAAATAATAACATAAATGACAAAGTGAAGTTTATTGCAGGAATTTGAAGACTGTCAACATCAGAATACCTATTAATGTAATTTGTCTCATGAATAGATTGAAGAACAGAAATCATATGATCCATTAGATAGATGCCCAAAACACATTTGATAAAATTCAATATGCATTTTTTAAAAGTCCTCTTAGTAAACTAGGAATAAAAGGATAATTCCAAAGCAGGATAAAAACAAATCTAAACCAGGAACTGATGTCATTCTCCAAGATGAGACACCACCCTAGGAGTGCACAAGGACGTCCTTGTTCAGAGCTGTCATGAAATATTGTTTGGAGGTAAGTTCTAGTCAATGTAATCACAAAAGAAAAATAAAACATGATCTAATTATTGGAAAGAGAGAATCAAAACCATGATTGGCTCCAAAGCACATTCAAAGGTCAAGTGAAAATTATTATAATTAATAAGTTTAATAAGGCAGGTAGTTACAAAAGAAATATAGGCAATTTCATTAGCTTTTCTATATAGTGGCAACCACCAGCTAGAAAATATAACCAGAAACAGGATTTCATTCACAATAGGAACAAAATACAAAATATCAGGGAAAAATCTTACCTACCAAGAAGAGTGCACACCTCAGAAAGAAAAGCACTCATACTTTACAGAACAATTTGAATCAATAGGAGCCCACACTTTGTTTCAAGATAAGACTCAATATTGTAAAAATGTCAATCGTCCCCAAATTCATCTATATAGTTCCCATAATTGCAATCAAAATCTTAAGTGAAGGCCGGGCGCGGTGGCTCACGCCTGTAATCCTAGCACTCTGGGAGGCCGAGGCGGGCGGATTGCTCAAGGTCAGGAGTTCAAAACCAGCCTGAGCGAGACCCCGTCTCTACCATAAAAATAGAAAGAAATTAATTGGCCAACTAATATATATAATATAAAAATCAGCCGGGCATGGTGGCTCGTGCCTGTAGTCCCAGCTACTCGGGAGGCTGAGGCAGGAGGATCGCTTGAGCCCAGGAGTCTGAGGTTGCTGTGAGCGAGGCTGACGCCATGGCACTCACTCTAGCCTGGGCAAGAAAGCGAGACTCTGTCTCAAAAAAAAAAAAAAAAAAAAATCTTAAGTGAGTTTTGAGTAGAATTCAATGAAACGAATCTTACATTAATCTGGATGAATAAGTATGAGAAAATTCATAAGAAAATTTGAAAAAAAAGACAATTAGAGCAGGGCACACTGGTCATACCAAATATGAAAAAATATATTTTAACCTCGTAATAAGATCCTGGTGTCAGAATAAACAGACAGATCAAAGGAGCAGAATAGAAGAAAATCCTGCTGGCATTTTGAGTCAGAGGGAAAGAACATGCTATTCAAGAAATGGTGCTGGGATAACACAAAGGCTGTTTTCTCCAGATGATTTGATTTACTGAAACATTAAAAATTTCCATATTTAAAGACAGAATATAACTGAAATCTTTACAGGAAACATGATATGATGTCTAGGATTAGCTTCAAAATAACTGGGGGAGATGGCCCCGGGTGCGGTGGCTCACGCCAGTAATCCTAGCACTTTAGGAGGCTGAGGTGGGTGGATTACTCAAGGTCAGGAGTTAGAAACCAGCCTAAGCAAGACCCCATTTCTACTATAAATAGAATGAAATTAATTGGCCAACTGAAAATATATAGAAAAAATTAGGCGGGCATGGTGGCACATGCCTGTAGTCCCAGCTACTGAAGAGGCTGAGTCAGGAAGATCGCCTGAGCCCAGGAGTTTGAGGTTGCTGTGAGCTAGGCTGATGCTATGGCACTCCAGTCCCAGCATGAGAGTGAGACTCTGTCTCAAAATAAATAAATAAATAAATAATTGGAGGAGCGTCAGGTAGGGTATTAATGAAATGAAATTGACTATGTGTTAATAATGGTTAAGGTGGGATGCTGGCTATGTGGGGGTCCATTATACTATCCTGCCTTCTTTTATATGTGTTTGACATTTTCCATAATAAAAGTTTTGGATATCATACAAATTAAAAAGCCCAACTAGGGGCTGGGCATGGTGGCTCATGCCTGTAATCCTAGCATTCTGGGAGGTTGAGGTTGGAGGATCGCTTGAGGTCAGGAGTTCAAGACCAGCCTGAGCAAGAGCAAGACCCCATGTCTACTAAAAACAGAAAAAATTAGCCGGGCAACTAAAAATAGAAAAAAAATAGCCAGGCATGGTGGCACATGTCTGTAGTCCCAGCTACTTGGGAGACTGAGGTAGGAGGATCACTTGAGCCCAGGAATTTGAGATTACCATGAGCTAGGCTGACACCATGGCACTCTAGCCTGGGCAGTAGAATGAGACTCTGAGTCGAAAAATAAATAAATAAATTTTAGAAAGCCCAACTAGGAAAATATTTGCACACAAAGATAAATGTCCCCTTCTAGACATTGGCCTAGGCAAAGAATTTATGAAGAAGACCCCAAAGGCAATCACAGCAGCAACAAAAATAAATAAATGGGACCTGATCAAATTAAAAAGATTCTGCATAGCCAAAGAAATTGTCAAGAGAGCAAACAGACAACCCACACACAGAATGGGAGAAAATTTTCGCAAGCTACACATCCGATAAAGGGCTGATAACTAGAATCTATTTAGAACTCAGGAAAATCAGCAAGGAAAAATCAAACAACCCTATCAAAAAGTGGGCAAAGGACATGAACAAAAATTTTTCGAAAGAAGACAGAATAAAGGCTAACAAACATATGAAAAAATGCTCAACATCTCTAATCATCAGGGAAATGCAAATCAAAACTGCAATGAGATATCACTTATCTCCAGTAAGAATGGCCTTTATCAAAAAGTCCCCAGACAATAAATGTTGGCATGGGTGTGGAGAGATAGGAACACTCCTACACTGCTGGTGGGACTGCAAACTGATTCAGCCTCTGTAGAAATCAATATGGAGATACCTTAAAGTGATACAAGTAGATCTACCATTTGATCCAGCAATTCCACTACTGGACATCTACCCAAAAGATCAAATGACACTCTACAAATGGGACACCTGCACTCGAATGTTTATAGCAGCACAGTTCACAAAGTTCACAGTTCACAGTTCACAAAGATGTGGAAACAACCCAGGTGTCCATCAATACATGAGTGGATTAATAAAATATGGTATATGTATACCATGGAGTACTATTCAGTTTCAAGAAACAATGGTGATATAGCATCTCTTGTATTTTCCTGGATAGAGCTGGAACCCATTCTACTAAGTGAAGTATTTCAAGAATGGAAAAACAAACACCACATGTCCTCACCAGCAAATTGGTATTAACGGATCAACACCTAAGTGGACATATAGGAAAAACATTTATTGGCTGTCGGGCAGGTGGGAGGGGGAGGTGGGGATGGGTATATACAAACATAATGAGTGAGATGTGCAATGTTTAGGGGATGGTCATGCTTGAAGCTCTGACTCGAGGGGGGAGCGGGGCATGGGCAATATACGTAACCTTAACATTTGTACCCCCATAATATGCTGAAATTAAAAAAAAAGATAAATGTCCTTAGATATAACTTGCTCTTACAAAGCAATACAAATGTTCAGTCTCAATAGTAGTCAAAGACATACAATTATTTTTAATTTTCAACCTTTAAGAATAGCAAAGACTAAAAAGGATGATAATGCTTGGAACAGGTGAATGTGTGAAGAAGTGGGCCCTCTCATATCTTGGGGGGGGGCAGTAAACTGTTCCAACTTATTCTAGGGGCAAATTGTCCATGTATGTCAGGAGCCTTTAAAATATGCTTACACTTTAACTCACCAATTCAATTTTTAAGAATTTTTCTAATGGATATACTAAAATAAGTTCACAGAGACATTTATGCATATGTGTTTATCATAATATTGTTTATAACGGTGAGACATTGGAAAAATGCCCCAAATATAATGAATTATGGTGCAGCCACACATTAAAAATGATGGTGTAGCAGAGGGAAGTGGCTCATGCCTATAAATCCCAGCACTTTGGGAGACTAGGGCTGGAGGACCATTGAGGCCACCAGCTCAAGACCAGCCTGAGCCACATAGCAAGACCCTGTCTCTACAAAAAATTTAAAAATCTGTCAGGCGTTGTAGGGCGTGCCTGTATTCCCAGCTACTTGGGAGGCTAAGGAAGGAGGATTGCTTGAGCCCAGGAATTGGAGGCTATAGTGAGCTTAGATTCTGCCACTACACTCCAGCCTGGGTGACAGAGCAAGACCCTGTATCTAAAACAAATTTTTTTAGTTAAAAAAATTAAAAAAAAAAATGATGGTGTAGATTTAAATTTAATGACATGGGAAGAGATGCTATTGAGTGAAAAAAAATTGGATTAAAAGTAGTGTGCAAAGTAAGATTCCATTTCAAAAATATCAGAAAAAATATTGGAAAGAATATACATCAAAATGTTAACAGTGATTTTTCTCTAGGTGATATGACTGAGGGTGGTTTTGCTTTCTGTTTTTATCTCTTCTGTATTCTCAGATGTTTTTTATGAGAAGAAAATATTTATAATTTGAAAAATAAAATTATTTCTATTTTTTTAAAAGAAGAAAGGAAGGAAAAAAGAAGGGAGGGGAGGGAAGCGGAAGCGAAGGGAAGAAAAGGAAGGAAAGAAAAGATACCTGTATCTTGTGTGTTCTTCCAAAGATACTCTGTATCTATACAAAATATATGGCTTTTTTTAAACACAAATATAATAAGTAGGTAGTGTGCTCCACACACTGTTCTATCCTTGCCTTTTACACTTAACAGATCACAGCAAATTACTCTCCCACCAATAGTGCACGAGTATACCCCCCTGCCCCCCAGCTACACCCTTGTCAATACACTGTGCTACCAATTTTTTTTATCTTTGCTGAGTTTTGATGGAAACTGACAGCTCATTGTAACTTGAGTTTGCATTTCTCTCATTATAAATGAGATTGAACGTCTTTTCACATGTGTAAGAGCAATCAATTCTTCTTTACCTGTGAACTTCATTCACATTCTTTGCCCATTTTTCATTTTTTTAAATTGATTTGTAGTTGCTCTTTATATAGAAAAAAATGGGCATTTGTTTTGTTTTATGGCTTCCTAAGCACAGAGCCCTCTCTACTCTAAGATTTTACATATAGAGATTGTATATATACATATATATAATGCCCCATGTTTTCATCTAGTGCTTTTATGACTTCGGTTTTAACTTAAACATTTTCTCCATTGTTTGACTTAAAGAGTGAAGTGGGAATCACCTTTTCTCTTAGACATGTCCCCAGATGTCCCAGCCCTAAAAATTGAACCACCTGTCTTTTCCCCTCTGATATGAGATGCCTTTTTATAATACACCAAATTCCCATATTAATTTGTCTATTTCTGAGCTCTTTATTCTGTTCTGTTGGTCTGACTGAATATTCTCTAGTACTTCTCTATTCTGTTTCCACATACAGTAGAGCTGATCTTTTCTCATGACTCTTTTTAAAGAGAATTTTTTTTATATTTGTCCATGTTTATTTTTTCATATAAACTTGACAATAAGCTTGTCTGGTTCCAAGAAAAAAAGTTATCTAGGTATTTAAGTGTGAAGCATAATTTAAGAAGAATTAATATCTTTATAATACTTAGAATCAACATTTTCCAATTCAGGAATTTTTTCAGGTTATTCATTTCTATTTCATGAATTCTTCTATTGTACTCCTCAACAGTGCTTTAAAATCTTCATATGGACTCTGCATGTTTATTGCTATTACACTAGTTTTTCCCTTGCATTGTATTATTATTTTTTTTTTTGAGACAGAATCTCACTCTGTTGCCCAGGCTAGAGTGCCATGGCATCAGCCTAGCTCACAGCAACCTCAAACTCCTGGGCTCAAGTTATCCTCCTGCCTCAGCCTCCTGAGTAGCTGGGACTACAGGCATGTGCCACCATGCCCAGCTAATTTTTTCTATATATTTTTAGTTGTCCAGCTAATTTCTTTCTGTTTTTCAGTAGAGATGAGGTCTTGCTCTTGCTCAGGCTGGTCTCGAACTCCTGAGCTTAAAGGATCCACCCACCTTGGCCTCCCAGAGTGCTAGGATTACAGGCGTGAGCCACTGCGCCCGGCCCCTTCCATTGTATTCTTAAACTTCTTGTTGTTTTATAGAGAAATGACATTAATTACCATATTAATTTTGTATCAGCAATCTAATAGAATCTTACTATTTGCAATTTTTTCCATTTATTCTCTTGGGTTTTCAAGTTATGCAATCACCTCATTTTACATTACTGATACAGATTTACTTCCCATTTTCTAATTTGGTGCCTTATTTCTTTTTCTTATTTAACTGCTTTAGTTAATATTTCAGCTAACTGTTCCTTACTCTAGTGGGAATCTTTCTATAGTTTTATCATTAAGCTAGACAATTAATTTAATTTAAAATAAGTAGAAATAGAAAAATAATCAAAACACAAAATAGGTATTTCACAGAAGAGAAAATAAAAATGACTCATGAACACATGAAAAGATGCTTAACCCTATCTAAAGTGTTATTACCTTCCTCTTCTAATGCTAAAACCCAGACTTTTGTCCTTGGTCCCCTGCTTTTCTCACCGGATGCTCTTTGGGTGGTTGTCCCCACTGCCTACCACAGGCCGATGGCTCCTAAGTCCATAGCCTCAGGACTGACCTTTCCCCAGAGTATCCAGTCTGTATGTTCAACAGGCTCCTAGACATCCTCATCGTGCTTCCTGCAAGCACCTCGGACTCAACACATTCAAAACTGAACCAATCGTCTTGACCACCAAACCTCATTTAGTGAGCTGCACGCTTGTCATCTGCCCACACCTCCCAGGTCAAGCCTCTTCCCACTTCCTCATCCTGTCCGTGCAATCAAGTCTCACCACACATTTACCTTCCGAACATTTGCCTTAATTCGCCTCCTCCAACCCCCACCTATTGTCTTGGTTTGGACCCTCCTATCCTCTCCCACCTGGGTTATTGCAATGGATTTTCCAGAATTATTGCTGTCAAGGTGTATTTCCAAAACCCAAATTCGATCATATTGTTTTCCTTCTTAAATCCTCTAAGTGGCTCCGTGTTGCCACCAGGATCAAGCTCAACACCCTAGCAGGGTCTACAGGGCTCCAGTGGCCTGGTCCCATCAGCTGTTCTTGCTTTCCTGGCAGCCCATCCTGGTCACTCTGCTCTGGGGATACCAAAGCCTCCTAGTAATACTGTGCTGGTCCTTTCAACCACCAGCAGCCTCTCAGGCCAGGTGATTCCATCTTCTCCCAAAGCATGCTGCCTGCTATTTACTAGATTTCTATTTGAGGGTTTTGTTTATCAAACCAATATGTGCACCTGGTTTAAAAAGTCAAATTTTATCAAAAGACTGAAAATGAATAAAACCTATCCCAGGCCTACCTCTCCCATCCCTATTCCTACTTCCTGGAGGCAACCACTTTTAATTATTTTAGCTGTTTCTTATGATATTTACTTTCATATCTCTAAATAACATATTTATACAGTTATTTCCTGATTTATCAAATTTATACATGATTCCCACTTCCTATATAACAGGTGAGGATTTAGTTCTATTACGGTGCTCATACCTTGCCTCTCCTGTTCTATCACAATCTTTGGTTAAATGATGTTTACACGATTGTGACTGTATAACCATTGTCATTACAGAATCAATTAAGGTATAGGGATTAAATTTTGTGTGTGCAGATTTTTGGTTTTCCAGGGATTTCTAATTGCCTTTATTTTACTTTTATCGTGGTTTTCTTTAAACACTCCTCTATGCTTTCCTAAGCAGCTCTGGCACATAGGTACTTTACCAAGTCTTCCTTTCTTAGGGACCCGCCCTGCTATGAGCCGTCTCTGCTCAGAGCCCACACTGGGCCCAGCTCCCTGCGCTCACTCTGGCCTGGGACTTCATCCAACCGCTTTCCGGAATGGAGCCATTGTTTCTGGAGTTTTTTGTCTGCCTTTCTTGGCTTACTGCTTTATTTTGCTGGAACACATTATTAATAATTTCCATAAATAGGGTGCTGAGTCCTTACATATCTGAAAAACATCTTTATTCTACCCTCATGCTTGGTGACAATTTGGGTATTGAATCTGGGATGAGATTACTTTCCCTCTGGGTTTGGAAGGCCAGGTTGCTCTGTATTCTAGGGCCTGGTGCCACCAGTGAGAACTCTCATGCCATTGCAATATTCATTGGGGTTTTTTATTTTCTCCCTGGAAGTTTTTTTGTTGTTCCTGGTATACTGAGATTTTCAGCTGACACATTTTGTTGTGGTTCCATTTTCATTCTTTGTGAAGGACAAAGAGTGGACTCAGAAGACTTGTTAAAGATCTCTAAACTTCAGGTTGAGAATTTTCCCATGTTATTTATTTGATCATTTCCTCCCCTCAGTTTTCTTTATTCTTTCTTTCTGGAATTCCTAGGAATCCAATATGAACCTATCAAATTGATTCTCTTTTTGGTTCTATTATCTTTTCCTTTCATCTGGCTACTCTGCTTTCCAGAAGAGTTCCTCAACTTTATCTTCCAATTCTACTGACTTTTTATCTTCTACTTTCTGGGAGGTTTCCTTAATTTTATCTTTAATTCTGCTGAATATTTTATTCTGGCAGCCATTTTTAAAGTGTTTTAATTTACAAAAGCACTTTCTTATCCTCTGAGTTTAGTTCTTTTCTATTCCTTATGCTATTTCCATTTTCTTCGAGTCTTCTTTTTCTCTGTTTCCCTCAATCTCAATTACCCTGGACTCTCTTTTGGGGTGGATTAACTTTGGCTATATCTATTTATATATTTAAGAACAAGGCATTGATCATTTAGGAGCCGCATGTAAGTGAGTGGGGTTTTCTTAGTAGGTGAGCTTGGCTTGGGGGTTCTCAGTGAGAGCTGGCTCACTGGGATCCTCAGGCCCTGTTCTTTGGGGCCCCTCAATATTCCTTAGAAGGAACTTCCAGTCTACTGACCGAGGGGTACAGCCCTCCCTATATTTTGTCTGGTGTAAGGGTTGACTGTTATACAAGTGGACTTTCAAATCCTCCCTTTCTGGTACCAGAAAGGGGGGACCCCCTCTTGGGTGTTCACCAGGGGCAAACCAGCTTCTCCTTCCCATGCTGGCTTTTCCAAGCATCTAAGCTAAATCTTCCTCCTCTCTTCTACATGGCCATCCCCTACCTCTACCTCCCCCTGCTCTTAGTCTTCTAGAATTTGGTGGAAGCTTCTCATCTGCTGATGGCCTCTCTTCTTCATTGCGTGTTTTTTTTTTCCTTAAAAAAAAAAAAAACCCTTCCTATAAGTTTAGAGGGGTCTTGGGAGGGGAGGAAGCGAAGATGTATTTACTCCTCTGTTTATGGGACTGTTTCACTGCTGGCTGAGCTCCCGGGGACAACGGCTGTCTCTAAATCACCCCCGGAGCTGAGCACAGTGAATGGCACAGGTCAGTCAGCAGTGTGTAAAACATCCACCGAGCGGGACTGAACCTACTGCTCTGTCTGAAGCCTTCATGCTTTGGACAATGCCTGGATTGGCCAGGATGACAAGGGGCACACAAGTCATGTCATACACAGAATGGTGAAGAGCCCGTGGACTTCTGTCTGGAGAAGCAGCAGCAGTGGTGGTGGGTGGGGGCGGAGCATGGAGTTTATGGTCATCCACAAACATCAGGGAGTTCTCACATGGAAGAACTGACACTTTCTGGAGGAAAGACCAGGAAGTCAGAAGTGGGCGATACTCAATGACAGGTCAGCACCTCATGTGCAATCACTTTTTAATAGCCAGCTCCCTGATGACAGAGCAGGTGGCCTGGAGAGGTAGTGAGTTCCCTGCCCTGGAAGTATACAAGCAGAGCTGGACACCTGGTTACTAGAGTTGCCGTAGAGAGGATCCAACTCACTGATTGAGAGATTAGCACGAGATCTTTTTTTTTTTTAACTCTACCAGAAATAAAATACCCACATTTATAGCAAATATTTAATATCCCCTTTATTTTGCTGAAATAAAACAAAGTAAAACCTACTTTTAAAAAAATAACATTTTTTTAAAGAATCAATACAATTCCCTAAGGGATATATAAAATAAAAATGACCTAATTTGTAAGAATATGTGTTTCAACATGTAAATGTTCGTGCATGATTTCACATCATAGAATGAAATGAGATACTTGCACATGGAGAATCATCATGAATGCAACTGGTGCAAATGTAGACTGACACAGGTGTGATGTTTCAATGACTCAATTACTCTGGGGAGCCTTGCCTTCAGAGATGTGATTTTCCAAAATGACACACAACTTTTAGTAAAGTTCTGAAATACAGTCTCCTCGATTTATATACAGAAACATTCCTAGATAATTTAACTGTATCTGTTAACAATAGTTCATAGATAATCTGAACAGGTTTCTACTGCTTGGCAAAGGCGTTTGAAAGCCATGAAAGATATGGGACATATCTTTGCTGTGCAGGACTGAATTACACATTGCAAAAGGCCACGCATACCTGGCCTCTACCTACTAAACGTAGTAGCACTCCTCTAATCATTGTGACTAAAGTGTCCCCACATATATCCAAAATGTCCCCAGGGGTCACTACTGCCTGAGAATCACTGGACTAGCTGATCACTGAGGTCCCTTCCAACCCGAGGGTCCCCATTCCTTCAGGAGCTGAGGAGTCAGTGGGGGGCAGGTGAGCCTGGGTCCTAATCTCTAGAGCGACTTGGGGTGGCAGACACAGAGCAGCAGCTGCTGATGGAGGCATCTACGTGGCTTCCTCTTTCCAAACAGATCCAGGGAGGCAGCAGTGCATCCCCCATGAAGGAAGTTCGATTAGTGGGTGTGACTGGTGACTGTGTCCGACCCTCCTGAGACAAAGGGCAGAAAACACGACTCCAAAGATGAGGCCTCAATGGCGTTCTCACAGCACCCTCAGCGACTTTCCTTTTGTGCCCTTCAGCTTGGCTAATCGCCAAACCTGAAGGAAACTGGCCGCCTTCACTCTCCTCACCTCCTGAGCCTCTGTGGTTGGAAAAGAAATGCAACTGCCATGCAGGCTGCTGGGACACGTGGGTGGGGGCCACAGCCTCACAGCTCTCCTGCCCCCTGGAGCCTCAGCCCTAGGCAGGCTGCCCAGCCCGGTTTTCCCCCATGGCTGTCAGTGGACGCTTTGCCCCTTGCCAGAGCACTGGCCGGAGCTACTTTCACACGCTTCTCCTCTCTGCTCTGAATCGCATCTCCTCCCAGCACCTCTGAGATGCAACTGTGTAGTTACCTTCTCTACCTCTGAGTCTTTAACTGCTTTTAACTCTTGCCTCTCAGCCCAGAAACCAGCTAATGGCCTAATTATCAAATCCTGTTTCTAGTTATCATCTCATTCCACGAGTCACGCTCTTTTCCCTGAATGTCTGTTTTTGTTTTTGGGTTTCTGCTTCCTCTCCTGATTCATTCTTTCGAGTTTTTCTTTGCTGGCTCATTCCCACTTCCCCGACCTCCATCTCCCCTTCTCCTTTTCCTTTCTCCGCACTCTCCCTTTAAATAATGAGGCCCCAGTGTTCCGTCTCTCCTCTCCCCTCCCTTCTCTAAGTCCCACTCACTCCTGTGGCCGAAGCGACCCCTGGGAAGTGCTGACTCCTAGATCTATATCCAGCCTCCACTTCCTCAGCTCCTGTCCCAAAGACACACCTGCCTGCTCCACCTGGCCAAGCCTGCCCAGCCTCCCGTGATCTTGTCTCGCTGAAGGGAGCCACCTCTGCCAGATGCCTGCACTGCACACCGGGGGGCCCTGCTCAGCTTCTCCCCATCCCACCCCGCGTGCAGTCTGCCCCAAGCCCTGTGGGTCCTGGTCCTCTCTCAGAACCATCTCTTGGACCTGGCCCTCCCCCAACCCCTCTCCCACCCTCTCATCATTAGGCCTTTGGATTCTAAGAGTTCCAGCTCCTGGTGTCAACAGCCGCCAGGCTTTCTCTATTCCATTCTTCCACCTGCTCTTCTAGCATTCTCCAGGCAAAGGCCAAACTGACTCATGATATTCTCCTTCTTACTTAAAGCCTACAGAGGCCCCTCATTGTCCACAGCTAAAGCTGAGGCTCCCCTGAAGGGCACAGAAGTCTTTGCCATCCCGCCCTGCCACCTCTGCTGCAGCCATTCTGAGTCTCTGTGAGCCCCAAGCACCCCAGGCCCCGAGAGACGATTCCTCTGCTCTACCAGGCGATGAAGGGCACATTCGCTGCACCTCTCGTACAGTGTGCCCTTCAGGCCTCCGTGGGCACCGGCATGGCCCTTATGTCACCACTGGCAGCTGTGTGCCTGCCTGGCCCTCACCAGCGTGGCGCAGGCACACAGCAAGGATGCCCTCAGCGGTCATCAGCAAAATGACTGAATAAATGAATGAGCAGAGGCAATGACTCAAAAATTATGACCTTTTCTGCTTCTTTATCATATCATTCTCTAGGCCAAATTTGAATATGTACACAAATTACCTGGAAATCTTGTTAAAATGCATATTCCGATTCTATAGGCTTTGCATTTCTCCAAGCTCCCAGGAGCCCTTGACGCTGCTGATCTGCAGCCTGCACTTAGGGGGCAAGGCCCCCCGCCGGTCCAGTGGTTTCTCAGACTTTGCTGGATATTGGAATCACCTGGAGAGCTTTTACAACTCCAGATTTAATACTATTAGCAATTGAATCAGCACGTCTGGGGAGCAACCAGGTGTTGGTATTTTCACAGATCCCCAGTGATTGCACAGATCCCCAGCGCAGTAAAGTCTGGGAAGCCCTGGCCATGCCATCACTCCCTTCCTCAGTGGTGATCGAGAACCCTCACTGCTCATCAGAGCCACCCGGGGAGCTTTCGCTAACCACCGTTGCCCAGGAGGCACTCAGAGCAATTAAATCAGAGTCGCTGGAGGCTGCCCCTGGGCGTCGTTAGCGCACCCCAGGTGACTCAGATGTGCAGCCAGGGTGGAGCCTGTGCTTTCAGGCTGTGCTTCTAAGGAACAGCTGCACGTATGAGGGGCGGTGGGTCCACAGTAAAGAGCAGGAGTGCAGTCAGACCTGAGTACCCGCTCTCCAGCCATGCACTGTGTAATCTTGGAGAAGTTAATTTAGCCTCAGCTCCAAAGTGAGATTAAAAATACATGCCCCTCCCACTCCAATTTTAGTGGAGACTTCTGGAAGTCATCAAGCCCCAAATGGAATTTGGAAAGTTACCCCATCGGAGCCTCTCTTCACCTCCCTAATATGTGGAGACATACATGCGTCCCCACCCTTCCGGTTGGCTTCCAAGGCCCAACACTGTTGGGGAAAGTCTTTATCATGCATCAACTCCCAGCCGAAAGCCCAGCTAGGGAGCAGATGGTTCGGTAGCAGCCCAGGCCACCAAAGGGGAAGTCACGAGGACTTGCAGACGCAGAGGTGGAATCAAACACAACCCCTGCAAAGCAGTCTGGCCTGCAGCCTGGATGCTGCGTGGTGGGCTAGTTGGCCCTGTGCAGGGACAGGGCACACCCGCTGTTCCCAGCACACAATGAGGTGCTGCCACCTGACCCACTGCAACGAGCCTGCATGTTGCACCAGACTCCTCTCTTTGAGCTGTCTCTGTAAATCCACCCTGGTGCTGAGCCTTCCTTCACACACAAATGCACAAAATAAACACAAAAAACTTAGGTTCAAATCCAGCCTACTCCCAGCTGTATGAACTTGGCTGTTTCCCTGGCTGTTATTATTATTTTCTATTTTATCAGCAGCAAGATCTGCTGTCAGGGTCTCAGCCCCTCTCTGTGAATGGAAGCCCAGGCACCACAATTCCAGAATACAGAGCTGGCACAATCCTGTCCTCCCTGGAGGCAGCAGAAGCCCAGGGCCTCAAAGTGCAGGGGGCTGGGGATGGAAAAGACAGATCCCAGTGTGGGTAGGTTCTGGGTCCTAGGGATAGGGAATCTTGAGATATATTTATATTAACAATGATTTGTATTTATCTGAAATTAAAATTGAACTGGGCATTTATCTGCTAAATCCAGCAACCCTACAGGAGGGGAAAGAAGGAGTTAAAAGGCACAGCAAATGCCCAAGGCCGAAGAGCCAGGCCTGGAGGGGGAGGGCCCCCCTGGCTGAGCTGGGTTTGGGCTGAGGGCTTCAGGGCTCTGGAAAGCAGATGACAAAATTACATAAACTTTTCTGTCCCCAAGCATCTTCTGGAAATAGGCCTTGGCCAGCAAGGTCCAGTCAATTCCTTGAGGCTGGTGAGGCTGGGGACTAGGGAAGGTTCTTGACTCACACTCTCCCCATCCCACCATCTATTCGACTCAAAAGACTAAGTCAATGTGACTCTCCTGACTCCACAGGAACAAAACTGCCCACCCACCACTTGCCTTCAAATCCTCAGCCTGCATGGACGAGGCCTTTTAGTTCCACAGGTAGAATCCTTAGGATTCACAGCACAATAAATTGGAAAGAGCCTTTGAGCTCATCCAGCCCCTTCTGGTTACTGCTGAGAAGTCTGAGCCCAGAGAAGGACGAATCTGCCCAAAGCCACACAGTGAGGGAGGGGCTGCACCCCAAGTCCCCCCACCAATCTGGTCAACTCAACTCCATGCCCTTGAACCTACCCTGACCTTCAGGACAGAAATGGCAATGACTTAACATGCAGATCTATTCACCAGCCCCCCCCCCCCCAGAATAAACCAAAGAGGGCCTGAGGTCCTCTCCAGTTACATCCCAACTAGAAGCACAACTGCGGAGAATCCTGTCCTGAAAGGGGCAAAGACCTTTCCAGGGCGTCTGGAGACAGCCCCACTCACTGCACCACTGTGAGAAGCAGCCACAGTCCGTAGTGCTCTCGCTGGTGGCCGTGCAGACGCAGCTTGTGCTGTGGAGTCAGGACACCTGGGCATGGAGCCTCAGCTGGGTGGTCTTGGCTCATACCCAACCTCGGTTTCCTCATCTGTGATATGTAATTATCTCACAGGGCTGCCATGAAGATTAATGAGATTGGGCACAGGGTCTAAAGCATTGTGTCACAAGGCCTGCAAGGCCTGCAAGGGCTGCCTTGACCTCTTTTAGTTCCACTGGCCTAACCGTGAGTTCCACTGCTCTCTCCAGATGGGCCCCTCCCGCCCAGTGAGAAAGGTCCCCCACCTGGCTAGGTCCCCATCAGCCAGGCCAGCTGCACGCCACTTGGGCTCCAGCCTGAACCACTGAACCTGGATCAGCCTTTCCTGTACCCCAACTACTGCTTCCCCTCCCCATCAGCCTACGAAATTATTCAAACAAGCCAATCGCAACCTTCTCCAGGAGCCAGGGGACACCTCACACTCTTGTCACCATAAAGCTGCCACCAATAGCTCCTTGGTTCACTCAGCTCCTGGTGTAGCTCCTGAGTGCAGTGCTCTCCTGGACCTGCTTGGTGTCCTGTGTCCTCCTCCTGTGGGCTGTGACTGCATGTGACGAATAAACTGTCCCCAATTGCATCTGTCATTGTCAGGTGTTGTGTGTTCAGCCATCTCTTACTATTTAGAGTAAAGGATCCTCCTTCGGCAAGAGAGTGAATAGGAGGTGGCCAGAACAGGTAACTTGATGAGATTGTGGACTCCAGTGCTAACAAACACACTAAATCCCCGTCCTTCTCGGCAGACGGTGGTGCTGGGCTTCCATTCACAAGGGGAGGTGGAGACCCTGACAGCAGGACAACTTGCCAGGAGGGGAGAGCATGTGGGGTCTTCTTGGGGTCTCAGGGTCAACAGTGTGCACCCACTCCTCTGACACACTCTTCACTGTTTCTCACTGTACTCCACTACTGCCCCATCAAGGTCTGTGGCAGATGTTCCAGCTATTTTCATGCAGTGAGAAGAAATGACTAGTCTAGGCTGGGCATGGTGGTTCACGCCTATAATCCTAGCACTCTGGGAGGCAGAGGTCAGGTCAGGAGTTCGAGACCAGCCTGAGCAAGAGCGAGACCCCATCTCTACTAAAAATAGAAAGAAATGAATTGGCCAACTAAAAATGTATAGAAAAAATTAGCCAGGCATGGTGGCACATGCCTGTAGTCCCAGCTACTCGGGAGGCTGAGGCAGGAGGATCGCCTGAGCCCAGGAGTTTGAGGTTGCTGTGAGCTAGGCTGACGCCATGGCACTCTAGCCCGGACAACAGAGTGAGAAGAAAGAAAGAAAGAAAGAAAGAAAAGAAAGAAAGAAAGAAAGAAAGAAAGAAAGAAAGAAAGAAAGAAAGAAAGAAAGAAAGAAAGAAAGAAAGAAAGAAAGAAAGAAAGAAAGAAAGAAAGAAAGAAAGGAAAGAAAGAGAGAAAGAAAGACAGACTAGTCCAAGATCAGACAGACATAGACAGGAGGGACAGGGCTGGCCCCCTCCCCATCAGTGCCATCCCTGCACCCCGCAAGCCTCTGGAAAAGCAGAGACACTGCCCCTTATGCCGACGTGACACCCTCCCCTGCTCACCAACTTCACTCTCAGTAAAATGGCTATAGGACACCTTCAGACCCCACTGTGAGGTCTGCACAATTCAGAGGGTGGCCTCGGTCATGAGATCCAGGTCTCCTGGAAGCTCCCCATGGGGAAGAGAGCACAGTTGGTTGCCTGTCCCAGCTCACTTGGACCTTGGCTCAGTCCCCACTGGGCCCCAGGGTCCAGCTGACAGGCAGTGAGGGCGTCAGGAGGCCTCCACGTGATTTCTTGCAGGGGGGAAGACCCTGAGCTTCTTGGCCCCAAGAGCAAACATTAGGACTATTTCTGTGTTGCTGTAGAGCCTCCTGTCCTTTGGGGGCTGGGGGCTGCTAGCTAGAGTCCTGAGCTGGTGGTCAGAGCTAGGTGGCTTTGGCCAGCCTGGAGCTGTTCCTCACACATGCTTCCTGTGGGCACAGTGAGTCCCTGGTTTCTGAACAGTGGGATCTGGGCTTCCATCTACAGGGAGAGGCTGAGGCGCTGGCAGGAGGAGAGCTTGGCTAGGAAGCAGAGAAGTTACCACTGAACCTGGATCAGCCTTTCCTGTACCCAAGGCACCCTGAGCCTCTCAGGAATTGAGGAATTTTAGTGAACAAAGGACCCATCTCTCCTGGCAAGTTCTGACTTCAGATGCTAATAAAATGTTGTTTACACATACTCAGAACAAGCTCTCAGGCTGCTAGAAGCCACCTCTGCTTCAACGAATCCCCATTATGCAGATGGAGAAATTGAGGCTTGTCTTAAGGACTTGCTTAAACCATGAGCACAGGCCTGAGGGAGAATTTGGTCCCCTGTGCTCGGACCATATTCTCCTTCAGCCCCAGCTGGGTCAGTCTAGCTCCCTGCTTAGTAGCTGACCAGGTGACTTCTGAGAACAAAAGCTCTCTGGCCCGTGATGTCTGCAGTCAGGCAAGGATAACTGCAGAGGTGAGGCCTGGGCTCTCCCTGCAGTTCAGTACAATGTCAAGTGCTAGCTTCCTGCAGGGCAGGGGGCTGCATCTTCTCTGGCTCTCCTCTCCAGGGTCCCTGCTGTGCACAACCAAAGGAGAAGACAGGCTTATATCCATAAGGCAAACTTCCTTGTACCTACCTGACCTTGGCCAGCTTTCCCCTGAGGCCACGGCCAGATGTTACCCAGCTGAGCACAGAGGAAGGTGAGGGAGTCAGGTGAGCTTGGAAAGGGGCCAGGCCGATCATGGCATCTTTGCACTCCCAGAGGACCAAATTTTGGCTGAAAGACCCAGGGGAAGCCACTGTCCTTTAGTAGGAGGCACATCTCTTTGCTCTTTGTGTGTTTTGCCCACACTGCCACCTCCTTAACCAGATCACACACAGCTCTTTTTTGTCATGAAAATTAATTCATTTAGAAGAACAGCCATTTCCAGATTCCCCTTGAGACCTCTGGAAACTCTGAGAATGTCAGAGGATCTGGGCTTAGGCTTCTACCCTGTCAGAAGGAAGTGCGACTGGACTGGGGTGGCTGTCCTCCTCCACTTGTCCCCAGCCCAGGTTTTTTTTTTTCTCTCCTCCCTCTGATAGCTCAGCAGCAGGCAGAACAATGGCTGCTTCAGAGAAAAGGCCATTTCCTGCTGACAGTGTGTATATGCCTCACCCCAGGTTCCAGAGCTTCTGCAAAGAGGCCCTCTCCTCCCCAAGCCCAGATCTCCTCTAGGGCTCTGGCCTCAGTAGGACAAAGACAACATGTGGGTCTGCCCCTGGGTCACATCTGACAAGGACAGTCTATTCTGTGCTGCTGGAGAGAGGAGAATGTCTAGAGAAGTGTCATCTGATTCCCAGGCGGAAAAGGGGTGCACCAGCTCCAGCTTGCCAGGGTCCTCTGAAACAGGGTGGGGCAGGGTGGAGAGAGGTGATTTCCCTCCACTTCCTCCACCCATCCCTGAATCAGCTCCTTTCTGCTCTTCCTGGAGAGCTGGGATGACAGCAAGAAGACACATTTCCAAGGCGGAGAAGGTGTCTGGAACAATATTCCATCAACATCTCTCATGTTTTATCAGCTAAAGGAGCCAAGTGTAGAGAGAGCCACAGGGAGAGTTGCTGTGTCCTGGCTTCCACTTGGGTTGGTGGCTGTCTCAGAAGTCTCTAAGTAGCCACAGTCCAGGGAGTATGGCCTGCATGAAGCCCTTTCACCATAAAAATCACTTTTGGGGGCCTCTTGGACAGTCCAGGGCACATTTCTGGTGACAATCTACATAGACATCATCCCATCCAGAGCCCCCAAGTCCATGACATTATCTGAACCCTCTCTGACTGACACCTGAGGTGGAGACTGTTGGATTCATCCCCACCCCTCTCCCCTGATGAGGCATCGATTTAGGGAAAGAGGAGGGAGGGGCTGTGGGAATGTCTAGAAGGGGATCTCAGGGGCCACCAGTTGCATTTCTATAGGAGAATCCAGAATAGCCTGGAATCCTAGGGCCTTCTAAAGGCCAGCTTGCCTTTTGGGCAAGGAATCTGGCTTTATTCACTTATTTCAGTGAACGAAAGTGGGAAAGGGGAGCCTGTGGCAGAGCCGTGGCAGTCTCTCTTCCGAGTCACTGCCCCTCCAAGGAAGCCAGGCCTGGATGTGGTGACGCCTGCCAGTCAGCCTCAGGGACTTCCCAGGCCACCCGACAGAGGTCAGGGATGGGGAGGCAAGGGCCCAATTTGTATGTGTTGAGGGCAGGGAGGAAGGTTTAGGATGGGGTTCTGGACCTAGTTGGAAGTTGTAAAAGCCGGGGCGGGGGCGTCCCAGTCGGGTGCTCAGCGCTGGCAAAGAAACAGGCCGCTCAGGGCCAGGCGTGGAGCTGTCCGGACTACGGTGCTGAAAAGGGAGAGCGGCGGTGCAGGGGGCGGAGAGCAGCGGCAGAGCTTGCGCTTGAGCCCCAGGTGAGAGGGGGGTGGACGGAAAGGGATTCCCCCCAGCCCCTCTTCTACTTACTCTCCAAGGAGGGAAGGGAACAAGCAAGTTGGGGGGACAAGGTGAGTTGAGCATTGAGAAGTAGACAGCTGCCTGAAGCTGCGGCCAGAGTGGGGAAAATGGGCCACGACCCGGCAGTGAGTAATCTGGGCCAGCTATAGGGTGTGAGCAGGGAAGAAACCCTGGACTTGGGCCTGTCCCTCGCTGGCCTCCTACACTCCGGGCAGTTACCATGGGTGCATGGCAAGGAGGAGTGCGCGAGGGGTTCCCACGCGTATGGCACAGTCATGCGTGCACAGCAGACTTCCATGGGTACATACACGCCCCATGGACACACGGGATACGCTCCCAGAACGGGCATACACCAGGCACAAGCAAGCAGTCCCGTACGCGCCCAGCACACGGGCTCTGGCTCCCACCAAGCTGCCCAGGCTCCCGCTGTAGCTTCGCATTCCCTGGTCTGGACGTCCCTTCCGCCTTGCTTTTCCCGGCCTCAGATGGCGCCCCTAAGGGAGGCACAGCCAGTGGGAAGCCCCAATTCTAACCTGAGACCGGGGAGGGTGCTGGAGAGGAGCAGACAGCCAGCTCCTACGCCCAGAAAGAGGGGGGCGAGACAGGCGGAGCGGGTAGGTCTCAGACACCCATTCTTCTTTCCCCAAAGTCCCAGTTACGGTGCCAGGACATGAGGGGAGTGTGAACGGGAGCGAGTGTGAGTGTCTCCCTCCCAAACTGGGGACACCCCGAGGACCAGCGCATACCTGTGCGTGGGAGGCCCCGCGTGGAGCCCCCTCAGCGAGTCCGGACCTGCTGGCTCCTCCGGCTCCCCCTGGATAAAGGTGGGGTGGGAGTGAGGGTTACCCCGCCTGCCCTCCACACGCCTCCCGGATGTCCGTAGGCAACGGAGAAACTCCGTCCCGGGCGGCGGGAAGTTGCCCGGGTTCGGGCGCTGGGAGGGTGCGCCCTCCGGTCCCAGGGCTTGGCCGGGGCCTCCGCGCCCCCGCGCCCGCCGCCCTCGCCACCTCGCCGGCGCCCTCCCGCCCGCAGACTGCGCCGCGCCTGAGAGCCGGGAGCCCGCCCGCCCTCCCGGAGAGTCTGCCGCTGACCTGCATTGACGTCATTGCGTCATTAGGTTTCCCCTGGAAACACTGGCTCGCCCGAAATAGTAACACATTAATTCAGGCCGGGGGAGCAGGGAGAGACTGTTTGTAACCCTGCAGCTAACTCGGCTCGCGCGAGCGGGCGCGCGGCGGCCCCCACCCCTCGCGAGGGCAGCGCCGGCCGCGCTCGCCTACTATTTTGAGAACAAAGAAAGGCAAAATATAGAACCCTGGCGAGAGGGTGCGGGGGACGCCGAGACCCTCTCGCCTGGCTCGCCCGCACACCTGAAGACACACGCACGTATGCACAACACCTGGGACTGCCTGCGCTCGGGCGGGCGCTCCCCGCGCCCGGGCTCTTTCACGGACCTGCTGGGGTGTGTGCCCAGATCCCCTGCGCGCAAAGACCGGTCTGAATCGGGGCTCCCTCTCACCACCCCCGAGCCAGCACACCACCCTCCCTTCCACCCACTGGTGCGGGCGCAAGCGGGCGCTCCTCTCCCAGACTCAAGGGGCACCCTGTCTTTCTTCCTCGGCCGCGCACCCCGCGCATGGGGGAACCCCGCGGGGATCCAGCCGGCCACCCGCGGTCACTGCCAGCCCTCCTCGGCGGCGGAGGGCCAGGCTATCCTGCGGCGCCCCCGCGCCTCATGGGGGAGGAGGACTGATGTGGGACAGGAAAACTGGAGGACAGGATTGCTGTCGCAGGCTTCAGAATTTGGGCCGGGGAGCGACCGACTTTTCTTCTGTTGGCTCTCTGGGGCCTTCGGCCTGGCCCACAGGCGGGGGGATGGGGCAGGCGGAGCGGGCCGGCCGAGGGGGAGCCCTGGGCTTCAGAGGCTCTTTCCTAGCTGTCCATCCTCCCCTGACTGCACCCTCGACTCAGTCTCCCTGGGAGAGTGAGGAGAATGCTCCTCTGGATCAAAATGGCACGCGCTTAGCCTCGGCCGGCAGTCCGTGGAGGCGGGAGGCGGCGCAGAGCCGCGGAACCGCGGAACCCGAGCCGCGAAGGTGGCGGCGCCCGCGGGGCAGAGCAGGCCAGGCGGGCTCTCTCGCTGGCCCCTGCGGGTGTGGGGAGCAGGGAAAGGCACTGGAGGGACGTCGCGCTCCCCTGCCTCTCATAGGCCTCTCGGGAACCGGTGAAGGACGCAGAGAGGTTTCTGCTATTTCATTCCACCTTAGGCTGGTCTCACCATTCAGTGTTCTCTCTGGCCAGGGAGAGGGGTGTGCCTGGGACTTAGGGATACGTCCCCAAGGTCTGTCTGTGCGCACAGACAGCCCACTTGCAGTGCCTTGTCTCACATAGCTCCAGGAGAGATGGCCCCTGACGGTGGCCTTTGTTCCTTGTTGACCACAGAGATGATGAACAGGCTGAACTTTTTGGACAAATAAACTCGGCTGTTCCCTCAGGCAGTAGCCAGACCAAAGAACAAGTTTTGGAGAGGACAGGCTGGCCTTGTCCCCGGTGGGAGCTGTGTGTGCTCCTCCCTCTGCATGTGCTGTTCTCTTGCTGGGCTGCAGTGGCCTCCTCTGTAAAACTGGGCGCGAAGCCTGTTCCACCGGCTGCCCTGAAAGCGACAAGAGATGGTACCTAGAATGTGCTGGAGAAATGATCTGCCCTATTCTTGCCTCTGCCCTGTGGGTGGCTCTGTCAGAAATGAGTGAACCCACACTCCCCAGTATATAAGTCACATTCCCTGCTGACTTATTTGGGGAAAGCTGATCAAGGGACATTTAGGGAACAATGACATTAAGGGCCTGGCCCTCCTGTGCTCCTTCCCTGCACATCATTGGACTCTGACGAAATCCCCAAAGCAAGCTCTCTGCTGCCTACAGATTCAAGTCTGACCAAGTGGCAGGTGGAGGGGGTGTCATGATATGGCGCTGCCTCCCTCATTCTGGGCTTGTTTCCCAGTGGGACATCCACCAAGGCTGCCCTCCCTCATGCTGGCTCCTGTCCCTGAGCTGCAGCCATCCTCTACCGGTTGGCTCCCCATCTGGACCATGGCAGGGGCCACATGATACTTGCCTCTGTTCCCCCAGCTCCCCCTGGCACCGTGCCTGGCACAACTGATGTTGTTGTTTGTGAAAAAGATTGATAGTCCCTCTTTCGGGAGACTACTACCCTAGTCCCCTGCTCCCATCTGCTTCTCCATGTCAAAGTCCACATGGCCCCTGGTCAAATGCCGACTCCTCCATGCAGGTCTTTCCGGTCTCCAGGGGTATGAGCTCACCTGCCATTAGTCCTGAGACCACTTGGGAGGGCTCTCAAGACTTCGATCATATTCTGTCCTGAATTGCCTTTCTCTTACTGTAAGCTGCACGTCTTCCTCCTGCTGGGCTGCAATTCCTTGGCGTCAGAAGTGAGTCCTACCCATCTCTATGTGCTCCATCCACGTGGCTCAGCTGTGGCAGCCAAGTACACAGCAGGTGCCCAGGAAAATTGGCCAAGCTGAACTCTGCAGGTCTGCTTGGTGCTTCTCAGCCGAGGGCCTGGTCTGAGCTAGATGGGGCCATCGCTGCAGACCTGGGCTAAGAGAGACCTGGCCACGTTGGCAGAAGATGCCCGAGTCCACTCAGCCCAAGGCCCTAGGAGAGCCACGTTTCTACTTTTCTTCTGTCCTGTAGGAAAGTGCAGTGTGTGTGGCAACCTGGGAGGACAAGGGGGGAGATAAGGGGGGAGGAAGAAACACTCCAGGGTCACAGCCACAATCTGCCCAGTGAGTCATTTGGCAGGAAAGCCAGTGTCTTATAATCACAGGTCAGACCCCTGTGTCATCCCAGCCCACAGTGGCGTCTTGTTACTCAATGAACACAATGAACTAGAGACTCAGAGTGAGCGAGGGCCCCAGCCAGCCCCACCCACGCACACGCAGGCCTGGGACCAGTTCCCTGTGGCCCAGTCCTATCCTGCTTCCCCAGACTGTCTGCACATCGATGTCAGCCTGCGTCCCCAGGTACTTGAGGGTCCCCTGATATAACCCTCACTATCCTCCAAGGTGGGGAGTGGGGGGTTCTCTGTGTGGGCAGGCCCAGCTGTGCCCTGCTGCAGCCTACTGGTGTCTCTTCTGCCATCAAGGAGGCCTTTGGGAAGGGGCCTCAGGCTGCTTTGGTGACCTGGTCTATTGTGAGGAGACACGGGCAGTACAGGGGCCGGGAGTCTGGATGTGTTCAGATATGGTCATTGAGATGTACAGGGAACACTCAGAAGGCTGCTTGGGATCCAGGGGGCTCCATTGACTCCTGGGTTCTCTGCAGCTCCGAGGCAGCAGGGGCTGCCCGATCCCAGGCTGGAGTGCTGTGTCGAAGGGTGCTTGTACTCATTTGTCCCTGCTTCCTTCTGGCTTTCTCTCCACATCTCCAGCTCAAATTACTGTGAAGGGGACATTCTAAATGACTCAGGTAAGTACTGGAGTCCCTCATTAGCCAGAGCCTCTGTCCCAGGCCACCTCTAGGCTCTTGGGATATCCATATATCACAGCCCTTGGGTCAGGCATCCCCCACTGGTCCAGGCCACTGGGCTGGAGCAGGACTGGGAGACAGGAGAGGGCTGTTGCCTGAACTGAAGTGGCCAGGGCTCGCCCTCAGCAGAGCTGCAGGAAGGGAAAGGCTCTTTTGATGTGTTGAGCACCCTGGCTGGCCTGCCCAATGCAATTACGCTCTGGAATCCATCTTAAACTCCCCCTCTACTCCAGCCTGGTGAGATCAGGGTGCTGTGATCGCATGAGCAGCCAGTTTCATTGCTGAGCTGATCTTACACCAGTCTTGCCATGGTGTAAGGCAGGGGCGACCTTACTGCAGGGTGTTGATGGCCGTGGGAACAGAAGGGCCCTCATGTAGTGAGGAGCCCACCAGACTGTCACCCCAGAGGCTGCTCTGTGCCCCGCATCAGCCACTACGTAGCATGCAATATGAGGCTCAGCCGGAGAAGACCAGGACTGCTGCTGAACGCAGGTAGGCAGCCAGAGGGGAGCCCCCAGTGCCCCACCAGAGGCCTGTTCTGAGCCCCACAAAGGCAAAGTGATTAACTTGGGCAACAGAGTCAAGAAGAAAGAGGCTGGTCTAGGAATTAGGAGAACTGGCTTTTAATCCCAGCACTGTCATTAAGTCAGGGTATAACCCAAGATAAGCGACCATCCCTTCCTGGGACTCTTTTCACCACCTGCTTCATATACTGGTGGAATGGGATGACCAAGCAGTTACCAGCATGGATTGGAGACCCTCAACTTCAGTGGAAATTGGCCCAACAGGCACCCAAGCTCCTTGAGCCCAGGGGCACAGGTGGACAGGGGGCAGAGTGGGCTGCTCTCATGGGATTGGGCTCTGGCTAGCTGGGTGTCTGGTGGCCAGAGACCCTCTACTTCTCAACAGGCGCTCCATCTGACACCTTCTTTGCTCCTCTTGCCTGTCAGCAATGGTGCTGCAGCCCCTTAAGGTCTCCCCAATGATACAATGAATGATACAGTTTCTTGACAACCTCAATTGGCCCAGTGCCACTTATGCCCATATTATTCCCCTCTCAGTTGCTGTTCCTCAGACCCAAATTCTATCCCAGGCCCTGCCCAGGCTTTGCTCTCAGCATTTCCCAGCCCACAGAGCCAACTTGTCCCCTAAGGCACCATCGCCCCCATCATTATCTAGGTCTGTATCTGAGTGGCCAGGAGGACCCTCACCACTCTCCTCTCCTCCACCACACCGGTGCCTGTGCCCCCCAACCACAGTCTGTTTTCTCAAATTCTCCCCACTTTCCAATCCCTAGGAGGGGGGCACTGAGCCTAGGACACCAGTTGGCAGGACCATGAGTCCAAGTCTTCCTTTCAGTAGAGCCACAAGTGTTGCTCTTTGGGGCAGGGAGGGAGGCAGCTGAGCGGCAAATGACTGAACGTAGGAAGCCTGCCAAGGACCCCACCAAGGATCAAAGCCAAGAGCTAGATTCAAATTGAGGGGTGGGAGAGACACCAGCTTAGCTGGGGTGGAGGAGTTTGCAGGTGGTATTCAGAAAAGGGAGCACTCGGGCAGGCTGGAGAACGCAGGCAGGGCCACACAGGGAGATGACACCAGGACTGAGCCCCAAAGACAAATAAGAGGTGGGGAAGAAAGGGAAGGAGAGGAAGATAGGTGGGAGCATCCAGGAAAAGCAGCGTTCTCATCTCCAGCCGTACATTGGCATCAGCGGATTAACCTGGGCTCCACCTAAAGCTAATGGAAAGATACTCAGGCCCCACTGCCCGAGGTTCAGATTTCACTGGTTTGGGGTGATGCCCAGGCACTTATATTTTTTAATTTTTCATTTGTACTCTGTGATATGTTGGCAATTATGTGGCATGCTATCAGAAATTATTTTTAATTTGTATTTAATAGTATAGTTCAAGAGACGACAGAGTAGTGGTTTAGAGGGAAGTCCTATCTGCTGGAATCCTGGCTCCCCATTCACTGGCCATGTGACTAGAAATGATGTCCTGAACTTGCTAAATTTCATGTTTCCTTCCCTGTGGAATGGTGACAGTAATAGTCCCTACACCGCACTCGAGGGAATGCCTTCGAGCATTGAGCACTGACTCACTGGCACCATCCTGAGCAGCTGCACCGCTGAGTCTCACGTGCAACTGGGCGGGAACCTCTAGCATAGAGCAAAGGCACAGAAGTCAGGACAAAAGGGCCTCTCGGGGACTCTCTTGGGTGTGGGGAAGGTGTATATCAGAGAGAGGAGAAACCAAAAAGTTGGGTCAGATCTGTGTTACTATGGAACAGTTTAATGACATGGTGAGAGGTTGGGATTCCATCCTATTAAAAACAACAGAAACCCAAATTTGGGGGGTTTGAGGATGAGGAGTGACGTGATGAACATAATACCTCAGGAATCAGGGGGCTGTGCAGGCTTGATCGCAGGGATGGAGAAGGAGCCCAGGGAATATCCTGGGATCAGAAGGGCCGTGCAAGCCGAGAAGCAGGGATGCGTGTGAGGTGAAGTGTGAAGGAAGAGTCAGCGGGGTTTAGGGACTTGGAGGATGAAAGAGCTTAGAGAGATTGAGGGAAGAAAAATGTATGCAAGCTTTCAAGTCTAGGGGGAACTAAGGAAATAATTCCTGTGTTGGTTAGGTTATATTTAGCTGTGAATATCAGGCAACTCAAATCAACAGTGGCACAAATAAAATAGAAGTTTATTTCTCTACCAGTTAAAAGTCCAGAAGTACGCAGTTGCATGCTGGTAGGGCTCTTCTGTCCCATAGACACCTTGGAGATCCAGGTCCTGCCAGTTCACTCACCTGCCATCCCTTGGGTGTGATCATTATTCTCATGGCACCAGGTGGTGGCTCCGGGGTTCCAGCATCCATATGGAGGAAGGAGTAGAAGAGAACTGGCAAAAGGTAAGAGCCAGGTCTCTTGAGGGGGTTCCTTGTAGCCACTCATCATGTTCACTTGTATTCTGTTGTCCAGAAATTAGTCTCATGGCTATGCCCAATTGCAAGGGAAGCTAAGAAATGTCGCTTCTTAGCGTTGTACCCAGTGTTGTACCCAGCTAAAAATGCTGTCTATGGCACCTGCTATGGCAGAGGTAGGTTCTGTTTCTACAGATAAGAGGAGTTCAGATGCTGGAGGAGAGCCAGCAGTCTTCATCACTGCCTCATTCCTTAAATGGTGAACTTCAACATGGAGTCAATCTGGGAAACTTGGGCAACAAGGTGCAGACCTCTGGGCTACGGTGGGCAGAATTCTAAGACAGCTCCAGGACTCCTGACTCCTGTGCACACACTCACCCATGGGTGGGATGTGGGAGTGTGAGGGGAGCTTTTAAGGGAACATTTGGAGTGGCCTGATGGGGATCCTAGTGAAATGTAGGGAGTCAACGAGGAAATGGCCAGTGAGAAAAAGCAGGCGGCGACAACATGGAAAAGCCTCTGCACTGTACACAGAATCCTCCGGGAGTTGGCCGCTGTCTCCCTCTCCAGACTCTACTTCCACCAGTCTCTTCCTTTGAGATCTTTTCAACTCTACCCAACTGCTCCACAGCTGCTGGTCTCACCTCTGTGCCACTGGAATGCCCTTCACCTGTCCCCTTTGCTGTGGTTAACTCCTATTCAACCTCCCAAACTCAATTCAGATATTGTCTTACCAGGAAACCTTCCCTGACGCAGAAGGGCAGTTAGGTGTCTCTCTGTGGCACCCCCATGATGTCCTGACCCTCACTCCATCCCTGAATTGATCACATTTTTAGAACATTACAGCTATTTATGAGTTTGACTCCCCTCTGAGCTCCTGGAAGGCAAGTGCAGAGCAGATTGTCCTTGTAGCCACAGAACACAGCACAGCCCCTGGTGTACCGTCAGCTCTCAGGTATGTGGGCAGCAGATAAACAGAGCTCCCTCCAGAGCTGGGATCAAGGGAACACGGGGCAAGGAACGTGTATTCTGGGACTAGCAAACAGAAGGAGAGGACAAATGTGGACTGAGACCCTTTAACGAGGAATCATTTTAATCAGGCCCTACTACCACAACCAAGTAAGGCTAATTCTTGGCATTTTTAATAATTAAGCTCTAGTGAGAACTGGTTTAGGGAGTTAGAGATGTGATCTTAGTAACGAGATAGGATGGGTGGGTGTGAGGCAAGGACATCTATTTCCACAGCAAAAAGAAAATCTGAACTGACAAGAGAAAAACAAACACACAAAACCAAAGCAACATTCCATCCATACATTAACTGCAAATCTCAACTGGTATGGAGCGCTGTCAGGTTCTGAGTAGAACTTCAGGGCTCTTTCTTCCTGGGCACCCCTCCCCCAACCTCAGCTCAATTCAATTCAATTCAGCAAATATTAACTGATTACCTGCTGTGTGCCAGAGTGTTCTCTGCTGCAGCAGGCCAGGCATCCAGGATGTAGCCATGAAGAAGACAAACACTAAGCAGGTGCAGCAATTGCCAGTGCCACGAAGATGGCTGGAGGAGACTATTTGGTTCCTTGTGTTGGTTCCTCTGACCCACCTCTGGTTTCAGCCACAGCTGTGGTGGGCAGTTCCACGGGAGCCCAGACTCATCCTTGCTGGAAGCGTTCCCCTGGAACCTCGTGTACTGCCAGGTTTTCATTTTCTGCTGCAGGGTCTTCTCCAAGTCTCTGGGAGCCCTCTAGAAAGGTTAGGGGAGGGAGTCCTGGAGAAGCCCGGCTCCTTGTACACCCAGCAACCTCCATAGCACCCCCTCCTGCGGGCTCCCCCCCCCTGCACTGCCGCATTCTTGGTCTCTGTGCTCATCCCCAGTACATGACCTGCACCCAGTCAGTGGCTCATGCCTTGTTTTGGTGGCTCTAACCTGAGACAATGGAACTACAGGGTGCTCAGAGAGGATAGAACAAGGGATTTAACCTGCTGGACTTCCTAAGGTCTCCTTAGTAAGGTCTTCTTAGGAGGTGATGTCTAAGCTGAGATGGGGAGAATAGGTGGGAGATCGCCCGGGGGAGGGGCGGAGGACGCTTGTGCACAGAGGCTGACCGCGCAGAGGCCCGGCCCACACTGGGCCTCCTGTCTTTGAACAGACACCAGGGGGCTGCAGCAAGACCGCAGGAGGGAGGGGGTCATGAGGTGGGACTTGGGTGTGGAGCAGGCCTATCCCAGAGAATCTTGCACTGTAAACAGGGTAAGAACTTTTGATTTCATCCTAAGACATTGGGTAGCAACTGAAGGGTTTTAAGCAGGAGTAAAACAGATTTTTTTTTTTTTGAGACAGAGTCTCACTATTGCCCGGGCTAAGGTGCTGTGGCATCATCAGAGCTCACTGCAACCTCAAACTCCTGGGCTCAAGCCATCCTCCTGCCTCGGCCTCCCAGAGTGCTGGGACTACAGGTGTGAGCCACCGTGCCCGGCCAGATTCATATATTTTTTTTAAGATCATATTGGCTGCAGTGTGGAGACTGGATGTGAGCAGGGCAGATATAGAGACAAAATAATCCAGGGTGGTGTGGACAAGAAGCATGGCTGAGGGGACTGACTCAGGAGGCGGAGTTGGAGCACTTGCTGTTTGGTTAGCCCGGGTGGGTGGGGCCGGGGTGAGTCAGGGACGCTCAGGCTTCTAACTTGAGAAACTGGGTGGACGTGGTAGAAAATACTGGCAGAAGCATGCATTAGAGGAAGAAGACAAGGAGTTCTGCTTTTACTGAGTTTGAGGTGTCCCTGAGAATACCCAGGGGAGAGATCCCAAAAACAGCTGGAAGGAGCTCAGAAGGATGGGAAGAGACAAATCCTGATGGCCTCAAAATGTCATTTCCCCATTTTTGTACATTAGCAGTTTGCTGGCTCCGCTGGCCTGATCCGTCCAGGGACAGAAGCACAGAGGATCCCTCCCAGTGTGGCCACCACTGCCCTGGCCAGGGAGCATTCGCTGTCACAGGGTGGCACAGATGTTTCTGCCCACCTCCACCCCCGTCTCTATAAATAGGTGAGCAAGGGAACAGAGTCCCTCCCGACCAAATGGCTCCAGTCTCATCTTTAGATGTCTCCATCAATATCTGTGAAACAGAGTCTAGGAAAAGGACTAAAAAAGCTATCTTTATTTAGCCTGGAGAAGAGAAGGAGGGAGAGCTGTGATGTTGCTAGGAATAAACTGCTGCTCTTATCTTTTCCTCCTAAGGAGGCCAGAGGAGGTGGACTTGGGATACAGTCAGAGAATTGGCTCTCAAGGCTGGGGAGGGGGTTGGTGGAGAGTTTTGTCCCCGTCCCCTCCCGCTCTGGGGACATTTGGCAATGTCTGGAGGCATTTTGGTTATCATGACTGCTGGTGGCTGGGTATGGTTTGTTGCTGGCATCTAGTGGGTAGAGGCCAGGGATGCTGCTAAACATCCTGCCATGAACTGGACAGCCCCCACCACAAAGAATTCTATGGCCCAAAATTTCAGTAGCACAAAGGCTGAGATACCCTGAGTTAAAGGAATTTTAGTTGTTTAATTTCTTTTGAAACAAAGAACAAATGGCCACTCAGACCACCTTAAGGGAAAGGGTATTTGTGTGTTTGTTTGTTTTTAAGGATGTACACAGTTGGGAGCTGAGACTAGGACAGGACCGCTGTCAGGGACTGTCTCTACCATAATGTCTTTGTTTCTATTTGTGCCCCCCGCCCCGCCCTTTTCACTGCCGATTGGCCAAACCTTTTAAAATTCTAAAGGAAGCAGCCAGATGGGCTTAGCCAGTCATCACCACTCCCACAGAGACTACACCATGGGCCACTTTCCTGGGCTCTGGCCAGCCTGGGGGTGGAAGAATAGCCTTTGGCCAGTGGTCCACTTCCCCATCCAGTTAGAGGCCACTCTTATACAAGGAACAGTCTAGACATCTTACCTGGATGGGAGACTGAGCAGGACAGTATGAGTCAGAGGAGATTTTGGAATCAGACACACCATATCCGGCATTTATATTGGTCTCTCTGGCACACAGCTGTCTTATTCTTGGCATAGCAAAGATAGGGGCTGAATGCAAAGCTATGGTTTTCCTTCATATGCCCAAGCTGCGCTGTCCAATGTGGTAGTCACTAGCCACATGTGGCTATTTAAATTTAAATTATTTAAAATTAAATAAAATGAAAAACTCAGTGCCTCAGTATTAACCACATTTCAAGTGCTCGGTAGCCACAGGTAGCTAGTGGCTACCATACTGAATGGCGCAGACAGGGAACATTTTCATCATTGCAGAAAGTCCTGTTCCACAGCACTGCCCCAAAGGAAGACACTGACCAAACTGGAAGGTTGGACATGAATGAAAAAGACATTTTAGGGTTAGCCCTAAGGAGAAATCTGAGTCTTCTTTGACTTGCTCCTGGTCCTTACTGCTAGGTGTGTGTGAAATACTGTGAGCAACTGTGTTTGCTGCAGAGTTTGTGCCTTGGCTTGGTGTTTCCCCGGAGAGGCTATGTCCCTGCTCACTGAAGCAAGAGCTGGGGCAATGGTTTTACCTGAGCAGGACTGCGGTAGCTCGCCCACGCAGAAGGTGCTATCTGTGTTTAAGAGCAAAGAGTAGTTAAAAAGCTATATATGGCGCATAATCAGCTTTTCAAACACCATGACAACAGATGACACACAGAAATTTACAACTCAGGTGAACAGTGAACAAAAGCATGTGACCACAGTGTTAGCCTCACCAATATGCCTTTAAGAGCCTACAAGGTCTTTCTTTGTCAGCTCCCATCTTTCTTGCCCTCTCGGCTCCTACCCTGGTCTTATTTTGCATCTAAAGAGAACACAGTTTCTTCGCCCCATGTGGTTGCCTTCACTGCTATCCATCAGATACTCTTGACCACTCTGCCTTCCAGGCACAGGACCCTTGTGACGGGAGCCTGAGCCCACGAGACTAGCATGGCTCCCCGCACTCCTCCATCAGAGCACCCGACTGCCACTGTGAGACCAGCCGGTGGTCTCCTCCCAGCACGGCAACCAGCAACATTCAAGAAAGAACTGTCCCACCATCATGAATCCCTGAGTGACCACCATGTTCAGTGGCCCAGTCAGCTCATGATGGTGTACAATGTGAGCATGAAACAAATCTATGTTGTTTTTCAGACACCAAGATTGGGGATTTTTAAAAAATTGTAGCATAATATAGCCAATCCAGCCTGGTCACTGTGTCTTTCACATTTTCATACCCCCAGCCATACAATCTATGACATTGCAATCGGCTGTGCTTATTAGCTGAGGCTGTTTCCTGTTACTTAGAATAACAGGTGAGTGGAAACTTTTTATACTTGTACCAATCACTAAATTCAGATGTTGACATGACTAATCTTCTTTTGTAGATTGGGTCTCTTGATACTAGAAGAAGGAGCCTCTTCAGCTGCTGAGAAGGGGGCACATGTCTTCTTTAACTGGTTAAGTACCAGCTGTCACGTTGGTTCCTTGCAGAATGACCTTAAGGCTGACAACGTCTTTAGAAAACAAACTCATGGTGGTGAGCCCAAGAGGAGAATAAAACACTGAGGAGGAGTCGATGGGAATGATCTCAATCCAGAAGACAGAAGTCACCCTGCTAGGGAAATAGACACACAGCTGCTAGCCCAAGAAAGGCCTCATTCATTCGCAAATATTCATGGAGCATTTAATATGTGCTCTGCCCAGATGCGTATGCCCATTGGTGGGGGCGATAGGCAATAAACACGTAGACAAAAGTGCAGTGAAGGAAAGAAACAGGGAATGAGATGGAATGACTGGGGAAGGAGGGGACAGGGAAGGAAGGCCTCTCTGAAGGGGTGACACTTAAGCTAAAATCTGGAGAAAAAGGAGCCAGTCATGCAAAGAGCAGGAGGAGAGCATGCCACACAGAGACAGCAGTTCAGAGGCCTGAGGAGGAGAGGGCTTGGTAGAGACAATGAATGGGGGAGAGGGGACCCCAGGCCAGCAGACTGGGGTGTGGTGATGAAGGAACAGGGGGGAGATGGTCCAGAGGCAGCAGGGCCTGTGGGCCGGAGCGAGGACTCAGGGCTTCCCTCTGGGAGGAACAGGAAGCCCGTGGGGGAGACGAGAGGGGTGATGTCAGCAAACTCCTCTGTAAAGGCCCTGGTTGTATTTCCGACTCTGTAAGCCACGCATCTCAGTAGCTACTGCTCAGCTCTGTCGAAGCAGACACAAGATACCACATAAAGAAAAAGTGTGTGTGTATTCCAATAAAACCTTACTTACAGAACATAAAATCTGAATTTCAGAGTTTCCTGTGGTGAAAAATATTATTCTTCTGATTTTTTTTCAACCATTTAAAAATGTCAAAATCACTTGCAGTTCAGGAACCATGCAAAAGCAGGCAATAGGCTGGCTTTGCCTGCAGGGCCTACTTTGCAGACCCTGGACTTACATGCTCGGGCAATTCAACCGTAGAGGCAGAGAATCCGTTTAGGAGGCTTTTGCAAAATAATCCATCAGGAGGTGATGAGGCTTGACCTGGGTGGTTGTGCTGGAGGTGAGGAGAAGGATTCCAGATGTGTTTTAGGGCCAGGGTGCAGGATGTGCTAATGTACAAAGTGCAGGGGTGATAGACAGGGGATCCGTGGTGACCCAGTGCTGGGGCCATTTCCAGCTGGAGGAGCCAGGGGTTCTGCTGGGCCGCCTTGAGTTGGTTTCAATCACATCTCGATGGATTCAGCCAGACTTGATGTGTAGCCCAGGGAGTTGATAGCTCGCACCTAGATTTCCCAGAGCTTGTTGCTTACAAGCTGTATGGCCTCAGGCAAGTCACTTCTGTTCCATCTTTTTTCCTTGTCTCAGTAGGAGATAATGTTCCCTGCCCATCCCCTATCAACATAGTGGTGAGGATCAAGTGAGATGCCTCTTGAACCTGGTAAGGAATTCCTATCAGACTCAGCACCTTGGCACCCCCACCATGCACCACCACCACCAAATCCAACTTCAAATGATTGATGCATGATTGATTTTGTAAGTTAATAGAGGAGGAGTCATATCCACTCATTGCGCAGCAACACTTTCTGGAAATCTCCTTTAAATGGCTCTGCTGCAGGTGCCTCAACCGTCAGGGGTTGCCTCATATTTTTCTCCTATATTCACCCTCTCCTTGGCGTTGCCCACTCAGAACCCCCTGACTGGTGTTGAAGACATAGGGATCCTCTGGTGATGGAACTGTTTTGTGTCTTTATCAGGTTTCAGTCTGGAATATCAGTACTTAGCACGGACAATGACCAGACATGCCAAAGTAAAGCAAGCACGAAAATGAGGTTTGTTGAGTAGAGAAAGATAGGATTACAGGACAAGAGCAAAATATATATAGGCTTACAGAGTGTGATGCATACGCCACAGATAATGACCAGACCCACTGTCAAGAGCAAAAGGAAGGGTCTGTGTCTTGTTTTATGGTGCCTGGATTGGGACCTCCCTCGAGTGTCAGAGGTCACCATGGAACCACGTTGATTGGACAGTTGGCAGTTGCATGACCTGAGTCTTACTACACACACGGTGTGTTCTGGGTCTCTTCCAGACTCTATGGTACCTGTGCTGCTTGGCTCGTGGCCTAGAGGGTCCTCTGCATTCTTTTGCAGCTGGCGCACTAAGTTCTAACTGGCAGAAATGCAGGATGTTCCCTCCTCCCCCAGGTATGACAGTCACTCGGGAGAGGATTAGGGCGGGGCAGGACCAAGATAGAGGCCTGGGTCCCACTCTGGTCTTTCTTCCCAGGTAGAGCAATTGCACCAAGGCAACAACACCCACTTTTTTTTTTGAGACAGAGTCTCGCTCTGTTGCCCAGGCTAGAGTGCCATGGCGTCAGCCTAGCTCACAGCAACCTCAAACTCCTGGGCTCAAGCAATCCTTCTGCCTCAGCCTCCCAAGTAGCTGGGACTACAGGCATGCGCCACCATGCTTGACTAATTTTTTCTATATATTTTTAGTTGTCCAGCTAATTTCTTTCTATTTTTTTGTTTTGAGTAGATATAGGATCTCACTCTTGCTCAGGCTGGTCTCGAACTCTTAAGCTCTAACAATCCGCCCGCCTCAGCCTCCCAGAGTGCTAGGATTACAGGCGTAAGCCACTGCGCCCAACCAGCAGCACCCACTTTTGTCCCTAGGAGACCCGGAATCCCTTGCTATCTACCTAACATCTTGACTGTGGTGGTGGATACACAAGCCTACACATGTGATAAAATGGTGTAGACCAAGCCACGTGCACATGTGCACGTGCACACACGCCCACAGTACAAGCGAAAGTGGGGAAATTGAAAAAAGATTGTTAGATTGCGTCAAGGTCACTTGCCTTGTTATGGTATTGTATCTATAGTTTTGCAAGATGTTACCGCTGGGGAAAGTGGGCAAAGGGCACATGCAATCTCTTCATATCATTTCTTACAATGATCTCAAAATAAAAGGTTCAATTGAATAAGAAAACACAACTAAAAAACTCTGGCATGTAAACCCCACTCAACAAGTTAGAAACAGTCTAACCTTGAGAGCAAAATCCCCCCTTTGGGTTCATTGAAGGATTTTCTTTAACAATGTCTGAAATTGTTTATGAAATAAAAGTTAACAAATACATCCCCTCACTGGCCAAACATAATCACCATTTTTCAAACCTGAGGAGCTTTAATACTCACCCTAGAAATACAAAAATCCTTTTAAAAATGTTCCCAGAACTGTGTTGTGGTTAAACCAGCATGAATTGCGCACCAACTTATACCAGACCCTATGCTAGAAGCTAGGGAGAGTCCAGGAGAATGCAGGTGAGAGCAGGGAGGTGCAGGTGGAGGTGGAGGAGATGTGGGTTGGGAAAGTTCTCCAGGTGGTTAAAATATAAGATCCCTGTCCTGCCCCCTGTTCCCATGATTGATGTTGAAACTGGGTGCTTTGGGCTTGGGGCACCCTGTCACCCTGGGTCCCAGTCTAAAAGCCCTTGGCTTCAGATAGCAAAGGACGATAATAAAAATAACTATAATCCAATCATACAATATATTTACCTACAATCCGATTTCTGAAATGGTGTTCCTCAGACTCTTGTTCCACAAGAGACTTACAGGTATTCTTTGAATAAAATCCCCGGAGTCCAGGAAGTTTAGGGAACTGTGTACAGTTCTCCTGTGTAAATTTCCCCTTGGAGATTCACAAGGTGCACAGAACTGAAAAGTACAGACAATTCCTGCAATAAATCCATGTAACTTTGTTTATGTCAGCAATTCTCCAATTTGTTAGGTACCTATTAGTATATTGCTTACCCAGTGTTTGGAGGAAAGCACTTTTGCTGTAATTTAACAGGCACCTGCTATGCGCCAGGCATTGCACCATCTCGCTCCCTTTTGCTGCAGGAGCGAGAGTTCAGAACATCCTCCCTTTGCCATCCCTTTCTCTGCTGCTCTAGAGGGGTTGCAGGTTTAAGCCTTTCCAGAAAGGAGAACTAGTTTTAGGTGGATTCATGCCCCAGGGTTAAGGAGCCATCAAGTATTATCATGAAATAAATGAGGTGGGAAAATGGAGTTCCTAAGCAGGCAATTTCCTAAGAAGAGGAAGTGTCCTGCTTGAAAAGAGCTCAGAGGGGTAGACATGACTAAAGACCACTAAGGAGGATTATTTGAAACCCCAGCCCTCATTACCTGTGCAGGCCTCCCCTCTGCTCTAACAGTTATTACCGCCGTCTATACCCAGCCACCTGCTCGCTGCCCTTCCTGCAGGCGGTCACCTGGCCCACTGAGCACCAGCAGACGAAATGCTTTGTGCTACCCACATTTTAACTTCCCACACAGCCTCCCCACTCCCTACTTTTCCCAACCCCTCAAACCCCAGAAAAGCAGGTTTTGATCCTAAACTCTTAATGGGGTGGAAGGCTGGGGTGGGTATTTGGAGGATTGAACTAAACCAGTTCAAGATCTCCAGAGCTAAATCAGTGAGTACTAGCACCTCTGCAAGGTTAACATTACTATCCCCATTATATGGATGAGAAAACTGAGGCCCAAGCAATTTAAGTGATATGCCTGAAATTTATATAGCTACTCAGAGGCAAAAGAATTTGAACTCAAGTAGCTCTTACTCAAAAGCCTGGGTTCTTGACAGCAGTCAACCCCGCCCCCCACCCCCCTGCAACCCCCACCTGGCTGCGGCACCAGGCCTGTCCCTCATCACACTTATCCATACCCCTACAGCCTGTCCCCAGCACAGCAGAAGCCCAGCGTCTGCTCTACTTCACAGCAAGACTTCTCCAAAGCAGTTGTCGCCACATCTCTACCTCCACTTACTTGTTTACATCAGCAAATATTTACTGGGACTCTGTAATCACAATGCACTGCTTAGTCTGCAGGCCAGTTTATGTGTAATACTTTACTTGATCTTCACAACCTCCCCAAATGGCAAGCAGTTAAGAAAGGTTTAAATTGAAATAATATTTTAAAAAGTACAAAGATAAAGATGCCATTATCTATATTCTCACACCCAAGAAATCACCTCTGTATAACATTTTGGCATTTTTGCTCTTCTGCTCTATATTTTATATTTATACTTTTAAAAATGGCATAAATAATGAATGCAGTGTCCCTTACAAAAAAATGTTAGGCATAATGAATAAAACTGACCTCTACCACCATCCCATGCTAATCCCCTCCCACCACCAGAAGAAACAGTGTTATGAATTTAATGAGCATTTTCCAATCGTTAAAAATACATTGCATGTGGGACTCCAGTGACTGTATAAAATAAAAAAAAAAATACATTGCATGTATATAATTGTGTCCACAGAAAATATGTAGCTTTGTTTTGTGGTTTTTATTTACATAAACCAGTGTAATGCTGCACACATCATTTGGCGCCATGGTTTTTTACTCATTGTTATTTTTTGAGATCTACCCATGTTGATACACATCGTCCTCACTTATTTCTTATAACTGCTAAGCAGGGCGAGAGGCCAATCCTCAGGGATCTGCCCAGGTTCAAGGATTGGAGAGAAGAATTTAGACGTGACTGTTTTATTTCAAGGCTTCTTGAGGGTGCAAATGCACAGAACTCACTCATCTCCACAATCCACATCTGCCCCCTGCCCCTGCCCCTGCCTCAGTGGTAGTGTGGGGATGCCTGACTTTTGCAGCATCCTGTAAGGAGTGAAGATTCCACCTGGATGGAGGATACAGGGACCTTGGGCTCGCCATTTGGAGGTGGCTACATCTGCTCCAGACACCCAGACCCAGCATTCTGGCTTGTGGGCTCACAATCATTTTCTGCACCTTAGAAACAGGCACTTTCCTGTTGTACTTCGTGTGCCATGAGCACTACTCAAGATCCCAAGGCATCAGTTTAGCAATGAAGTAAGGCAAGTATCCTAGGATGCCAGCCCAAGTAAGTGCCATGGTCTACTTATCCATCCTTCTCTGATGGGACACTGAGACTGCTGCTGCGCTGAATGTCCCTGCACTCGTGTTTGGCTAGCATTGGAGCCACCACTGAATTGCCAACAAAGCCCCTGAGCCCATTTACACCCACACCAGCACTGGTAAGGGTGCTGTTTCCCCACACCATGACAACACTGGAAATTGCCACACTTTACAACTTTTGACTTAGGCTCCTCCAGCCACACAGCTGTTCAAGATAAAAACAAAATAAAACAATGAAGACAAACTCACATCCACAAGGACAAATTTAAAATCCATCTTCCCTCCCCACCCCTCCACCACTGCAAAAGCCACCAGTGTGTCTTGCTCCCTTCTAATCCACTCTCCACACAGCTGCAGAGTGCTTCCTTTAAATTAAACATTTCAAAACTTGAAACGAGTAAAGAGAATAATATAATAAAAAGCCCATGTACTCACTTTATCAATTATTCAGCTTTATCAATTTTTGACATGTTGTTGCATTCACTTCCTACCCAGGTTTTTATACTTTTCCAAATTTATATAATAACTATAATCATAAACAACATTTAGAATTGTTTTGCATATTTTGAAACTTTTTATAAATGGCATTATACAGTATGCATTCTTCTGCAGCTTGGTTGATTTAGATCCTGTGGTTTTAGAGGCATCCACAATGATATATGTAGCTCTTGTTCATTTACTCTAACTGCTGCAGTGTATTCTATTATATGGATCCATCACAATTTATACATTCTCTTATGATTCTGGTTTTCATTACTGCAAACAGTGCTCCAGTAAGGGTAAGCATTCCTGCACACAGTCTCCTTATGCATATGTATGGTGACTTCCCTAGGGACATGCCTGCAAGTGGAACTGCTGGGGGTGGAGACATACCCCTCAGCTCCGCTTCATTTTGCTGAATTGCTCTTGAAAGTGTTTTATACCAGTTTGCACTCCCAAACATTCATTAATACTAAATGTTTAATATCCAACAATACTATCTCGATGTGTATCTAGTGAGCAATTTCCTGATTACTATTGAGGTCAAGCAGTTTTTCAGATGCTTATTGACCATGTGGGCTTTCACTTCTGTGAACTGTTTGCATCATTTGTGATGAAACTTGTATCTTTAAAAAATATGATTTGTCAGACTTTTTAGTATATACTATTTTTTTTTCAGAGATGAGGTCTCACTATGTTGCCCAGGCTGGAGTGCAGTAGCTATTCACAGGCGCAATCCCACCACTGATCAGCACTGGAGTTTTGACCTGCTCTGTGTCCAACCTGGGCCAGTTCACCCCTCAGGCAGCATGGTGGTTCCCCACTCCTGGGAGGTCACCATATTGATACCGAACTTAGGGCGGACACCCAATCTGCATAGTGCACTACAGCCCAGAGCTCCTGGGCTCAAGTGAGCCTCCTGCCTCAGTCTCCCCAGTAAGTGGGACTACAGGCACCCACCACCACTGTCTGGCAGACTTTAAAACTCATTGGTTATTTGCATTGCAAAAATCTTCTCCAGTCTATGTCTTGTCTTTAACTATGTTAATGAAGTCAAATTTACCAATCATTTTCTGGAATTGGGAGCTTTTACATCTTGTTTAAGAAATCCTTTCCCTTCCGACTTGAGGTCACAAAGATGCTTTATTGTGTTTTTTTCTAAGAATTATAAAGTTTTGCTTTTCACATTAAAGCCTTTAATCCAGAGTTTTGACATGGTATCTGGGGAGATTTATTATCCCATAAAGATAATAATTTGTCCCAGCATTATTTATTAAATAGTCCTTCTTTTCTCCACTAATGTAATGCAACCTCTCTCATATATCAAGTTTCCAAATATGAGTGGGATTATTTTCTGGACTCTAGTCTATTTTAATTCATGGGGCTACTTTTCTATCTCTGTGCTAATACCACACTGTCTTAGTATAACTTTATAGTCAATCTTCATGTCTTGTATAGAAAAGTCCCCCTCCTCTCCACTTTACAATCATCTTAGCACTTCTTTTCCTCTTGTTCTTCCACATTAATATTAGAATAAGCTTGTTAAGTTCCACAAAAAAATCCACAGAAATTTTCATTTACATTGCATTAAATTTATAGATTAAATTGAAAAGAGCTGACACCTTTATGATAGTATCTTCCAACCCATGAATATTACCCAGGAACATTTAAAAATCTCCATTTATTCAGATCTTCTTTTATGTCCTTCAATAGTATTTTTGTGATTTTTCTCCAAAAAGATCTTGCATATCTTTTGCTAGATATGCAAGCATATTAAAGTTTATTATAATTATAAATGATATTATTTTCTATTATGTTTTCTAATTGGCTATTACGTGTGTATAGGAATAGAATGGATTTTTCTATGTTGACCTCTTTCAGCAAACTTGCTGAATTCTCTTTATAGTTCTATTTGCTTTTCTGTTTGCTTTCACAGTAAAGAATTCCTGGGACTTTCCTTCTGCAAGTAGCAGCCTCAACACTCTGACAAGTCTTGTCACAGTCATGTTTATCCTGCTGGAAACATGATTCCTCTTGTACAACCAAGATTGCAGGAGGTATGTGAAATCTCCAAGGGACCAAGTGAGCTGAAACCAAGTGAAGGACTAACCATACAGGAGAGATGGAGTTGCCCTATATGCAAATGTTCAAATGTATAAGAGCAGCAAGATAAATTTTGCAAGGCTAACCTTTGGGCCAGCAGCAAGGAGAAGCTGAATCAAAATACATGCAGTAAGCTAGTATCTTGGATGATGGCTAGAGTGATCAAGTTGGTCCCTTGGCACCCAGAAAAAGCAAATGTGAATTCTTCTCTGAAGAAAGTCATCTTCGATTAAGGCCTAAAGATTTCTACAGATGAATATTTGCCAATGTGAACTCACAATAAAAAATCAGAAGGGGGTGAGGGATGGGTAAAAAAATCAGCAAAGATACAAGGAAGTAAACTCCCATAATTGAGAGGCAGGAGAAACAACCAACAAAAGAGTTAAGTCCCCAAGGATGCCAGATGTTGGAATAATTAGATAGAGAGCATAAAATAACTGTGTAGGGAGTGTGTAAAGAAATAGAAGATTGAATCACAAAAATAGACTAGCAATGAAAGACTATCAAAATTGGGAAGAACTGATGCACACTGAAACAATGTATAACTTTTAGAAATTAAAAATATAATTTTAGGCCGGGCGCAGTGGCTCACGCCTGTAATCCTAGCACTCTGGGAGGCCGAGGCGGGCGGATTGCTCGAGGTCAAGAGTTCGAAACCAGCCTGAGCAAGAGCAAGACCCCGTCTCTACGATAAATAGAAAGAAATTAATTGGCCAACTAATATATATATATATATATATATATATATATATATATATATATATATAATTAGCCGGGCATGGTGGCACATGCCTGTAGTCCCAGCTACTCGGGAGGCTGAGGCAGAAGGATTGCTTGAGACCAGGAGTTTGAGGTTGCTGTGAGCTCTGACGCCATGGCACTCACTCTAGCCTGGGCAACAAGCGAGGCTCTGTCTCAAAAAAAAAAAAAAATATATATATATATATAATTTTAAAATTAAAAAGTCAGAATGTGGTGAATGGCATAGTAGATCCAAATGACTTAGTTGAGGAGATAATTTGTGAACTGGAAGATAAATATGAAGATGCCACCAACAACTTAGTACAGATGAGGACATAGAAACTAGGAAAAAGGTTAAGAGATAAGACAGTCTCATATATGTCTAACAAGAGTCCCAGAGGAAAAAATAGAAGAGACTTGAAGAGACAATGGCTGAGAATTTTCTAAAATTGATGAAAAATATTAATCTTAATTTATCTCAAGCAGAATAGATTCTTTAAAAATATCCACTCCTAGTGTGGTAGATAGAATATCCACAAATTTGTTGACACCTCTCCCTTCAAAAGGTGGAGCCTAATTCCCCTCCCCTAAATGCAGGCTTGGTTTAATGACTTCCATGTCTCTTAGTTTTTCTTTTCTATTTTCTACTTTTTGGTCCTTTCCTTCTTCCTTCTTGAGGATTTCCTCATAAGACCCTCCAGTTCACTCCTCAGCCTATAATTATCCTAACCATTTTGTTCATTTTAACTATCATATTCTCCATCCTAATATTATATTTCAACTATATTACATTTTTCATACATAATGCTCTGTTTCTGCTTGGTTTTTTGTGTCTTTATTTTGTTTCCTACTGCTTATATCTATCTTCCTTTATCTTTCTTTTTCTTTTTTTTTTATTTCGGCATATTATGGGGGTACAGATTTTAAGGTTTCAATAAATGCCCTTTCCCCCCTCCCCCCACAAGTCTGAGTTTCCAGCATGACCATCCCCCGGATGGTGCACATCTCACTCATTATGTATGTATATACCCACCCCCCTCACCCCTGCCCAATACCCTATTACTGTAGTACCTATGTGTCTACTTAGGTGCTGCTCAGTTAATACCAGTTTGCTGGTGAGTATATGTGGTGCTTGTTTTTCCATTCTTGGAATACTTCACTTAGTAGTATGGGTTCCAGCTCTAACCAGGAAAATATAAGATGTGCTATATCATTCCTTTATCTTTCTCTGCACGTGAGACTAATTTAAAAACTTTGGTCTGTCTGTTCTAATATTTATGCTTCTCATGGAATCTGAAATCCAATATTTTGTTTTCCTTTTGAAATATTTGTGCTCCTCAGTGCTCATTTGAACTGGCTACTCTGTCAGGCAACACGGAAGGCCAGACCTCTGAGCTGGTCAGTCACGGTTAGCTCTGTGGGCATGGGGGTGGAGCAAATGCGACTTAGGATGGAAAGCCCCAGATCTCAGAAAACCTCAGTCCTCACCCACAAAACAACTTCTTGTGCCAGGGCATCATTCTTCATACCCTCGTTCCTCTCTGCTGGGAAAAGCAGCGTTAGGAGGTGAAACTTGATGATTTACCAGCCTTGAGGGTTTGTAGAGTGAAAAGAAACTACCCAAAGAAAGTTAGTCCCTCTCTTTTTCTCAGCTCCTCTCAAGTGCAGGGCTTCTAATTTTACTCTTGGTGACCCATGGACCAGCGGTCTGAGTCATAGCAGCTGTGTTTAGAGCAGGTAGTATTTCTCCCAAAATAATGACAGAGAAGAAGCAAGAAAACAGTTCCAACCATTCCCAGAGATTCCTCAGAGCTTTCTTAGTGTTCCCCAGCCCCAAAACTTCCTCTGGCATTGATCTCTAGAGAAGGAGTCAGAAGTTGTGATAGTTCAGCATCTTGGTAAGAAACAGAACTGCATCCTGTTCTCATTTCATGGATACAAAACTTCTCTTTTGCCTCTAAAGGTATGTATATGATAGCTCAGCTTTTTTTTTTTTTTTTTAAGTTCTCTTCTGCTTTCCCAGTCTGTTTGTGCCTGTGTACTCTTTCCTTAATGTTGTTTTGGCTCCTTTCTTTCATGCTAGAGGCTTTCTTCAGATGCTGATAATCCTTGGTTGTTTGTTTATGACCAAAAGCAGCAAGCCACAAAGCCGTTGGAGAGCTCTGAGCCCATGGGAGGTGTGGGGAGGGCGTGGGGGTGTCAACTCTGAGCTTCTTCGTGGAGCCATCTGGATGGACTGTGTGGCGTGCCCCAGTGGCAGTACTTTCAGGGCTTTCTTCTTGGGAACCTAGCAGGGAAGAAAGCTAGACAATTTCAGTCGTCGTGAAGCATATATTATATAATAACTTATTTTCCTCTTTCTTGGCTAGTCTTCACAACTGATTTTCTCAGTCCAGAAAAACAATCCCCCAGACTTCTGCCAGGGAGGGAGGGGGCAATGCTCAGCAGTGTGGAAATGGGGGAGGGCTGAGATCCTGGGGCTGACTGCCTCCTAAATGGCTTTCAACCAATGATCCCGCTTATTATCATGGTCTTCCCCGGCACACCCTGCCCCAGCAGTAGCAGAGGCTGCCAGTTCCCGGGGCTGGATGGGTCAGCTGGTGCCCGCTTAACCAGGGTCAGGCTGGGGTGCGGCTTTCTTGCACCTGCTAAGTCAGTAACGTTTTGTCCATCTGCTTCCCCCTTTCTAAAATGTTATTGCCGGTAACTTCTCTCTGGTTTTCCTTGTCCTTGTAGATTTATGTCTAATTTTTAAAAATCCCTTTGCTATAGTTTTAGTGGCATATCAGGCGGGAGAAAAATTAAATTCATGTGTTCAATCCATCAACCTTACCTGGAAAGCTAAATTTTCTATATAGAAAATCATTATATCTGCTACTGGGAACATTATTTTCCATTTCTCTCAATTCTTACACTTTTTTCTCTTTTTCTTTTTTGTCATTTTGCATAGGCTATAAAGTGCAATGCTGAACAGATGTGGTAGTAGGAATTTTTGTCTTGGTTCTGATTTTTGTAGGAACAATTCCAAAGTTCCTCTTATGCTGTGTTTGCCATAAGTTTTTGATAGATCCCTTTTATCAGTTTTATTACACAGGTTTATATTTGACTATAAGTAACAAAAGAGCAGCTTAAACATGTTAGAAGTTTATTTCTTCTTTTTATATTTTACAGAGATGAGATTTCACTATGTTGCCCAAAGTAGAGAGAAGCAACTATTCACAGGCATGTTTATAGCTCACTGCAGCCTCAACCTCCTGGGCTCATGCGATCCTCTTGCCTCAGCCTCCCAAGTAGCTGGGACTAGAGGCGAATGCCATCACGCTGGGCTTAGATGTTTATTTCTATCAGGGTTTCAAAGCTGGATTGGAAGTTCCTAAGTCCTCAGGGACTTGGGCTCCCTCCCCACCTTCTCCTCCATCTTCAATATGAGGATCACTTCTCACGTTCCAGAATGGCTGCTCTAACTTTAGACAGCAAGTCAGCATTCCAGGAAATAGGAAAGGAAAAAGAAAGGGAAGGGCACAGCCCCGCCCTTGAAGGACTTAGATCAGAAGTTGTAACATCATTTCTGTTTACATCTCATGGACAAGAACCTATTCATTGGGCCATGCCTACCTGAGAGAGAGTCTGGAAAATGTAGTTTTAAATTTTAGACTGCTATATGTGTGGTTAATCTGATGAGTTTTAGTCTTTATCCGTTAGTGATACTAATACCGTTTTTCATTTTTAATATAACTTATGCCTTTTCTCTTATTCCTCAACCTGTTTTTATTTTTGATTCCCTTTATCATTTATTTTCTATTTCATTAATTTCTACTCTTGTCTTTATTTTATTTTCTTCCATTTACTTTTTCTTCCATTTACTTTTTTTTTTTTTTTTTTTTTTTGAGACAGAGTTTTGCTCTGTTGCCTGGGCTAGAGTGCCATGGGGTTAGCCTAACTCACAGCAACCTCAAACTCCTGGGCTCAAACGATCCTTCTGCCTCAGCCTCCCGAGTAGCTGAGACTACAGGCGTGCACCACCATGCCCGGCTAATTTTTTCTATATATTTTTAGTTGTCCAGCTAATTTCTTTCTATTTTTAGTAGAGACGGCATTCTTCCTCTTGCTTAAGCTGGTCTTGAACTCCTGAGCTCAAACGATCCACCGGCCTCGGCTTCCCAAAGTGCTAGGATTATAGGCGTGAGCCACCGTGCCCTGCCAAACACTTAATTTCATTACTGATGTATTTGAACTCATTTCTACAATTTATGTTTACATCCTTTTTCTTTGCTTCTTTTTTTCTCTTTTATTGCCTTCCATTAGATTGATCAAGTTTTCTACATTTCTTCTGCTGATTTGAAAGATAAGGATTCTATTTCTTTACCTTTAATAATTACTTTTACATTCTTAATATGCATACTTAACTATAAATGTTTCTGACATTATAAAAATTTAATAGTTCTATTCTCCTTCCAAACAGAAGTCCATTCATTTACTTTAATCACCAACTGAACATCATCCCTCCCTATGTTCATATTATCTTTTTAGAGTTTCTATCTCACCTTTTTTAAATGATAAAAGCTTTCTTTTTAAAGTTGGAAGTTAATTAAATTTACTAACATTTTATCAATGTCTATGCTCACCATTGTTTATTACAACCCACATCTTCCTTCTGGGTTCGTTTCTCTTCTTGCCAAATGACTTTTTCTTGGAATGAACATCTGTGGGAGGTAAATTCTCTCAGTCTTTGTTTGTCTGAAAATATCTTTATTTTGTCTTTGTTCCTAAATGATAATTTAGCTGCATGTAAACTCAGGGTTTTAAAGATATTACTGCATTGTCTTCTGGTATTGCTGCTTATGGGAAGTAGGTTGACAGTCTAACAGACATGGCTTTAAGTGGATTTTATCTTTTCCCTATGATGCTTTTCGATTATTTCGTTATCCTTCATGCTGTGCAGTTTCAGTACAATGTGTCTAGGTGTACACTTATTTTTATTAATATTTACCTTGCTTAGCACCTCGAGTGCACTTATAATCAAAGAATTCATGTTCTCTTCAATCCAGCAAATTCTCAGCTTTATTGATCCTAATATTACTTCTCTACTCTCTTCCTCTGAGACTCCTATTTTCTTACCTTGGAGCCTCTTTCAATCAATCATTCACATATCTTAATTAGTCTTTATTCTAATCTCTTCATCGGTCTGTGCTGCATTCTAGGCTAATTCTTTCTTACTATATTCAAATTCATTAATACACTGTTTGGTGCCATTTTAGAATTTATCCTATTGCATTTTTTTCAATAGCTAATTTTTTCCCCATTTCCACTTCTTGGTTTATTTCTGCTTATTTGAATGTCTTGTTCCTTTTTTATTTAACAGAACTATTTCTTCAGTTATTTCTTTGAGCTCCTTAAACATATTTATTTAAAGTATTTGTCAAACTATTTTATAAAATTATTGTTACCTGCAGTGACTTCATCTTCTGATTGTAGATTTTGTTGTCTGTCTTTCTTAACATTAGAATTCTTCATGTGTTTTATAATTTCAGTGGAAGATTTCAATGGTTTGTTTGGGGTTTTTTCCTCTTTCTTTCCATGTCCACCTCTCTGTTTGGCTTTTTTTTTTTTTGAGACACAGTCTTGCTGTGTTGCCCAGGCTAGAGTGCAGTGGCTTCATCATAGCTGACTGCAACCTCCAATTCCTGGGCTCAAGTGATCTTCCTGCCTCAGCCTCCTGAGTAGCTGAGACAACAGTGTGTGCCCTAGATATTTTAATATGTCATTGCCCCTGTCTTTGTGGGGCTTATATGTTAATGGGGAAGGATAAACAATAAACAAATCTACATGGCAAGTAGTAATAAGTGCTACAGAAAAAATAAAGCAGAATAAGGGGACAAGGATTGCAGAGGTGGGAGTTCATTTGAGCAGAGACCAGAAGGAAGTGACAGAGCCATGCAGCTACCTGGAGGAAGGGCACACACAGCAGAGAGAGGCAAAGGAGTCAGGAGTTCCTGCAGCCACAGCACTTAGCACATAGCACGCACATGCTAGATGACCCCTCAACATCTGCTAAATGGTTACAAGAACACAGAGGAGGGGCCTTTAAGAGTGGGGTTCTGTGTGATGTTTTTTCATGGCTGAAGTTTATGGCCCAGAGCGCGTACAATTCTCCACAAGGCAGTGATGACCGCTCACAAGGCTTGTACCACTTCCTACCCAAGCAGGAGAGGCCACCCCACAGCTGGGCCTCCAGTGAGTCACATGTCACAGTCATCTAGAGGAAGGCAGCCCATTAGAGGGCCCGGCAAGGCCAGCTCTAACACAGCCCAGGGGAGCCCAGCAACCCAGGCTGAGCTCCCAGCCCAGATGGCTCCTTCATTCAAGAGCTCTGAGGTACAGAGAGGACATTCCCTTTCCAGCTGCCTCGCCAGTGGCCTCCAGGACCAGGAATGGTCCAGGGACTCTGGGGAAGCTACTGGACAGATGAAGCAAAGGCTGCATCTCAAAGTATCTGTTTCCACAGCAACTTGGGAACACTCCGGGCCAACCTGGGGGCTGTAGCTAAACTGCTGATGTGGCCAGACTCTGGGATCCATAATGACAGGATGGGGGCTGAAGCGAGCTGCAAGGGTGCTGGAAAGTGGGGTCCATTCCAAGGGGCCAGCTGTGCCCTCTGCCTCCACCGCACTCTCAGACTCGCCACTCTTTGCTTTTGAACTTCTGGCAGTGCCCATGTCCAGATTTCTGCCAGGACCATGAGCACCCAGAGCATGCAGAGAGCAGAAAATCCAGTCCTCCATAGTATTCACTTTTAAAGTGGAGCAAGGGCACCAGCAGTGAGGCCTGGGGGAGACGGAGCAGCCCTTCTGGGTGTGGGTCACCTGCTGGCACCATCTGCATGCAGAGACCGGCAGCTGCTTGCAAGGCCAGGGCAAGAAAGCCTCACGGTGACAGAGGAGCTGCCCAGCCCAGGCTGTGCAGCTGGCTGGGGGCAGGAAGAGGGGAGAGAGGGAGAAGGTGTTCCCAGGACCCCAGCAGGGGCCGGCAGAGCCTATGGGGGAGGGGACTAGGAAGGAGCTGGGCAGGTTCCCTCTGAGAACACCTTGTCAGCCTGGCTCAGGTGGGCACACCGTCCCCAGTGAGCAGGTACTGAGCCCAGAGGTCTGTCAAGAGCCTGCTATGTGCCGGGTCAAGTTTGAAGGTCTTTACAAAGCCTCTCATTAAATTCTTACAACTACTCTTGTAGCAGGTGCCTTCAATGGTCCCATTTCTCAGGGTAACTGGGAAGAAAGACAGATCTAGAAGGTTAAATGATCTGCCCCAAATCCCCAGCTGGTTGATGGGGATTTGACCTTGAGTCTGTCGTTGTCATTACCACACACAAAGAGGAGGGGTCTTCACTCAACCCAACATCACGGGGAGCTGGTTAAGGACCCCTCCTGAAGAAGTGACGCCCAAGACCTCCCAGAGGCATGAGCAGCCAGAAACAGCCTGAGTCTGAGCCAGGAGGCGGGAATGGGGGGTGGGGGGGTGCGCTGCGGGGGAGGGTCCCCCACCCGAAACACTCCCAGGAAACTGGCCCAGCGCGAGGAAACTCCCTGGGGCCCTCCTAGCGGTGCCTTGGAGCAGAAACGGGGACCCCAGGGCCTGTGGGCCGGCTGCTCCCCCCCGGCCCCACCGCGCCCCTTCAGTGATTTCCTCCCCAGACAGAGGCCTGGAGCCAGCGGGCTTCCTTTTCCCGTGCAAATCTCCGCGAGGGACTCGGTGGCTGTAACTAGCAGCGTCTAATGCCGCGGTGACACTGGGTGTGGAGCGCACTCATTCAGCCGACGAAGACTTGCTCAGGGCCTGCAGCGCTGCAGGGGCAAAGCCCGCCCCGCCCAGGGCCGCGCGCGGCGGGGAACCCTGTGCTGCCCGCGGCCTCCCGCGCCCGCCGCTGAGCTCGCGCGCCCCCTCGTGGGGGCTCCGGGCACTGCGCGGCGCCGCCCCAGCCCGAAGGACCCTGGGTCCCCCCAGATCCGTGTCCTCAGGCCCCTCTTGGTCCCCAAGACCCCTTTCCACGCTCCAGGAACCTGGCCGCCTCATCTCCCTTCACGGAGGGGCCCCCAGCCCCCCTCTCCCGCGCCGCCGCCGCTGTGTCCAAACTGCCCTGGACCTTTCCCGGGCTCCGGTCCGCGCGGGCGGGGGCGGATCGGGGACCCGCCCGGACCCGCTTGCAGGGGAGCGTCCCACAGCCTGCGCCCGGCGAGAGGGGCTGCCGGCGGGCGCCTGTGTCGCCGCTGGAGCCGGGGCTTCCAAATACGACCCCAAAGCGAGGCTCCTGCTTTGGGCGTCTCGTTCATATTCTCTCCCCTGTCCCACAGAGATGGAAAGCGAGCGCCGACGGGCCCACCGCCAGCTTTCCCAGGAAAGGGGGCTGAGGGACGGTCGTCCAGCCTTTCCAGACTCACCCCAAGGATAATCGTGGACGAGGGCGAGGCCTTCGTTAAGAGGATGTTCACTGTGGTTGTTTCTGGAGCGTGGGTCCTCCCTGCTACGTGCATCAAATGAGGATGATTAAGATAAACCAGTAGTACAATCCACTTCAAAGAAAACCGACATAATTTGGAGAACAAAATAAAAATGTTTATATGTATATAAAGATAAAAGCTCTAGCATCCTTTGAAAGATTCAGGAAAATTTTACAGCCATAAAACAAGAACGGAATGCCATAAAGGGAATACGAGGTAAAGATTTAGGAGATTAAAATTTTAACTGCAAAAATAACAAGCTCCAAAATCCACGTAGACAGTCTATCCAGTTCTCCAACTTCTTGATCCCTCACTTCTTCTCCAGTAATTTCCACCCACCTAGGACACCTGCTCCACAGCCATATTGTAGATGTTGTCCTTGTTAATTCGCACATCCTTCCCCAATTCCCATTTCAAGCCTCCCACTCACTCATGTATTTTCAGCAAATTCCCTCTAATGTTCTGACCAACATGATTATAATCAGCTCATCTTATAATCCTTCCTTTGCATGCATCCCTCCCTTCCTGTGTTCCTTGCCCTCATTGTATTTTCCTGACCAAACTCCAACTTTTATTAAACCCAGAGTGCCCTGTCTTCCACGTCCCTGCCGGAACTCACTGTCAGTGTTTTAAATTCATGAACATAACCCTCAGAAGGCTCCCTGATTCCTGGCATTGCCTCTCCATTTCCCTGTTCATTTCACTTTCTACTCTCCTGACTGAATTTCATGCTTCTCTCCCCTCCTAGAATCTCCAGCACCTCCTCACTCTTAGCTGACAGATGCCCTTGCTTTGTACCTTACTGGGAAGCAGAGGATTCCACAGCTGCCTCCTGTAAGGTTTTTCGGGAGTGGTGAAAAGAAAAGACAGACAGAGAGAAAGAGTGGGGGCCAAACCACATGGCTTTATTATACACTCCTGGACGAGATTCTGGGGCCCCAAGAGAGGGGCCCCCAAGAGAAGTCACCTCAGTTTGAAGGGGCTGAGGCCTTTTATACCCTTTGGGCCTAGCTAGGGACTTTTGGCAGGAAGAGCTGGGGATTTTCCATTGTGACCTTGGGTGGTCATTGAGAAATAGCAGGGGCTGGAAGTATTTGTGGAATTCAGGAGCCAAAACTTCCTTATCTGGGTGGACATCTGGGGGGCCTGGCAGTTTTGTCCTTGGCGGGTCTGGTCTCATGAGCCTTTTCTTTTTTGATATAGCGAAGGGAGGGGTCCCGCCACCAGCCTTACACGTCCCCCAGCCCTTGCCTGATGGGCAGCACCCCTGTTTGTACCTACGTTCCATGCCCTCCTGCCACCTGAAGTCTTCCATCTGCATCCATCCCCTCTCTCCCTTTCACTGGACACACATTTTTTCTCAAGTAGTAGATGCTCTCTACTATCATCCAAATATGCCACCATAACAGTCATTTTAAAAGAAAAAAACTCCGTTGACCCCAGATCCCACCTCCAGGAATGATCCCATTTCTCTGACGTCTTCTGCAGCTAAACTCCTCAAAAGCTCCGACTGCAGTGGTGATCTCCACTTACCTTCCTGAATTTATTTTTATTATGAAAAACTTGTATTATGCAAATTAAATATTCCCCAAAGTGAGAGAATGGCATAATAAACCCCCATATACCTGTTATAGGGTAAATTGTGTCCCCTAAAATTCACATGTTGAAGTCCTAACCCCCAGTACCTCAGAGTGTGGCTGTGTTTGGAGACAGGGCCTTTAAAGTGGTATTATAATTAAGGTAAAATGAGATCAGATGGATGGGACTTTATCCAATATAACCGGTGTTCTTATGAGAAGAGGGAATTAGGACCATGAACAACACAGACTGAGGGACGACCATGTGAGGACACGGTAAGGAGGCAGCCTTGAGGTGGAGAAACCAAACTGGCTGACACCTGGATCTTGGACCTCCAGCCTCCGCACTCCGCTGTTTCAGCTACCCAGTCTGTGTGTGGTGCCTTATTACACAGCCAGAGCTAATTCAACACCTATTACCCAGATTTAATAATTCTCAAATTGTCTTTCTTTACATCATCTCTCCCCTATTTTCTGAAGTATTTTAAAGCCAAGTCCAGACCTCATGTCATTTCATTTCCACGCGCCTCAATTTGCATTTGGGGGAAAAAGCACATTTTCTTACGTCATTGCAATGGCTTTTGCACACTTAGAATATTAGCAAGAATTGCTTGGTAATATCTAATACTCAGCCTGTACTCTGATTACCCTGATTGCCTTTGAAATGCCTTTTTAGAGCTGGTTGGTTGGACTCAGGATTGCACTGGTTTGTTGTGTCTTTTAGATTAGTCTAGATCAGCTCCTCCTCCATTCCTGCGCTTTCATTTCTCATCTCACTGTTATTTTGCAGAGTGTGCCTCAATTTGCATTTGTCTGACGTGTCCCCGTGGTTAGATTCTGGTTTTGCACTCTGGCAGGGTATCGCAGAGGTGATGCAGCGTTCTTCTTCGCACTGAGTCCTGGCAGGTGGTACCTGACTTCAATTTGTCCCACACTGATGATGTTACCCTTGATTAGTCCACTGAGGTAGGGACTGCCAGGCACTGAAAGCCACTCTTTCCCCGTTGGTAATCAATATGCATTTTGAAGCTCTGTAATATCCTGTTACTCTTCAAACTTCCACTCACTAGTTTTAGTACCCATTGATGTTTCTTGGCTGAGTTCACTATTACCAGGAGGGCTGCCAAATTTTCTAATGCCATCATTCCTATATTTATTAGTTGGTGTTCTATTATAAGAAAAAGCTTTGTTCTCTCTCTCTCCCTCTCTCTCTCTCTCTCTCTGTCCTCCCCTCTCCCTTTCTATCAGTATAGGTTCATGGATGGATTCCTATTTTATTTACTGGATTATAATATGTTATTTTTATTTAAGTTGATGCCAAAATATACCCAAATCTGACCAGAGAGCGCCCAGCTCTCAGAGAAAGGCTGGCTTTCTGCGTCCCTGGGCACTTCCTTACTCTCCAGAACAAGATATTCCAGGTTTATGTTGTAATTTTTCTGCCTTAGCCCAGCATCAGTCATTTCTCCAGGGAACTCTGATTCCTTTTAGAGGAAAATGGCATTTGGGGACCAAGATCTGAGTACTCAGGGTGTTGTTTGCTATTGGATGGCGCTGTTCCCAGGCCCTGTCTCTCCCCAGAGATTTTCATCTATATTTCTCTATCCATCTATCTCTCTGCATGTGCGTGTACACATACGGCCATTAGTTTACACTGGTGGGACCAATTCCATCATAGGAGTCTTTCTAATTTTCTCCTTTTTATATTTATAACTCTTTTTCTACCAGCGAGAAGCTCAAACCCCATGATGCTCGCTGCATTTGCTTTTTGAGCAGTCTCCATATGTGACCCACCTCCTACTGATGCTGCCATCACACAGACACACAGATGCCCTCCTCACCCACTCAAGCTCCAGCCCCGGTCCCAGGCTGTCCCCTCAACACCTGACTTCCAGCCATAGACACTGCCTGGCCCAGCCCCAACCAATGGCTTTTGGACTGAATAATTCAGGGAGGAAGGAAAGGAGGGAGGGAGGGGGGGAGGGAGGGAGGGAGGGAGGGAGGGAAGGAAGGAAGGAAGGAGAGGGAAGGAATGAAGGAGGGAGGGAAGGAGGGAAGAAAGGAAGATCTATTTTTCTCTCGAACCCCCTGAAATCCGGAAACAGTACAAGTCCCCCAGGCCCCTCCCTATGGCCTAGTCCCCCAGTCCTGGCCTCTTGGCTCTCGCACAGCCTCCTGTTTTTCCGGCTTCAGGGGCTGCTGCTCATCTTCGTGAGCTCCAGATGCTGGAAGGCTCCAGGGGTCCTGCTCACACCTCCTTTCTTCTCTCCCCCCTCACCCTGTAGGTCAGCCATCCCTAACCTTTTTGGCACCAGGGACCATTTTCATGGAAGACAATGGCAATGGTTTGGGGATGATTCAAGCAGATTACATTTATTGTGTACTTTATTTCTATTATTATTACATTGTAATATATAATGAAATAATTATACGACAAACCATAGCAAGTTGGGGACCCGTGCTGTAGGTGGTATCTTCCAGTCCCAAGACTTTAAGTACCATATGCTGAGGGCTTCCAGACTTTTCTCTCCAGCCCCAACCTCTCCCCTAACTCCGCACTGAAACGTCCATCGCCTTCTCTCAGTGCATGTCTAATAGAAAACCCAAAGTTAACACACCCCAAACCACACTCTTCATCTTTCCTCTCAGAGCTGCTCCTTCCCCAATGTTTCCCATTTCAGAAAGTGACACCTTCATCCATCTAGTGTTTCAATTGCTTGATTTCTCTGTACCTGTATCTCTAACCTTATATCTTTTTTTTTTTTTTTTTGAGACAGAGTCTCGCTCTGTTGCCCAGGCTAGAGTGAGTGCCATGGCATCAGCCTAGCTCACAGCAACCTCAATCTCCTGGGCTCAAGCAATCCTCCTGCCTCAGCCTCCCGAGTAGCTGGGACTACAGGTGCATGCCACCACAATCAGCTAAGTTTCTCTATTTTTAGTAGAGACGGGGTCTTGCTCTTGCTCAGGCTAGTCTTGAATTCCTGATCTCAGGCGATCCTCCCACCTCAGCCTCCCAGAGTGCTAGGATTACAGGCCGGAGCCACGGTGCCCGGCCTCTAACCTTATATCTAATCCAATAGCACATTGTGGCAGTCATACCTCAAACTAAATCACCAAACTGCTACTTCGCACAGTGTTCACCACCCCCCCACATCCAAGCCACCACGTTGTCCTAGGACCCTAGGACCCCTGCACGAGTCTCCTCACTGGCCTCTCTGCTTCCTCTCTTGCTCCCACATGCACACGGCAGCCAGAATGAGGCTGTAAATATGTAAATCCCACTTCTATTTCCAGTAATAGAAATGACAAAAACCATTTTAGAATTTAAGACTATAGGACAAACAGCACAAAGGAGAATGGACACCATATAAATGAGAAAATAAAATACAATAAAACAAATAAGCAAGGTGATTTTAAAAATTAGAGAGAAAATGACAGATGGATAAGACAGGCAAAGCTTGCATAATTGTAATCCTCAGAGGAGAAAACCAAAACAATGGAACTGAAAAATATATTTTCAAATGTAATTGAAAACAATTGTTTTAAATAAGGGGATACTTGCATCTATGTATTGAAAGGACAAATCTATTCAACACGATTAACTTGGAAACATGACCTAGCGTGGCTCCAAGCACCAGAATGAGCTTCGTGACCAGAGGAAGTGAACCCTGGGAGGAGAAGACCCAGGGCCAGCTGACTGGGGGTTGGTGGAAACTGCCGGAAGGTGAGGGTACGGATCACGCACTGCACTTTGGGTCAGGCGGTCATGACTTGGGTATTTGTCTCAGGTGAGACAACGCACGTGAAAGCTCAGATTGTAAAACTAGGGCCATACTCCAGCCCTTCTGTTTGGGAGGAATAGAGAACAACTACATCTGAAGACTAGAAACCCCATCTGTGTGTCTGAGTCCCCTGGTCCCCAGCTGCACTCACTGCAAGCAATTGTACCTGGCCCGCTCCTCAGGGCAGGACGTTCATACAGACACAGAAGGTTCTCCTCCGCATCTGAGGAAAGCCATGCTCATTGACTACAATGACACATGGAAGAATTATCCCTGAGGAAACAGTTAAGAGAGTGGGCAGGAGAGAATTTAAAAAAAAATATATATATATATATACTTTTTCTTTGAGACAGGGTTTCATTCTGTTGCCCTGGCTAGAGTGCAGTGCTGTCAGCCTAGCTCCCTGCAACCTCAAACTCTTGGGCTCAAGTGATCCTTCTGCCTTAGTTTCCCAAGTATCTGGGATGCCCAGGTATTTATTTATTTTTTCTTTCCTTCCTTCCTTCCTTCCTTCCTTCCTTCCTTCCTTCCTTCCTTCCTTCCTTCCTGCCTGCCTGCCTGCCTGCCTGCCTGCCTGCCTTCCTGCCTGCCTGCCTGCCTGCCTGCCTGCCTTCCTGCCTTCCTGCCTGCCTGCCTTCCTGCCTTCCTGCCTTTCTTTTTTTTTTTTTTTTTTTTTGTAGAGATGAGGTCTTGCTATTGCCTGTGCTGGTCTTGTGCTCCTGGCTTCAAGAGATCCTCCCACCTCAGCTTCCTGAAGTGCTAGGATTATAGGCGCGAGTGCCAGCCTAAAATTAATACTAAAAATACCTTCAGAGACATGAAAGTTTATGGCATCCATGAAACAAGAACAGCTTATTTTGAAAAATATTCAGTAAGAGATCAAAGCAATTAAAAATATACTTTAAGATAAATTCAGTACACGAGAGTAACATAATGGACCTAGTTGAAGAGAAAATGAAAGATAGAGATGGAGAATTCTTCTGGAATGCAGCAAAAAGATATAAAATTATGTAGATAATGAAAGGAAAGATATAAGACATGGCGAGCAGATCAAGAATTATCATCCATTTACTAGGTATTCAAAGAAGAAAAAAGGGATTTGAGAAAAGGCTAATGGAGTATAAAGTAGAAAAACATTTAAAAAATTCCTGAAACTTTTCAGATTGAAAAGGCCTGCTGATGTTAAGTAACCTAATGCCCTAACACTTTTTTGTATAATTTAAGAACAACAAGAATAAAAATTCTAAAAAGAAAATCTATACGAAAACAATACATTACAGATTGAGCATCCATAATGTGAAAATCCAAAATGCAAAATGTTCCAAAATCCAATACTTTTTGAGCACCAATATGACACCACAAGTGGAAGATTCCACACCTGACCTCATGTACAAGTTGTAGTCAAAACACAGGGCTGGGCGCCTGATTGTGGCTCACACCTGTAATCCTAGCACTTCAGGAGCCCAAAGTGGGGAAAGATCGCTTGAGGTCAGGAGCTCGAGACCAGCCTGAGCAAGAGCAGGACTCTGTCTACTAAAAATAGAAAAATTAGCCAGGTGTCCTGGTGTGCACATGTAGTCACAGCTACTTGGGAGGCTGAGGCAGAAGGATCATTTGAGCCCAGGAGCTTGAGGCTGCAGTGAGCTATGATGATGCCACTGTACTCTAGCCAGGACAACAGAGCAAGACCTTGTCTCAAAAAACAAAAACAAACAAATAAACAAACAAAATACTACAGTCAAAACTTTGTTTCATGCATAAAATTATTTAAAATATTGTATTACATTACCTTCAGATTGTGTGTATAAGGTGTATATGAAACAAATGAACTTCATGTTTACACTTGGGTTCCATCCCCAAGATATCTCATTATGTATATGCAAATATTCCAAATCTCAAAAAAAAAAAATCTGAAATTCAAAACACATCTGATCCCAATAAGAGATACACAAGAGTAACAAAAGTAGAGAAAAAAAGAAAGAAGCTCAGTTTCTTGTCAACATTATGGGGTCTCTACATTATGGTCTGCATTCCTTTGGATTTACTAGTTAGGTGAAACTAAAATTCCTGTTTTAAGTGTCTGTTTGTCTCTGCTAGCTCAAAGCTGATATAGAGCCCAACTAAACTTCAATAAGATTTTTTGTGGAATTTGACAAACTAATTCTAAAATTTTTATGAAAGAATAAAAACATTCATATACCAGGCAGGAAAAGAGGGAAATGAGGAAGAGGAAAGAGTGGTGCCCACAGCAGGAAAGTAAAACTTTCCCAGAAATCCCCCATAGACTTCCACTTGCTTCTCCTAGACCAGAGCCAGGACACATGGGAGACTGGGAAACATAGTTTTTTCTAGGGCATTATTGTCACAAAAGTATACTTCAGGCCAAGAGCAGTGGCTCACACTGCTGGCAGCAGTTTAGGAGGCTGAGGCAGGAGGATCACTTGAGCCCAGGAGTTTGAGGTTGCAGTGAGCTAAGACGAGGCCACTGCACTCTAGCTGGGGCAAAAGAGCAAGACGCTGTCTAAAAAAAAGAAAAAAGTACACTCTAGATGAATTAGAGCCCTATATGTAAAAAAGAAAAACTTTACAGTTATTAGAATAAATTAAGAAGACCATCTTTTTTCACTTTGGAGTAGGGAAGGCAGGCTTATTTAAACAAGACACAAAATCTACAAACCAAATCATAAAAGAGATTTTTACATAAAGGAATTTTACAAATCAAAATTCAAAATCCATGTAGGGTATGAGATACCATAAACACATTTATTTAAAGGGCAATCAACAGACTGATGGCAAACATTTTAAATATATAAAAAAGGAATTAAAATCTAGCATTCATAGAGCACCTACACTTCAATAGGAAAAGGAAAAATGACCCAACAGAAAAAAAATTAGCAGTGCATATAAGCACACAATTCACAAAAGAGAAAATATAAATGGCCAATAAGCATATCAAAAGATGCTCAGCTCCAGGAGCAACCAAGGAAATGCAAATCCAAACTCCTGAGGAGATACTATTTTTAATCACCAGCTTGGCAAAACGTAATTTTATTATAATATCAAGTGCTAGTGGGGGGTGTGGGAATTGGCTTGCTCCTGTAACTGTTGGGGGAAGGGGGTTAGTTGAAACAGCCGCTCCAGAGAGTGATTCGATAGCGTAGTGAAAAGAGAAAGTGTGCACGTCCTGTAACGGAGTGATTATGCTTCTGTGTGTCACGCTAAACACTCACACGTGTATACAGGGAAACATGCCCGGGAATGATCATTGGAGTATTTCTTTTTTTTTTTTTCGAGACAGAGTCTCGCTTTGTTGCCCAGGCTAGAGTGAGTGCCATGGCATCAGCCTAGCTCATAGCAACCTCAAACTCCTGCCTCAAACTCCTGGGCTCAAGCAATCCTACTGCCTCAGCCTCCCGAGTAGCTGGGACTACAGGCATGTGCCACCATGCCCGGCTAAATTTTTTCTGTATATATTAGTTGGCCAATTAATTTCTTTCTATTTATAGTAGAGACGGGGTCTCACTCTTGCTCAGGTTGGTTTTGAACTCCTGAACTCAAACGATCCGCCCGGCTCGGCCTCCCAGAGAGCTAGGATTACAGGCGTGAGCCACCGCGCCCGGCCCATTGGAGTATTTCTGAAATAGCAAAATAGTGGGATGGAGAAATGCAATGTGGTATGTTTTTAGGATAGAAGATCATGCTGTAACCAAATGAATGAACCAGGTTTAAATCTATCAATGTATATAGATGTACAAAAATATCATTGAGTGAAAAACACAGTTGCAGAATATATATGATACTACTAATATTTATATAGGAGGGTTGCCGGAAAGTATCCAGCCATTGTTAATGTAACGAGAACGGTTACATGCCTCGTATATATTTTTAAAGCGCACACCCAAATAATAACTACCTATTTTCTGTGGGCATATCTAATAAATTTTAAAGTGTTTTTAAATATCTGAAGGATCCACACCAAAATCATAATAGTGGCTACCTCTGGAGATGGGGGAGGGGCAAAATAGTTGGGCCACTGGAGACATTAGATTTATTTTTGATAATTTTTAAGAGGAATAGATTCATGTATCTGTGTATTAATTTGTAAGTGCAACAAATTCAAACTTCAAATCATAAAAAATATAAATTTATATCAGAGTAGTTTGTATGTTGTGCATAATTGTGTTTAATAGGAGCAAACTCATTCCTGTAGTTTTCAACAAATCCTTCTTTTGTTGTCTTCATAAAGGGCCCATTGCAGCTCTCCCTTCATAGAGAGGCTGGGCCCTTCGCTCCCCAGAGTAGGCAGAGCTGTGACACAGGGTCTTTGGGGAGCGTTGATATGACAAGGCATGCTTTAAGAGGCTGCACGGTGGGGGTGCCTGCGGGAGCTCGCTTTCCTGATCTCCACAGCTCACATCCCTTGGATTCTCTCTGCCAGGGTTCTCCAGTGTCACCGGGTGTGCCTGGCAGCTGAGAAGATGGGGCCCGGGTTGTAAGTGGGGTACTGTGGGGTTGACGTTCACAGTCCTTGGGGCTCCTGCTGCTGTGTGCACGGGAAGGGCTCTGGCCGGGCTTGGGAGTGGCTTGCACTCTGGTCCTGCTCTGGGCCAGCTTGGAGGGGTCCCTCCCCACTGCTGTGGGCTCAGGGGCCACCTGGGGGACCTGGAGCCCGGTGGTGGCGGTTGCGCTGCCTGGGCAGGGAGGCCCTGTCGGCGCCCCACTGTGCCCCCAGAACCTCGAAGCTTCTCCTCTCTGCCAGGGACACAGGCTCATCTTGCCTGACGCACCCCTGCCAGCCTGTGGAGGGGTAGGGAAGGGGCAGACAGGAAGGCAGGGCTGGGGGGGCGGTGTGAGCGCACCATGCTGGCACCACTCAATGTGTCCCAGCTCCCGTGACAGGCCTGGCACACCCAAGTCACCAAGGTGTACTCACAGTCTGATGAAATATGGAAAAAGAGGTGCAAAGGGAAGGGGTGCTTCACAGAGGGGCACCCTTGTAGAATGAAAGCCATAGGAAACAGGTCTGTCCTTGTCTCTAAGTCGAATTCCCCCACTGCTCGGCCAGGAAGAGCCTGCCCCTGAGGAAGAGTCAGAGCCTGGAGCCGAGGCCACCTGTGTGATCACGTTGCTGCCCACCCAGCCTCCCTGGCCCATCCCCCCCACACACACTCTAGAGTGGGCCTAGTGGGGGGGAATCCAGCTCCCTGGGCCCCCCGCAGCCCCCCCTTGGCCTGCCCGCCCCAGCCCATCCCTGGCGGTCTTAATTAACTTCCAGAGACACTCCGTAGCCCTGGGTGATGGCAGCCATAAATCGCATAGTCTGATTAAAAATAATAATGAGACGCTTATTGCCCATTAGCCTGTGCCTGAGCCCTGAACTAGGGCTAGTTAATTAATCCGCCTGCCAGCGGCCTGAGGAGGGGGCAAGGGTTACTGCTGCCCTTTTAGAAGAGGGCAGGGGTCAGCGAGGGCTGGTGCCGGGAGGAAGGGCTTTGCCTGACCTCCACTGGACCTCTGTAGCTGCCGGGTCACAGGAGAGAGCTGGGGGCCGCCATCACATACCACCCTTCTAGGGTGGCTGCCAGCTGTGTGACTTAGGGAGGTAGCTCCCCCTCCTCCACCCTCAGTTTCCTCATCTGTAAAATTCAGACCTTGGAGTGAATTGCTGCACCTACTGTGTCTGCTGCCACCTCCCTGGGGTCTTCCTGGGGGGGGGGAGAGGTGGACCAGCCCCTGCCCTGCCCTGCAGTGACACCCTGGCTTGTTAACTTAGCCTAGCCATCTCCCGCCCTGATGCCCGCATTTTTGCTTCTGTTTCTCTAAATTGCAATAAATACATAACATAAAATTTACCATGTTAACTATATTTAAGTGTACAGTTCAGTGGCATTAAGTACATTCACATTATTGTGCAACCATCACCACCGTCCACCTCCAGAACTTTTCATTTGCAAAATTGAAACTGTCCCCATGAAACACTCGCTAGCTCCCTGTGCCCCTCCCCCGGGGCCCCGCCCGCAGCCGCCATGCTCCTTTGCCTGTCTCTGAACAGGACTGCTCTGAGCGCCTCATATGAGTGGAGTCGCACGGTATTTGTGACTGGCTTATATCACTTACCATGGTGTCCTCGAGGTCCGTCCTCGCTGTCTGTGGCACTTTCCCACCTTCCAGGACTGCAGCCTGGGTGGGTGGGGTGGAGGCTGGTCGTCGTGAGGGGCTGCCAGGCCACACATGGGCTCCTGCAAGACCTGGATAAAGGGGCACAGCCTCCAGGCTTGTCAGTTTTACTCATTGGTAGATATTGTAAGACATTGCACATTAAAATAAACACGAATACATTATAGAGCAGAATGCAACATGCACATGAATTTTAAAACTGGGGCTTGAAAGAATCTTGCGCCTGTGGCAGATTTTCTTCCACCCTTGGCCCTGGGGGAATTTGGTGGGAAGTTAAAGGAAGCACAGTTCCCAAGCCCCGAGTCCCAAGCCAAGCCTAGACACTGGTTTGCTTTGGCCTGCAGTTTGCCGGGCAGCCTAGGAGGGAGGGGGCAGCCGGAGGGGCTGTGCCTGCAGGGTGGCTGGGACCCACCCCCACTCCAATTTAGGCCTTGAGATCACGGTGGTCCTAGTGGGCAACCTCCGCCCACCGCTGTCAATCAGAGATGTTCGCTCCAGCCAAGGGGCCTGGGGCTGGGGACTGTGCATCTCGGGCTCACGGTGCTGTGCAGGAAGGATCTGGGAGGCAGAGGGGGCGGGGACTCCCCCACTAGGAGAAGCCGCCAGAGGCAGCAGCCGGGAGGGCTGGTACCCCACTGCTGGCCTCTAGGGGAGCCGCCAGGACCCGCCAGAATCCACCGCCAGGGCCCTCTCCTCAGCAGCCAGAAGCACTCCACAATCATTTGGCCTGAGAGATGAGCACCGGAAAGTTGCCGGTTTAATTTAATTTATTTCAATTTAACTTTAATTTCAGCTATTCCACATTTGCTCCCCCAGCTATCTTTTCATTCCTGAGGTTGTTAAATTACTGCAGCTCGTGAAGAAAGGGAAGATGGAAAATGGTCAGAGAGCCAGGAGGAACCAGCCCCTATGCCAGGCCCCCCACGTGTCCTGTGTCCCCTCGGGACTCTCAAAATGCAAGGCCAGACTGGGGCAGGGGGTGGCGGCCACCTCTGAGGCACCCGGAGCCCCTCACCCACCCCAGGGTGAACACGGTGGCAACACCCACAGCTCCCCAAGCATCTGCTGTGTGCCAAGACTCTGCCTCCGCTCTTCTCCGCTCACCCTGCTGGGCAGCGGGTGTCATTTTCACGTCTCAGAAGAGCAGCCTGAGGCTCTGAGGCCGAGAACACCCAGTCTCTAACTGCAAAGGACAGGGGGGGACTCGGACCGCGGGCGTGAGATCCTGTCCAGCTGCCGTGAGGAGGCTGTGGCTGGCTCTGGGCTCAACAGAGCGTCCAGGGCCACAGGGCCTGTGTCCAAGGGCCTTTCCCAACCACACAGGCAGCCAGGCTGGGGCCCTCCAGACCCTCTGCCTGAATCCCACACAACAGTTCTGGAAAGGGCACACCGTCAGGAGGGACCACAGAGGAAGCACGCCAGATTCACACATCAGCGCCCTTACCAGCTGGCTGTGTGTCTTTGAGCATGGGAATTACCCTCTCTGAACCTCAGTTCCCAAATTGCAAAGTGAGGTAATAATAATTGTACCGAAAAGGGGTTTACAGGTATGCTGGCCTCAAAAAATTAAATAAGGCCAGGCGCGGTGGCTTAGGCCTGTAATCCTAGCACTCTGGGAAGCCAAGGTGGGAGGATCACTTGAGGTCAGGAATTTAAGACTAGCCTGAGCAAGTGCAAGACCCTGTCTCTACTAAAAATAGAAAAACTTAGCTGGTTGTGGTGGCATGCGCCTGTAGTCCCAACTACTTGGGAGGCTGAGGCAGGAGAATTGCTTGAGCCCAGGAGTTTGAGGTTGCTGTGAGCTAGGCTGATGCCACGGCACTCTAGCCCGGGAACACAGTGAGACTCTATCTCAAAAAAAAAAAAAAAAAAAAAAAATTAAATAAGTGCAGAGAGGTTGTCCAAGAAAGACTGGACTTAAATGTTGTAACACTGGCAAGATTGTTCTTTTTGGATTAACAGAAACTTCTTTCTTGATGGGCAGAAGCCTGAATTTGTCTTTGAGACCAACTTTTCCTTTGTTCTGAAATGGAGCCCTTTGGAAAGCCATTTGGTTGTTTGGTGTGAGACAACGAACTTGTTGGGGGTCCAGGATGGGTGGGCACCTGCTGGGGCCTAACCCAAAAGTGGAAGTATTCCACTTGATTGATGTATTCCCACACAGGCCCTCTGCTCTGCTTCAAGATTTTACTTAATGTCACCCCCTCAGTGAGGCCCTCCCTGACCACTCCTAACCTGCAGCTCAGCCCCCACCCACAAGCTCCACCCCTTTGCCTGGCTTGGCCCCCCCACCTTGGCCCCCCCCCGCACCTCACGATCTACCTACCGTATCACGTAGTAGAGGTGTCTTGTGTGTCCCCTGTCTTAGCTCAGGCTGCTATAACAAGGTACCATAAACAGAGCGGCTGGTAAACAACAGAGATTTATCGCTCACAGTCCTGGAGGCTGGGAAGTCCAAGATCAAGGCACCAGCAGATTCAGTATCTCGTGAGGGTCACTTTCTGGCTCACGGATGGTGCTTTCTCATGTGTCCTCGCACAGTGGAAGGGCCGAGCGAGCTCTCTGGGTCTCTATTATAAGGACACTAATCCCATTCATTAGGGCTCCATCCCCATGACCTAATCAGCTCCCAAAGGCATCTTCCAAATACCGTCACACCAGGGATTAGATTTCGACATGTGACTTTGGGGAGGGGCACAGACATTCAGTTCACAACACTCCCCACTACACTGCAAGGGCCACAGGGGCAGGGATCTTGTCCGCTCTGTTTACTGCTGAGTCGCCAGTGCCCAGACTAGTGCCTGGCACGCCGTGCAGGCTCAGGAAACGCTGGGTGACTGGACTGAAGAGGAGCCTTTGCTCATGCAAGGCGCTGTAGCTGGGGGGCCAGGGGGCCCAGGCAGGCCCGGTGTTCTTGTCACCTCACACTGGAGGAAAGACCTATCTGAGAACTGGGGTGGCCTCAGCCCAGCACAGCCTGGGATGGACGGTTGGTGACCCCACGCAGGGGCTTAACTGCATAAACCAGGCTCTGGAAGGGCATCGCTGGACTCTGGGGATGGGTTTGTCAGGACTGGGACCTCCCACACTGTCCTGGGGTTACCTTTAAAAGGTACAGCTAGCCCCATGGGAAACGAGGCGGGCCCAGACCCGAGAACAGGGAGGTCCTTGTTGTGCCGGGCTTGGCTCGGCTTGGAACACTCTTGGGCAGTGAGCTGGTCTTGGCCCTGCAGAGGCGAGCTGTGCTAGGCAGGGACCCGCCCGCTCAGAGCTGGCTGGGGCGGTGCGCTCCACGGAGGGCTGCTGAGGGCGGCTGGGAGGCCTGGCCGGGGATTCAGAGGAAGAGCCAGAGGAGAGAGGAGGGAGCCCTGCCTGAGGCTGGAGCAAGGGAGGGGTCCAGGTCACCAGCAGAGGCCTGGTGTCCAAGAGAGCGGGACTGGTGACTGGAAGGAACAGAGGCAGTGACATGTTGACATGTCAGAAGTTGAAGTCGGAGCCAGAACACCCGGAGGGGCATGTGTTGGCCACATTGTCCATGAATATTCAATTCTGATATAAAACATAACAGAAGCTACTTAGAGGAGTAAATAGCTGTTGAAATACGGTAAACATCAAATACAGAATATATGCCCGTTGAGCAGAGATACAAAAAGAATGGGACAAGGCCGGGCGCGGTGGCTCACGCCTGTAATCCTAGCACTCTGGGAGGCCGAGGTGGGCAGATTGCTCAAGGTCAGGAGTTCAAAACCAGCCTGAGCAAGAGCGAGACCCCATCTCTACTAAAATTAGAAAGAAATTAATTGACCAACTAAAAATATATATACAAAAAAATATATATATACAAAAAATTAGCCGGGCATGGTGGCGCATGCCTGTAGTCCCAGCTACTCAGGAGGCTGAGGCAGTAGTATTGCTTGAGCCCAGGAGATTGAGGTTGCTGTGAGCTAGGCTGACGCTACGGCACTCACTCTAGTCCGGGCAACAAAGTGAGACTCTGTCTCAAAATAAGAAAGAATGGGACAAATAAGAACAGATTGGGTGGATTGGGTAGCCTGGTTTATGCAGTTAAGCCCTTGCGTGGGGTTACCAACCATCCATCCCAGGCTGTGCTGGGCAGAGGCCACCCCAGTTCTCAGATAGGTCTTTCCTCCAGTGTGAGGTGACAAGAACACCGGGCCTGCCTGGGCCCCCTGGCCCCCCAGCCACAGCGCCTTGCATGAGCAAAGGCTCCCCTTCAGTCCAGTCACCCAGCGTTTCCTGAGCCTGCACGGCGTGCCAGGCACTAGTCTGGGCACTGGCGACTCAGCAGTAAATAGAGTGGACAAGATCCCTGCCCCTGTGGCCCTTGCAGTGTAGTGGGGAGTGTTGTGAACTGAATGTCTGTGCCCCTCCCCAAAGTCACATGTCGAAATCTACTGATGGGTGGGAGGGGTGGAAAAAGCGGAGAGGCATTGATAGGCGAGGCATTGAGGCATTGATATCCATGGTACGAGAGGCACCTAACACGTTCCATATTCATGAGATCTTAAATCGGCCACCCACTGGCGACACTCATTCTGGCTCCACGTGTCTTATGCCCAAGAAAATTAGTAAATGTTTTACTTAAAACATCCTAAATGCTAACTTCTGTGAGCTCTTACCGTGGAAAATCCCTTCTATAATCTAAGTAAAGCACCAAATGGATTTGAATCTTTAAAAGAACTAATAGCTGCTATCAGGCTAATTGGCAAGCCAGCCTTGCTCCCCGAACCCCTCTGCTGGAGCATGCGAGTGCTGGCTCCAGGCGCCTTCAGTCTGCTCACCTCGACTCCGGTCCTCGGAACCCTACCGCCAGCTAAGAGACTGACGCAGCAGAGAGAAGGGGGGCATGTCACATCGGGCACCCCCATTCAGTGGTGCCTGCGCTCCCTCCACCCCGAGGGCACTCCAGCCGGAGTGAGTTAACTTTCCCATCTCTTTCCTCTCGCTTCTTGCTGTGTGTTTTTAATTAATCTAATAAGCCATGTAATTCGAGAATCTTCATTTAATCTGTGAGCCTTGCAGTCCAGTGACCTCAAGATAGCTCACACACAGAGGCTACCATTGCTTCAAGGTCACTTCCCACAGGACAATGTGACATGGAGGATCTTTGGGACACTCACAGATATACCTGGGTGCTAAGGTTTGAATGTCCCCTCCAACATTCATGTTGAAGTTGAACTGTCGATGTGGTGGTCCTGGGAGGGGATTAGGTCAGGAGGGCTCTGCTCTCGGCAATGGGTTAATACTGTTATCTCGGCATTAATGGGTTAATTAATGATTAAAGGGTTAGTTATTTGGGGAGTGGGTTCCTGATAAAAGGATAAGTTTGGTCCATTTCTTCTCAGTCTCTCATGTCTCTCATGCGTGTCTCTAGTGTGATGCCTTCCGACGTGTTACAGTGCAGATGTGCCCCCCATCTCAGCCTAGCCTGCAGACGAGTGAGCCAAACAACTTCTTTATAAATGACACGTGTACTCAGGATACCTGTTAGAATAGCAGGAAATGGGCTGAGACGCTGGGGGAGGGCTTTCTGGGACTCACGCCATGATAATGTGGATATGCAGGGAAGGGTTACCCTATTCTGTGGGCGTAGCCTGGTATGGCAGGACGCCTTTCAGGGATGCTATGACACTGTCTCCCATCCCATTCACTCTTTGCACAGCGTGACCTTGAAAGGTGTGAGAGAGTGAACCTGGGTAGCCCTCTGTGGCTGGCAGGGCTAGAAGGTGGCGCTGGTCAGGACGGTGGAAGTGGTGCTGTGTGACTGCTGAGGCTCTCTGAGGCTCCCTGCCAGACGCAGGGGGAGGATGGTCCCAGGACACTGTGCTGTCCTCCTCCTCTGCCCGGCTCCCTCCCGCCACCCTAGCTCTCAGGTGTGAGAAGAGTCCCGGGCAGAGTGTGCCTTCTCCTAGGGAGGCCCCAGGGAGGCTGGAGTGCCAATCTGGGTGAGCCCAGCCTCTCCTGTTGGGCTGTCCAGCATGGAAGGGACACTTTTGCCCAGGTGATCTGAATCCCTCTCTAAGCCAGCCCACAGGGCTGGGTCTGTTGGTCCTGAGAGGAGGCATTTCTTGGGGAAGACACCTGTGGTAGGTAGGTGAGCGGCAGGTGACACCTGCCCCCAGGCCTGGCCAGCAGCCCCCGCTGCACCAGGCGCCTCTCACGCCGTCTCATCCCAGTGACCAGGGCCTTGGCTAAAAGGTTGTGCAGATGGCACTGGGGTTTACCAAGGACCTCTGGAGGGCAGAGGCAGCATCATGGCCTTGGAGCCAGACTCCCAAGGCAGTCCTGGTCAGGACATGGCCTTTACTGACCCTCAAGGCAGGTGGTGCCTCCGTGAGGGCTGAGGGGGCAGCCGGGCTGCTTGGTGCCCATTTGTCAGTTCCCGTCCCTCTATCTCTCTCGGGTCCTTCTCCCCTTTCCCATCAAAATCCTTTTAACAGGAGCATTTCCTCCCCTCAGCATCCAGCCCACCTCCGGGCCTGTGGTTGCCCCCAGTTCCAGGTGGGCCTGTTGGTTTCAGTCCACTTACTTTGCCTTGAGGCGTCTCTCTGTCCCCAGTCCCGAGGCCGTCTCAGTCACCGGGAATGTGCCTAGCACAGTGCAGAGGAAGCTGTTTCTTGGCAACCCCTGGGGCCTCCCCCATCTCGCTCATCCCAGATGCCAGGGTCTGGGGTAATAGTTGTTTAGTGGGTCTCAGGATTTGCCAAGGAGCAGAGGCACCGTGGTGGGGCAAGTTACACAGCCTCGGAGCCAGACTGCCACGTTCAACTCAGGCCTTACCACTCGCCAGCTATGTGACCTCGGGCCAGTTCCTCAGCCTGTCTGTGCTTCAGTCTTGCCTGCAAAATGTGGTGTAAGGGAACCTGCGTCATAGGACGATGAGCACGTGTGCGTGACACTTGGAGCAGGCCGTACCTGCGGACGCCGAGTGTCGCTGTTAGTATTGTGTCCCGGCACTGCCAGCGGCAGGGAGCACAGACAGGGCTTGCTTCCTCCCGCAGGGGGCTGTGTGCTGGGATTCTCTCTAGAAGAGCAGGAAGGCACCCTGCTTTAACACCTGCCACAGACCGGCCTCCCCGCCCTGGCCCTCCAGCACATGCCCCATCCCAGTCTCTGTCACAGCTCTGGCCCCTGGGGAACAGAGGGGTGGTGCGGCAACCGGCAGTGCCCTGCTGCGAGCCTTCGTGGCCACCTTCCATGCCCAACACTTCTAACCCAGGCTTCCTGCTGTCACCCCATCTCTTCCTGTGGCCTCTGTGGGACGCAGGGGTCTAGGAGGCTGGGAGCCACTGGCCACGCCAGCACCGGATCCCAGAGACACGGGTGTCTACAGGACTCAATCCCCCCTCCTCCCCGATTCTGGATTTAGGGTGCTGGGAGCCCTGGGGAGTGGCAGCCCAGGAGGAGCTCTCTGCTTGGGGCCATTTGTGGTCCAGCCTGGAAGGAGGCCGCTGCCAAGGCTGCCCCTCCTGGGAAGGGCCGTGTGGTCCCCAGGTGGCCACCAGACGGTTGCAGCTCTCCACACAGAGCGGGCCATCTGGAGAGGCAGAGGAGCGAGCCCGGGGGAGCCGGGAGGTCTCAGCTGCCCCTTCCCCGTTTGCCCAGGCCCTCACCATCTTTCCAGGCCCTCTCAGGCGTTCCCTAAATCTGCGGTCCCCACCCCCAGGCCCCTGTTACTGGTCTCTGGCCTGCTAGGAAATAGGCCACGCATCACCACCTGAGCTCTGCACCACTCCCCACGACACCTCCCATCCCCAGTCCGTGGAAAAATTGTTTTCCATGAAACCGGCCCCTGGTGCCAAAATGGTGCTGCTCTAGAAGATTCTGGCATCCCTTCTTCATGGGATGTTCTATTGGGTGCTTGGGGCCCTGTCAACACATGATGCTATAACTTGCGCAGCTATTTCCTGTGTCCCTCTGGCCAGCCAAGCCAGACCAGAAGCTTCCAGAAGGCAGGGCCCTGCCACCCCCATCTCTGAATCCCCACAGTCCCTGGTTTTCGGGGATGTGGTTAGAATGACTTTCTGCTGATGTCACCAACAAAGAGGAGACTGTGGATTCTTAAGACTCTCGTCCGCCTCTGGCAACTGGTGGTCCTGGAAGTGGGTCTACACGATGCACAGGAGCTGGGAAATGAAGTTGTCACTACTGCTGCCTCCCTAGTTTTTGTCAAGCCCTTCCTCTCTGAGATGTGACTTCCTCTCCACGCTCCACGGAGCAGCTGGAGTCACGCACACTTCCTCGGGGGAAGGCAGGACACGGGCTGCTGCCAGCCCCTCGTGGAGTGCTGGAGCTGGAGAGGAGACGTGGGAACCAGCAGAGGAACGTCGCCTCCCCCACTCTGCGCTCCTCTCGGCAGACGCAGCACACCCTGCACAGAGCTGCGCAGGGAGCAGGGCCAGGTGATAGTCACGTGCAATGATTCCTGGGTGTCCATATCTAGCACTCGTGGAGCCCTCGCCATGTGCCAGGCACTGGGCTGGGCACCGTCTCCCTTGTCTCCCAGAGCAGCCCTGTGGGACAGGTCCTTGCATGCTCATTGACATCTTGTAGGAAGTCAAGAGGTTGAGACACACACAGCAAGTGGCAGTACCTGGACTTGAACCTGGCAGTCTGGCGAGGCAGCCGGACCATAGCCCTCCATCACCGCATCAGGAGCAACCTCACCCTCGCATTCAGTCCTCGCCACACCTATGGAGCAACATTCTGCCAGTGCTATGTGCTTGGTCCCATGGGGACAGGCTCCCTGGGCCCATTTGTCTCAGCCAGCTGTCGGCACAATGACGCTGTGTAACAAAGCAGAAAATCTCAGTGGTTTGTAGCAAAAATAATTTCCATCATGGGTCTGCAGGTCAACTGCAGTTTGGCTGCATTTATTAGGCCCCTGTTATGTGGCCAGCTCTGTTCTCAGTCAGACCGTCAGGGCCCAGCCACCCAGCAGGGGAGACACACAGGAAACTGATTGTGACGAGAAACGCAGGCACTGTGACAGAAGCTGTCCAGAGTGCTGGGGGACACAGAGAGAGGGAGGGACCACGTTTTCCTTGGGAAGAATTGGGAATAGAAGGTAACATGTGTCTGGGCTTCGAAAATATTCAAAGGATTTCAAGAGACAGTGACGGTGGAGAAGGTGTTCTAGAAAGTGGGAACCGACTTCAGCAAAGGCATGGGGGCGTGAAGACACAAGGGGCATTTTGGGGACCACAGGCAATTTAGCTTTCTGAGGAACAGGACACACAGGCAGGCACGGGTGAAGCAGTAGGTTGGCTGTGGCTTGGAAAGAGGCAGGCCAAGCAGTTTGAGAGGCCCTTGAACTTTTTTAAGCTGGAAAATGGACTGACCAGCTCTCAGCAGGAGGAGGCAGGAAGATGGTTGGAAGGCTTTGGCAGTTCTCCAGGTAAAGGACATTGCGAACCCAGAGCAGGTGGACCCAGGTGGTGGGGCGGGATGTGCATGATCCCAAGGGGGAGGGGACAGAAGGGTCCCCCCAAGAGTTCATGCAGCATGTGACCAAAAAGCAATATGAGGAATATTTCTGTGAGGCTCACATTCAGACTCTATTTCAAAAGAAGCGTTATGAATGTTTTCTCATCAATGGCAGCAGAATTGAGAGAAATTCATGTCTCGACCCCGAACCCCAGGTGGATGCTTTGCAGAACCCAATTCCTTACTGAAACATTCATTCTTAGTTTTTGTTGTTCTTAAGCAAAACCCAGCTCGTTCTTGGGAGGCACAGGGATCACATGCTGCACGCCCGGGCCCACCCTGGGGTCTTCTCTCTGTGGGTCACAGACTGTGCTCAAGAGCCGGTGCCAGGTGCAGACAGATGGGTCCCAGGTGCCCAGCGCCAACACAGTGCTCAGAGCGTCCTTCTCTAGGGACAGTGGGATGCTCACTGCTGGCAGAAAGCAGCCTGGCAAAGAATGACCCAGCCAAAACCCCATCTTCACACCTTTCCCTTCGCTCATCCTGCAGCCTGTACTCCCCACTTTGGGCGCCCCCACCAAGACCCTAGTCAAGGCCTCGGAGTAGACAGATACCTGCCGGGACATGAGAAGCCCACCCAGAGTCTGAGGGCCCCCCCGAGGCCAGCCTGAGTCAGGGAAGGAGGGTGCCGCTGGAGCTGGGAGATGCTGCTTATTTTTAGTCCACTTATTGGCCGGGGCTTTGCAAACTAAGACGCGCTCCTGCTCCTCGCTGATGCTGTGATTTCTCCCCACCGCCGCTGGGAATTAGTTTATTTTCCAGGCAGCCACCTCAGCAGCGGCCTGCTGCAGCGCCAGGTTGGTGTGTGTCTATTATTTTTGATTGCCCGTCTTATGGGGCATGAAATCACCTTGGGGGTGTGGGCTCCACGCCGCCCTCAAGGCAGCTCGGGAGGTGGCAGGAGGCAGCCCCTCCGCCCAGGCCACCGGGTGGCTCCAGCCAGGAATCCTGGCCCGTCAGTGCCCCCACCCCGCTTTGTGTATGATGCCTCTGGCCCTGGGGGGGCAGCGTGAAAGGCTGGTGCCCAGCGAAAGGGGAAGTCTTCAGTGGAGAGGTGGGATGCCCGGCTTCCAGCCCATCTCTGCCCTGCCTCGGTGGGCCCAGCCTTCCGTGCTTGGTGTCTCTGTTTCCCTTTCCTGCAAAATCAGCAGGGCCACACGCCCTTCAGGGGAAAGCTCTGGGGGAGAATGCCTTGCCTCTTCTAACTTTTGGTGGCTCCTGGTGTTCCTTATTTCGTGGTCACGTAACTCTAACCTCTGCCTGCCTTCTTCGTGCGGCCTTCTCCCCGGTGACTCCCCAATCCCCCGTCATTTCCTTATAAGGACACCAGTCACTGGATCCAGGCCCCACCCCACGAGTCCTGAATCCAGGCTGATCTTCCTGAGATCCTAAGTACTGCTTTTGTCTGAATGTTCGTGTCCCCACAAAATTCATATGTTAACACCTAATCCCCAATGTGACTGTGTTAGAAAGTGGAGCCTTGGGCATTGATTAGTGCCCGTGTAAAAGGGACCCCAGAGAGCCAGCTAGCCCCTTCCACCATGTGAGCACACAGCAAGACAGTGCCATCTGTGAGGAAGAGAACAACCAGCCTGAGCAAAAGTGAGACCCTGTCTCTACCAAAAAATAGAAAAAATCAGCAGGGCATGCTGTCGCATACCTATAGTCCCAGCTACTCGGGAGGCTGAGGCAGGAGGATCGCTTGAGCCCAGGAGTTTGAGGTTGCTGTGAGCTAGGCTGACGCCACAGCACTCTAAGAAAGCGAGCCTACACCAGACACCAAATCTGCCAGCGCCTTGATCTTGGACTTTGCAGCTTCCAGAACTGTGAGCAATAAATTTCTGTTGTTTATGAGCCGTCTATGGTAGTTCATGATATTTTTGTTATAGCAGCCTGAATGGACTACGACAAGTACTAACTTAATTATATTTGCCAAAACTCTATTTCCAAATAAAGTCACATTCATAGGTACTGGGGGTTTGGACTTGGACATATCATTTTTTGTTTTGTTTTCTGCTGGTGGTGGTAGGGAGGGCACTATTCAATTTGCTACAGCCAGGTATGTGTGGAGATGCTTCCTAGTCCTCTCCCCTAGCTGCAATGGGACACCGCTGGAGGGCACGAGGCCCACAGAAGAAGCAGTTTCCCAGAGAGCTACTTCCATGCTGGGCTGTTCGCTCACCTCCCAGTCCTGGTGTAGACAAGGAGTTTGGCCCAAGTCTGAGCCTGGCACTGAATAAAGGTTTACATCCAGCCCTTCTCCCTCCCCCTGCAGGGAAGTAGAGAGAAAGGGGGTTGAACCAAAGAAATCTGAGCCCTACAGAATGTGGGCCACCTGGGCAGAGAAGGCAGGGCATAAACAAGGTGACAGGTTGGGTGACACTTCGGGACCCCCAGGCAGCTCCTGGCAAACTCAGATGCTTGCCTTTAGCTCTCCTGCCTCCATTTTGGACCCTTTTCAAACTGAGGTCCTTCCCTGGAGAGCCCAGGCACCGCCCACCTCCCACCCCTGCCAAATCCAGCGTCCCACCCGCCTTGTGTGGAGGGAACCACACTCCCCTGTCTCCCATCGAGATGCGTCAGGCACCTGCCTCTTCCCTTAAGCCTTCTTTTCTCAGCTTTTCTGGTGATAGGGAGTTCATCCTACAAACAAATTCCAACCAGCTTGGAGTTAATGACTGCAACTGCTAATGACTGCTAACCACAGAGGGGTTGATGGGAGGGGAATACTTTGCATTTGTGTGCAGAAAAGGCTCTCACTTGAAGAAAGGAGTCCCTAATAGTGGCTTGTCAGTCCTATGACCGGCTGTGGGACATACTTTTGAGTGGAGGGGCTGTGTCAGAGCTCTGGACATCCTCCCACATGCGGTGACCCCACTCGCACAGCCCTCTGAGCAGCCGAGGACCCGTCCCCTCCTGCCCCGTAACAGGGCTCAGTGGAAGAATCTCAGGCAGGCCTGGCTAGGCCACACTAACACGCCTCAGGATCTATTTATTACCGTTTCCTCCTGTTTTAAAGACGGAACAGCGAGCAATGTGCCTGCTCAAGGTCACACACAGTAAAGCGTCTTTGACCTGAGCACAGGTGTTCTTCTGTCTCGAGTCAGTGCTCTCCTCTTTTCACTTACAGGGCTGTTTATCCCCTTCAGTGCCATTCCTCCCCTCCCTCTCCTCTCAAAATGACACCATCCTAACGTGTTTTGGTTTGTAAGAGCGCTTGCAAAATGGCGTGTGTTTGTGTACCTGTGCGCGTGCGTGTATTTTTATTGTGTGCCTGTGCGTGTGCATGTATTTTTAATCTATTTGAGGGGTTCGGAATTGAGAATCTCATTCTCTTTCCTACTCTTGCTACTCAGCACTGCTTTGAACTCCTCCATTTCTCTGTGAGCAGGGATTTCCCTCCTGCTGCCGAGAACCCGTGGTTTACTTCTGGCGCATCTTACCCGTCCAGCCTCTCAGGAATGGGCCCTCCGCCGCCCTCCACCTCAAGGAGTATTGTCATAGATGTCCTCACACCTGGCCCCTTATGAGAGCAGGTGTGAGGGTTCCTTTGGGGCACGTGCCGAAGGAGGAATGCTGGACCGCAGCGTGGGCATGGCCTGCACGCGCCTCCGGACCGCATTCCACTCGCCAGGTGGAATGGTCCACACCCCACCTACACTGCCTTGCAGAATTCTTCCCCACCATTCCACACAGGCTCCCTGGCTGTGAAACAGAGCATGGTGCCGTGTGAGATTGTCAAGGCTGACACTGAGTATAAGTTCTGGTGAGCCAAGAATGTGAGAAGAGAAAACCTACAAAGCTGCACTGTGTAGACGCATAAATCAGAATCACTGGTGTCCTATTCCATGGTTGCCAAATGACCAGACTGTCCAGTAATTCCCAACCTGTGCGCGTGCTGGAGGTCACCTGTCTCACCACCAGGCCTGTTCTCTCTGCCCTGCAGGCAGATCTGCCGGGCGCCACCCACAGCCCCCTCCACCTCTGACCTCCAGTTGCGATGGCCATGGAGAGGCCCCTGCAGGGGACAAGGGGGCAGGAGAGGGACGTGGGCTTTATTCCTTGGCTCGGTTCTCCCATCTCAACATGTCTCCTTCCCTTAGGCCTTCTTTTCCCAACTTTTCAGATCACCTGTCTTGGCTCTTCAGGTGCTAGCAAGCCAGGTCACCTATCTGATGCCTTCACACAGCTCCTCTCTCGGGATCTGCCAACCGTTCCCACACCTTGCCCCTTCGGGACTATGGATAGTGCAGACTTCTGTGTGTCCATGGCCCTGGGCTCCTGCACCATCTCTGTTGATTTCCCTAAACTCTGCCCACGTACCTTTGTGCATGTTCCTTTGTTGAATGGACAAGAGTGTGTCACCTGTTTCCTGCTGGGACCCTGCCGGATGTCCAGTATCTGATACTTTAAAGTAATACATAAAATGATGCGCCAGACTAGAGGATATTTAAGGACAGTATCAGCACTAACATTCTGCCTTTGAGGACAGCTACCGTGTCTTCCAATATGCCTGTCTCAATGCTCTGACCAGAAACATTGCCTGAGCTGAGGCCTTCCCTCTGGGACACACTTATCTTCATACCTGCAACTCAATAGAGGCTTCAGGACAATGCTAGGCTCCACCCACCCTACCACACCCCACACGCCTCCTTTGCACTCCCTGGACTTAGCTCTGCCATAGCTTTGATGTCCTGTCTACACCATGACTGTGAAAAGATTGTGAGCTCTCAAAGCCTGGCATGAGGTCCCAGGTTCCTGGCGCAGTGCCCAGCCCATAGCAGACACGCAGTGTGTGGAGCACTGGCTGGCCCTGCGGTATTTTCTCGGAGCCCACCACCATCCTCTCTGGCCCAATGGAGATAGTGTCATTGTGTGTCTGGCACCTCTACCACCTTGTCCTGAACCCACGGCCTGTCCCATCTTTGAGAAGGAGCTAGTGACAGAGCTGGAAGATGTGGTTGGAAGATCCTGGGGGGCTGGAGGGCTGACACTTTAATTGCATAATTATTTCCTCAATAACGATGGTGCTGGGGAAGATGAGGCCTGCTGCCTGCAGGATGGATGGTGTGAAGATGGGTGAGCTATATTTTCCCAGATAAAAGCACCGATTGCCTATAAACTCTGATTCTGCCTGATGTAAAAGCCACTTTATTGCACATCCAGAAATTACAACCCGTATAAAAGCACATTATTGTGATGTAAAAATAGATTTTTATATAATTTTTTCATGCTGCTACCTTGTAATTCCTCATTTCCAAGCACCCTGAGATTGCACTGAGGTTTATTTTTCTCTTTTAATTGTTTGCCATGGCATGCCAATTTATGGTGAGATATACTCCCTGAGATCAGAGTGGGGCCAGAGCATAAATATCAGCCATCACTGCATGGCAGGCAGGGGTCTGGGGCACTCAAGATGTCATCAAACATCGGGTTCCATGTGATGCCACAGTTTGGGTTGGGGAGGGCTGTGGTTTCACACTCATCTGAAGCCGTTCATAAGGGTGGGAAGAGGGAGGGGCTCAGTTCCCTCGTCCCCACCCAGGGAGGGTATAGTTTAGCCCTACTTTTCTGGCCCCCTGCCTGTCCGAAGGCAGCCAAGGAAAGCTGGGCTCTGGGCTGCGCCTAAGCCCCAGCTGCCTGAACCATCTGGCAGTGGGACTGCTCCTTTCCTGGTCGTGGGTAATATGGGGAATCCCCCACCCCATAAAGCTTCCCTTCCAGAACTTTGACCTTTTCCACATTGACTCTTTGCCTGGGTTCCTTTGCGGGTGGACAGCCTATGGAAGCCCTTACTTTGGGAGAGATGAACGAATTTTCTCCCCTGCAGACCTGGGGTTCCCTTGGTTGTCCACCCAGTCAGGGTTCCTTGTGCTGCAAAAAGCAAGACGCCCCTGGCCTTCCAGAGACTCTGTCCTCACTTACCAGGGGCAGAGGAGGGTCACTTTCCTGTCCTTACAGCTTGGAGGGTGGGCGCTGTGAGTGCAGCACTGTCAAGTCCAGGCAGCTTCTCCCCACCTCCCCCACCCCCACCCCAAGGGAACCTAGGGCCTCCTTTGCAGCTCCTCCTTCGCAGTCTGCACTGGACCAACCTGGAGAGCCTCTACTTGCCGTGGAAAAGCTCCTGGGAAGCGTCCTCAGGGTGGTCAGCTGGTGGGGCGCACGGGACTGGCGCTTCCCGGTGCCCCTCCTCCACTGGCAGCCCTGGTAGGTCAGGTGAAGAATGATGAGTGAAAGTGCTTAGATCAGTGGCTCCCAAACTTCGGTGTGCACCAGAATCCCCCGCGGGGCTCCGCTGAGTTTCTGTTTAGACAAATCTGGAGTGGGCCCCGAGAATTTGCACTTCGACAAGTTCCCAACTGACGCTGATGCTGCGCCTCCGGGAACCACGCTTTGAGAACCACTAGCTCGGATTATTTGTGTCTCTGTCACCCAGATGGAAGGGGGATCATTGAGAGGTGTGTGTAGTGTAGCCCGGTGGGAGGTGAGGACCAGTCAGGTGGCTGCAGGCGAGGTGTGGGGGGAGGGGAGAGTAAGAACAGGTGATAGAAGTTCCCAGAGACCTCGGGGTGGGGCAGGGACTGATAGAGGAACCAGGAGACAAACCCACGGGGAGTCAGATCCGGCGGGCCGAGAAGCGGTGGGCCTCTGGAGCTGGGGTCGTGGCACCCCGGCCGCCCAGGGCATGTTGGCTTCCGCGTCTCCTAGCGGCCCAGCTGTCCCGTGCGGTAGGAGCAGGCGCCAAAGTTAAGCGGCCTCGGAGGGTCGGGCCACGCCGCGCGGGTGCCGCCCCAGACAGCCTGCTGCCTCCGGACTGCTGCCTCCTCCCGCGGCCGCCGGACCAGGGCGCAGGCCCGCGTGGCGCCCCCGCAGCTGCACGGGCGCGCGCAGCACAGTCGCCGCGAGCGACGGCCCGTCGCGCCCCGGCCAACTCCGTGGCACGGGCCCCGGGCGCGGATGCCGGGAGCCAGACCACCGGTTCCAACCCTGGTCCTGCGGCCTTGGCCAAGGCACTTCCACTCCTCGGTTCTCAGTTTGCTCAGGTGTAAAATGGGGGTGGGGACGATGATTTCCGGCTCTGAGGCTCTGTGAGGTGGAAGGCACCGAGAAGCTCCTGCACAAACCATTCAGGGAGCCCCTAACCTTTGCTACACCCCAGCGGCGGGTGTCCTTGGAAGAACCGCCGCTCATCGCCTCCCTCCTCGGTTGCCGGCGCGGCCTCTAGGGGGCGCCGTCTGCGGAGCGTGGGCGTGGCTGCTGGCGTGAAAGACCCGCCTTGGTCCCCGACAAACTCGGGAGTAGGGTACAATTCTGGACCACAGCAAGGTGACCGTGGGATGCAGTCATGTGATGTGTGTGGCACAGAACCCAGCACAAGGAAAGAGCTCCATGTATGAGGCCATTTGGATAACAGGGTGCTGACAGCCCTAACTTGCCAGGCTCTGCCCTGCCCCTCTCGGCACAGTGGTCAGATTTAGCGTTTTCCAAATAGAATGGGGAAACATGGACCAGGAGCAATACAGGGCTTAAGTAAGGATCGCTCCTTTCCAACTAGTGAAGGCTGGCCACAGGTTTCCAGGCCACCCTGTTCCTACAAAGCCCCGCCTGGGCCTGGTGGTCATATGAGGAGGGTTGGCCTGGAATCTGGGTCTGGTCCCATGCAATGCCCTCTGTTGGGACTGAGCTGCGCTTTCCTCATTCATTCATTCATCCATCCACATGCACTGAGTACTTGTTATTGGTCTTCCAGAGGGTGTCTATAAAATTGGGGGCAATAGGTCTCACCCTCATAAGGTTATGTGAAGTGCTTAGCCCTGTGTCGGCACATAGAACTCCACACGAAACTGACATCATGATCATATTGGGTGCTAACAGTCTAGATAGCCTACACTCCGGAGGGTAGCTCTGCAGCGCTGCGCTGTCCCTGGCACTCCTAGGGCAGAGAGAGTCCTAACCAGCCCTAGCTCCTCTCCTTCAGGTGAAACTGCAGAGCTACGCCAGGGGCTCGCTCATTCCCTGATTTCTGGCTCTATGCAGCATGTCGTGTTCTTTCCCAGGCACCTCTGTGGGGACCAGGTGGGCTTCTCTGCCTCCCTATCTTCTGCTGGTAGCCTTGGGCCTGAAAGGGGGTTGGGGAGGGTCTAGCTTCTCACAGGATGGTCCTGTGGCCCAAAGAACCTTGGGGAACTGGTTAGAAATGCAGATTCTTGGCTTTGTCCCAGACTTACTGAATTATAATCTGCATTTTAACCAGATGGCCAGACGAGTCATGAGCATTGACCAGTCCTGCTCCCACCATGGAAGACTGGGCTGGGCTTCAGGAAATGCCCACAGCCTGAGGAGCGCAGCCACCTCCAGGTTCAGGGCAGTAACTCTTCTTGCTTCTGGAAAACACCCTGCCCCTGCCTTTGGGGGTGTCTCTCTTTCCCCAAGAGAATTAGCCTTGCTGAGCCAGACAAATACCTGCAGATGGTATCTGGCAGACAGGGCAGGGACTTGGCTGGCTCAGCTGTGGGTCCTTTGCCCCAGCAGAGAGTAGGTGCTTAACTCATGTCTATTGAATTGCAAAACATTCTTTGCAACTGGAACACAATAGCTGTTACAGGGCAAGAACTGAGAGGGAGTTTCCAGTTCTCTCTTGAAGCAGAAGCTGATGCCTGCTGTCAAGGATGCTATGGAAGTGACCCCTGCTTTGATGGAGTTAGATTCCAGAACCTTCTCCCCAGGAAAGAACCAAGAGAAGGATGGCATATATATGGGACACATATGACCATCCCCCTTCCCCACACTCTTGGTAGACAATAATTGATTACAGCTGACTTTCTGGCATGACCTTAGAATCCTTTTCTACATAGCGCCCCAGGGAGCCACTGTCAATTGATCAGACATGGCACCATTTGTGATCTCTGCCTCAGGTCTCCCCCTGAGAGCTGTCCTCTACCGATCAGGCCAGATGAGACAAGGCGGCCAGGCTAGTTCCCAAGGACACCATTGCTCCTCCCATCTCACCAAACGGCCCAGAATGGGTGTGCTGCTGCGTGTTGGGGAGCCCCCTCTGTAAATGGCCCTGCCCAGCTGTTCACAGCTGGCTGGGTGAAATGCAGCCCCAGATCTTTCTTTGCCCACAGGTCCTTCTCACTAGCGGTCAAGGAGATCACATAAGTGGCTCACCGTGCTGGGCCTCTGTGCAGCTCACGCCTTCCCTGCAGTTTACTAGGTTCACACCCTGTGTAACTTGGGATCAGGCACTGACTTCTCACGGTCTCTGTCACCCTGTCAAATGGGAATTCCCCCCCACCCCACAGTCATGCATTGTGGTGTCTCAGTGTGCCCCTCAGACCCCAGGATTCCAGTGGACATGAGGATGGCCTAGGACATGCCCCTACACTGGTGTCAACATTTTCTGCCTGGCACGGTACCCTCAGCTCGAGCCTGGAGGGCTCCCTCTCATAGATCTGTTCTGGCACCCTCCTCCCTCCTGGAGAAGGCTGAGAACCCTGTTTCCCCTTTCACAGCCACTGAGGCTGTGTGCTGGAGCCCAAGAGGCAGGAGTGTGGCTTTGCTGGTGATGGCTTCCCCTGCATCGAGGTGCCAGTGACCTCCAGCGTGGGGCTTCCCATTGGGGGTGGGGTGCACAGCAGCACACTGCCCTCCCAGCACTGCCCCTACTCCTCACCCCACTCTGCCCACTGCCCCCTCAGCTGCCCCACCACATGGCTTTCCAAAGAGCCACACCCAGAACAGGGGGAAGATTCATTTTCTGCTGCAAGTTATCAAGGCTGCTAATCAGAATGGCTGCTGCAAGAGACATCTGCACACACAGAGAGCTAACACCTACCACCATCTTTTCTTTCTGCCTGTGAAGTCCAGATTTTATAATAGGTCCACAGGAAGGTACCCCCGTGCAAGTTGTGGCTGGGTAAGGCATCCTTCCATGCTGAGCTGAGCATGGGCGTGTGCCCTCTCTCTAGTCCATGTGGTCAGGGACTCTGTGCCTTTTGCTGCTGCATCTTCAGCACCCAAAGGGTACCTGGCACGTGATCAGTGCTCAGTACGCATGGGCTGACTAGTGGCAGCCCAGCAAGATGGAGGGACCCAGCTCCTTCCCACCCATGCCCTGGGTGGGCATGGCTCCCACCTCCCACCACTCCACAGCTGGAGACAGTCAGGGACTCCACCAAGCGACCCCAGCTCCCTCCTCCTCTCCTGACACCCTGGCTCCTATCTGTCCTCAACTCTAAAATGCTCTGAGAACAGGGTGCTTCCACGTCTTTGATTTGATAGCATCACGAGGTCCCTTTACTAGCAGTTCTGGGTCACCCATGCTCCTACCCAGTAGGTCAGCCTGGTTACACAGGGACAGGCAGGTCGCCTGCACTGTGTCCTCCCTGAGCCGTAACAGCAAGCACTGAACACTGAATCTGTGCTGGGCCCTGTGCAAAGGGCTTTACAAATTATCTCTAAATTCTTTCATCAACCTTAAAAAGTAGGATTTTTTTTTTTTTTTTGTCTTCAGTCTACAGATGAAGAAACAGCCTCTGAGAGGTTCAAGAGAGCTCGCCTGGGGACACTTGGCCTGTGCACGGCAAGCTGGAGCTCAAACGCAGCCTGTCTGCTGTCAGAGCCCATGTCCTCAACCACTATGCTGCACAGACTCCTTGAAATAAGTCTCATTTCGAAGTTCTCTGCCAGCATCAACTCAGCCTCATAATTACTAATCTGGTTGACATCTCTCTATCGACTCAGTCCCTGAATGCAGCCTAAGGCTCAGCAAGAAATTCTTTGAAAGCCAAACTCCTGATCACCCACAGCAGAATAGGCTGGAGACAGGCAGTCAGCTCTGGCAGGGCGGCTCCTGCGGGTGCATGTGTGTGTTTGTGCGCGTGCATGTGTACTGGCCCCACCATTTCCTCTTCTGTGAACCCTCTGAGCTTGAGACACTCTTGACCACAGGTGAGCAAAGCATGTGAACGCATTCCAAAGCCAAACAGAAGTATCCTTTAGAATTGTAGCTCTGGCTTCTCCTTCCACACAATTGAGAATGTGAGATGTTAAGACCACAGGATTTGTCCCTGGGCCACACTCACTGGTGGAGTGGACCTATAGCATCTGGGTGGCTGCAGGAGCCAGCCTGAGATCTGCCCTGGAGTGGAGGGGAGCTGGCCTATCTCCTAGGTCCAGGAAGCCAGATGACTCCTATAGATCGAGGCCACCTGCTCATTGAATTGCATGAATATCATGGGCCCAGGGCCTAGGATAATGACTCCACAGAGGTGGGATGCTAGATCTGTATTGCCAGGCTGGACACAGCCTCGGCCCTCAGGCAGCAGGGCAGGGGCCTTTGTCTTCTGCTGGCCTTATCCAAGGTCCTGAGGCAGCCACAGTGGGCTGAGGCCCCTATCCTACCCAGTGTCAATTCAAGCCCCAGATTTAGGTGCTTTAGCAAAGGTACCTAGAGATTGTGTGGTCCCATCACACCCCCAGGACTCTTTCGGGGAAATTAAAGACCCTGGCACCAACAACAGCAGAAATTATGGTGAGAGGGGTAAAAACTGTCATTATCTTTCTGGGGTGCTGATGTTCTATAGCTTGATCTGAGTGGTAGTTTCAGAAGTGTATAGTTTTGTCAAAACCCACAAGCTGTATACTTAAGATCTGTGCACCTTACTATAAGTTACACTTGAATTTGAAATGTGAGGGACTTTGAAGTGTCTCCTGTAGGCCCTGCCAACTCTCCCCACCCTCACTGGTGACTTTTTCCAAAAGGTGGGGCTTCAGCCACTCAGCCCCAGGGCTGGTGAGGACAGAACCCTTACTTCTGTGGCCACATACTACACTAGAACACGGGCAGCCTTCTCAAAAGAGCCCTACCAGCCAGGAGAGGGCTTTGCTCAGTGTGTCCCCTAAACTAGACCCATTCCTCATCTGGTAATTTGTTGGAAGTTGTCACCTTGTGTCATTGAAACTTTCCACAGTCCCTGGAAGAATGAAGTGCTTCACCCCCGACTTAAGTCCCAGGAAAAGTTTTCTCCTTTGAGCTCCCATATCACTGTTAATTTAATAATGTAAAACCATCTATGGTCTTCATTTCCCAGACCAAGACACAGAACACTGCCAGTAACTTATGATTCCCCAACATCCTTCCTTATGCTGTCCCTGGGCCCGACCCCTTACCCCACCCAGAGGTGACCACCATCCCGATTTGCAAGTCCATCATCCTTATGTTTTTGATTTTATCATAGCTACACAGGTGTCTGTATGTCCCAGTTTACCCAAGACAGTGCTGGCTTACGTTTCTGGACCAAATGTAAGGATTTAAGAGTGCCCCTTGTCACTCGCAAACATTCCAATTTGGACAAAATGATCACGCAACATGTATGTATGAAGCAATGTATTACTTGATATTGAACTTTATATAATAATGGCATCTATGATACAATACCAGCCCTCTGAGATGTGCTTTATTCACTCAACATTATTTCTAAGATTTATCCATGTTTTGCGTGGCCACAGTTCATTCATTTTCATCGTCGAGTGATATTCCATTGTGAATACACCTTGTCCTGTCTGTCGTGCCCAGTTTGTTAGTAGGAACAAAGCAACAATGCCCATTCTCACATATGACCTGGTGGGTGTGTTCTTACATGTGCAGTAGCCCTGGGCCATGGAACCAGGAGGGAGTTGCTGGATAATGGAGCATGCACGTTGCCAACTCGACGAGCTAATGCCACAGCATTTGTACATACGTCAATCACACTGCTCAGATTTTTCTGTCACGAATGTTTTTCTCAGTAGACTGTGAGCCCCATGAGGGATCACTCCCCCTTTCTCCCCAGACTTTAGAATGGTGTGGAACTATTAGCTCAGTAAATGCTAAATGCCAGGAGGCTTTGGTGGCTCAGGTTAGACCCATTCCCATTCTGGGAAAAAAACTCAAAAGATGTTGCTGCTGGCAGGGCCGCAGGAGCAGCCGCATTTTTCCATGTGCCAGTTCCTGCAACGGCTCTGCACAAATCCAGGGCACTGTAAACACTCTGTGGTTGGAAATATCCTGAGGGCTCTGGGCCTGCGGCAGGAGGCGTGGAGACCTCCTCTGCGCCTGTGCAAGGGCACCCCGGCCTCCAACTGAACCAGGACCCCAGCTCACCCCAAAGGTCCCTGAGGGCCAGGCCCGCCGAGATGGACACCCACCAAGGTGAAAGCAATGATGTAGAGAAAAATCACAGGCCTGGGGCCAGGAGACCTGTTTTCTATTCCTGGCTCTGCCATTAATAAGCTGGGTGACCTTGGGCAAGTCACTTTGTCTCCTTTCTCAACTTGTAAAATGAATCTGGACAGTGATAGCTAATGCTTGAACTTGAGAAGCATCAGAAGTGCCCAGGAAGGTTGTTAAAGTGCAGCTGCTCAGGCCCCACCCCACAGGGACTGAGGTAGCAGGTCTGGAGTGGCACCTACATACCTGCATGTTTACATAAGGAATAAAAAGACCACCAGAAACCCTAGCATGTGGTTAAAAAATTCAACGGCAGATAAGGAATTAAAATAAAAAGCAGCACTCTTCACCCCTACTGGTGCTACCCTACAGGCAACCATTTTTAATCATGTTTTTGATCTGGTGGTTACCACCTTATCGCTAAATAACAAGCTAGTTTTTATCAATTTCAAACACTACCCATTGTCTTTCCTGCTATGATAGATGAGGACTTTGCTCACTTTCCCCACCCTCACTCCCAAGATAGTTGGTACTATTTCTGGAAGCTGCATTTTAACGAGCACCCAGGTGACTGATGTAGGTGGCCTGCCAGCCACACTTAGAGACTCCTTGGTGGAGACACTGAAGCTCCCACAGGGGTCTCTTAGGCCCCTGGTTTAGCTTCTGGGCTTGCTGACAGGTTCTCACTCACCTCCAGAAGCTCTGAGGCTGAGCCCTGGGTTGCATGGACCCATGCTGTTCTGGGTCGGCTGGGGGTGGAACTGCCTTGTCCTGTCATCTTGCTACCCCTTCTTGTCTACTGCCACCTCCTGTCCCCCAGCTGCATAATTAGGATGAGTAGATTTCTCCTTTAGGGCCTGGCATAGCTCTGGCCCTAGCAGTTTGTTGAACGTCTGACTTCTTTGTAAGAATCGAGGAGCGGCATACTCACACCGTGCCCCACACAGAAACCAGAATGCACAAGCTAAAACTAACGTAACCACATGGATGAATCTCACAGATATGCTGAGTCAAAGAAGTCAAGCACATAAGAACAAGTATGGTATGAGTCCACGCATGGAAAATTTAAAATCAGGCAAAACAAAAACACATCAACACAAAAACATAATGAACAAACAAAATAGGCAAAACTCATCTACTGGGATAGAAGTCAAGAGAGGGTTACCTTTGGGGGTGACAGCGACCATGGAGGGAGCTCATGAGGGGTGGAGCTCTTTTTTGGTGTGTTGCTGTTTACGTGGGTAATGGTCACTTTGAGTGCCGAGTTGCACCTTTAAAATTTGTGCACATTTCTGAATATCTATTTCCTTATAGACGTTACCCCCTAAAAAGGAATGGAGAAAAATCAGGCAGCTCCTCTTCCTCCCTCCTAAAGCAGCCCTTCCCGGGATGGGCTCAGGAAGGTTGGGGGAGCCAGACACATGCCTATGTGGCATGGAGGGGCAGGTGGAGGGGCTGGAGCCTGGAGCCCTAATCCTGCCGGTCTTGATGTATTTCTGAGTTCCCGCCTGGCGTCCCACGGAGCAGAGCCACCTGCTGGGTCAAGAAAGTGGCTGGAAATGAGACCCAAGCATGTTCCCTGGGAAGGATGACAAGATTCTAGCCAACCAAGACTCATGTGCCTTCTTCCCCACCTGCTAGCAGCCAAGCTGTCCGGGGGGAGGGTGGCGTATGGGCCCCCAGCCCGCCTCCCCAGGCTGCTGGCCAACCTAGTGTAAATATTATTACACTCCTACGCATCTGAAGGACGTTAATTATTAAAACACATGCCACCCAGGGTAGTGCACTGTAATTAGGTTCAAATTAAATTAGCATCCTCTTGTAATTAGGATATCAATAACCACTCTTGAGGCACCAGCTCTCCAGCCCCTCCCTACTGCCTCCCAATATGGGCTGATGCAAGAAAAGGGGTCCATCGACTCTCCCCAGGATGCCGAAATAATCAAACCAATAAATAAACTCGGGCAGCCACGAGAGCCCTTCTCTCCACTGCCTGCCTTGCATTCCCTACCGATCCTGCACACTAACAGGGAGGAGGGAGATGCTGGGGAGGGGTCCTGCACATCCACACTTCCCAGGTGGCTGTACCAAGCCCAGGGCTCTGCTACATCCACCTTGGAGACTGGAGACTCCTAAACGTGCCCAGAGACAGCAGTGCTTTCATGCCACCTGCTAGTCCCAACTCCTGCCTTTTTGCTGAGAACCTTCCCAGCCTCCCAGGCCAGGGCCTTGACCCCTGGAAGTCCGAGAACAATGGCCACTCTCATGGCTTGTCACAGATGTTATGGCACTTGCCGACACCTCCACACCTAGCCAGCATGCCCCTGAGAACCCAGAGATGGCTCGGTACTCACTGGACCCAACTCTGTACTTGGTGTTCCCTGGGTCTTAATCCCTGTTTGGTGGATGCATGGATGGAAGGACAGCAGGTGTTCAAGAGATTTTGTTGTTCAACTGGAAAGGTGGTTGGGGAAGCAGAACCCATGATGCTGAGGCCAAGGAGCACGTTTCTATAACTCAAGGAGAAAGGGAAGAACCTATGGAGAGCTCTGTTAGTGATCCTGGAGCAACGGGATGCTGACCGGACAGCTTTGGATGGAAACACAACGTGCACGTGCACACTGAGTGCCTCCTTCATGCTGCACCCCAGGCATGTGGCTCGCCTCACGATGGTCCCAACGTTGCCCCCATAAACCTCAGGAACTCAACAAATGTGGTAGGGAGAGAGGAACACCAAGCTGGGGCCAAAACCAGACAAACTGCAACAGAACCTTTCTGCCTGGTGACTGCTCTGACCTTTGTCTAAACCAGCCGTGGAAGAGAAAGGAAGTAAGAAGTGGGAAGGCTCACGCATAATTTCAATTGGAAAACTAAGGAGGGTTTATTCTTGGGTGCAGATGTAACCAAGGCAACAGTTAAGACCGTGAGATGATTTCAGACCCTTTTACAAAAGAGTGGGCTGGCATCTTGCCCTCTGCCGACTGTGTTCATGAATGCGCACCGACCTACCTCTGGGCCCTCTGCCTGGGCCCCACCAGGAACACCTTAGAGGTTGAGAAGTGGGTGAGATGGGCATTCTCTTCTCCATGGATAAAAATAAAAACGAGCCCATGATAAGAGTATGCTCGCCTGCTGGGGGTGGGACAGCTTCTCTAGGAGCAGGGATGATGGAGAGACTCATACCAAGTCATCTCCACACTCCTGCTGACTTCTCAGGGCCCCCCGCAGGGCGGCATGGAGTCTTGAGAAACACAGTTCACTGGACCATGAAGGGTTTGATTCAGGGAGCGTGAGCGCTTGCTCTCACCAAACCAGAGGAGCTGCAGGCAGAAACCACGAGTCCTCAAGAGGAGGAAGGAACATAGTGGTTTCTGGAGCTGAACTGACCCAACATTTCTCCCCACTGCCCCTCCTTGGTCCTTTTCACTTTCAACTCTTTTAACCAGTACCCCTGAGTACAAGCAGCACACATCTTTTTGCCTGAAAGGAGGAGTCCTGGGCAGAACCCCATGTGAACCCTGGCCAGAACAAGTGTACGTTGGGGCAGGACCTCTGGCTTAGGATCGAGAGTTAGCCAGCCAGGCCCTGCTTCCTCCTCTGACTCCCCCTATTCTGAGATCAAAGGACCAATCTTATACCGCAGCTTACAGTATCACCACAGATGAAAATGTCAGGATGGAACACGAGGCTGCCAGAAAGATGTGCCACCAGGTTTCACCAGAGTATGTGCCTAGGAAGGACAGGGCCACACAGATGATGCTATGGAGGGAAAATGAGGGGCTGGACACTAGGGATGCCAGGAGTGGTGACCTCTACCTCACATGCCTGACTTGTCTCTCCCTGGCAGTCCCTGTGTATGACAGGCCCTCACTGCACACCACAGTGGCTGTCAGGGGGCTTTCTCCTCCCTCAGGGGCTAGAAGTAGCCTGAAGATTCTAAGATGCAGGGCCAGCCCTACCCTAAGGACCTGTGAGGAGAGCTTATCAAGTCATACATAAGCAAGAGCTAACCTGGAGTATACAGGCCTCTCCTTGCTTGGGGCCCAGGTAGGTCCCTCTTGGAGAAACTTGTTGTCCCAGCCCTGTTCTCCAGTGAAGGACAAAGGGCTGTGTTCTAGCCCACTCTGTGCCGGCCCATGGCAGGGATTAGAAATCGCATCATTTCCCTCACCTGATTCCCCTTTAGATCCTCGTGGGGCTGGCAGGCCTGCCTATGGACAGGCCCAGCAACTCCCTGCCTGGGCCTCTCGTGCCACGCACATGTTCACAGTGGGTGAACAGTCCTGGGCGCTGCTGGCAGAGCTGCTCTAAATCTCTAAGGTCCTTGAGGACAGCCACTTGTGATGAGTCAAAAAAAACATGCAGCCTCTGTATGACAGCCACAGTGCCAAGCGGTGCCCACCAGGCCCCAGGAATCGCTCACTTGGGACTCTGAAGAATGGGCTTGATTTCCCCAGCAGGTTAGGTTTTAGGAGGTGGCCAGACATTTGGATGACTACCTTGGGAGTCATTCAAGTGTCTGGGTCTCCTCCTGCCTAGGACTGCCAGGACCCCAGGCTCTGGGCTCCACTATGACCAATAAGGGCTACAGACAGCATGTACTATTTTATTGGGCCTTGAAAGCTTTAAATACAGAACGGACTGGCCAGGGGGTGGAGGTGGAGACGCTGGCATTTGGGAATGGACATATCAGAGAAATCACATAATCAACAGCTGGACAGAGAGCTGGGGAGGAAGGGCAGTCTGGGGTAGAGGAGGTCACCAGCTGGCAGCTGGCCCGGGTGTTAGGATTACGCCCTCCACTGGGGACAAAGTCTTTCATGTTTCTTCCTGATTTGAGTACAATTTTTAAAAACCACAAACCCCCAAATAAAAATACAAAATCAGCTGGGAGAGACTGTGGACGGCAGTGCCCATCGCCCCAGAGGACAAGGGTCTGCCCCTAGAAAGCCTTGGGGCTCCCCTGCCCTAGCCCCAATGCCACCCTATGAGACATTTCCACACACTGAAGCAAAGCTGGACCCAATCTACACCCTTCTCTGGGGTCCGGAGTTGAAAACACCCTCCCGGCAGAGAAAGGGGTACTGGCGTGAGCGGTGCTGGGGACCAGACCCGATCCCTTCCTTAGCGGCTGTAGCCAAACTCATCGGCGTCATCGGCTCGGAAGTCTCCGTAGCGCCACAGGTTCAGCTGCAAGAGAAAGCAGAAGACAGTTCTTAGGGACGTGGGGCCTGCTGGAATGCACAGGACCAAGTCCCTCAACTCAGCACCCGCTGGGCTCGAGAGGCAAAGACTCACCCTGGCGCTCTTGGCTGACTCCTGGGCATTCAGGTACTCCGTGATCTGCAGGGGCGGGAGAGAGGAAGGGAGTGCTCAGGATGGGGACTCTGCACTGGGGCCCAGCTGACCCTGTAGGATGCCCAGGGCAGGTGCACACCACTCCTGCTCGGCCCCTCCCACAGAGTCCCCATTCCCTCACACTGAAACCCGCAGTGCACAGTCACGTTTGTCTCCTTGGTGTTCCCTCAACTCTTTGCTGTTCCATCTGCCTGGAACACTCCTCCCCTCAGGTCCTCCTGGTTCCCTGAGGCCTGAGTGTATGACAAAGTGTCTCTTCCTGATGAGGACTCCCGTGAACCCATGTAACATGAAACCATCCCCTCCCACCTGCCCTCATTTCCTTGACTCTTTTTTTTTCCCTTTTCCACTGCAGCTATCATTTTCTAACTTTCTGTTTAGTTTACTTATTATATTCATTTTTATTGTTTCCTCATGCTTGAAGGTAAGCTCTATAGGGCAGGGATGCTGTCTTTTGCTCACTGATATATGGCAGGCCCTCTGTAGGTGTTTGCTGAGAGAATGGATAAATGAATGAATGTTAAGTATTTATCTTAGGGATTGGGAAAAAATAAATTTTCTAGATACCAGAGACATTATGGGCAGCTCCATATGGGGATATATTAAGAGCTCCAGCTCTAAGGGAAACTTAAGCTAACCTCATAGGAGCCATTTTAGGAAACTGGGGGTCTTCCATGGGGGAGCCAGGGGTCAGGCTTCTCCCAAGACACAAGAGCGTTTCACACTGGTGTCTTGTTCTGAATGATTCATCAACATGCACAACCAGTGCCACTGATCCCCAAACCAGCAGTGTGCCATGGGGGCCTGAGGTGCTGTGGGCAGGAGAGGCACACTGGGCTGGGGAAAGGGAAGGCAGTGGGCACACAGAAGAGAGACAAAAAGGAGAAGAGAATCTGGTTTTTCAGGCCCCGCCTTTCTCACCCCTCATTGCTGAGGGAGTATTGGGAGGAGCTGGGTACATCCTGTTGTCCTCCTACCTGTTCCTGCCATGAGGCGGTGGCACCATGGAGGCCACGAGCTTCCCCTAGCCTGGCCCTCTGGAGGGCTCCCTGGGGAACAGGGCTGGTCTGCAACGGGGCCTTAGCTGTGGCTTGGTGAGAGGCTGGGGAGGGCTCAGATATGAGCGGTGCTGAGTGAGGGGCTGCCTAGTGTCCAGAACCCAAACTTCACTATCAATAGCTGCATAGTGCATGGGGTTCCCAGGTCGTGGCTCACTGATTGTCATGATCAGCCCCGTGAAGTGGCAAGGCAGTGAGTATTCTCATTGCACCAGGGAGAGGTAGGTCACAGGAGGTTGACTTCTCCATCTGGCAAATAGTGAAGGCAGGACTTGTGCCCAACCCCAAGTCTGAGGGTCTTTCCAAACAGACTGGAGATGTGCATGGCAGAATCCTTTTGGGTTATTTGGGGCCACTTCCTGGACAGTTCTGGCTCCAGCTGGCACTGGGGCTAGTAGTTAGTTGTGGACTTGGGAGTTGCATTTTGGAGGACAGGAGTGAGGCTGGGACATAAAGAGACAGGCTTTGACCCTCTTCACACCACCCCTGGCAAAGTTTTTGAGCCTGTCACCTGGGTGCACAAGGGAAGGGAAAGTTTCTGCTCTAGTTTGCAGCTGCATTCTCAGCCAAACCCGTAGCCAATTAATTTGGGATATAATTAGCTTTTTTTTAAAAACTCTAACAAACCCAAATCCATTATCTTTCCCCAGCAGGAGCAGCAGGATGGTGGGTTCCCTGTTTCCTGCCTGGCTCCTGGTGCAGTCCCCAGTCCCCTCATCTGTGAGGCGTCCCCACAGCGGGTGGTGCCTCTTATCACGTACCACTTTCTGGAACTGCTTCTCCTTGCGCACCTCCACCATGACCAGACCCTCCTTCACCAAGCCCAGCCCCACGTCACCCTTGGAATCAGCAAACTGCAGGGTGACATGGGGGCAGCTGGCGCTCAGGTGCTCCACGTTGAGCAGGCACTGAGTGTTCTGGATGTCCCGGACCACGCTGTCCACGGCGTCCGTGCGAGCATCATCCTGGAGCAGGGACACACACGGGATAGCAGACGGGTCAGTGGCAGCTAAAGAATAGTCACTTGGGCCTCAGGTCCTGTCCACAGAATTCCAAGAAAGCCTGGCCAGCAGGGGCCTCCAACTCACTCCCCTTTGGACCCTAATGAGGGGAAACAGACCCTGCACAGGAAGGGTCCCCTTCCTCTAGTTTGCTTTCCTAAAGCTGGAGCCTATGTGCATGTGAGCCCATTCTTCTTCTCTACTGTCACACCCCTCCCATATGCCAGTGTTTCTGAGAAGTGGATTTTTCCCACCCAAAGCTCCCCTACCCTTGGCAGCCTGGCTGGCCCTCTCACCTTCTACCTCTCTCTCGTGGGACCTTGCTCTGGCACAGTGAGCCTGTCATGTCCCCATGTCTGTCTTTACAGGGATCTCTCTCTCCCCATCCCCATAGACTTCCCCTGACCTGGTCTGTGATACTTGCCCTCAACGTCTTTTGTTCTTTCTCTCTTGCACTTCGACAACTTTGTGAAAAGGTAGGGAACAGTCAAAGGTGCTGATTCCCACTCAAGCTTTTTTTTCATTTGCACCCACCCTTCATCCGGAGGCAACGCTGACCACACTGCTCGCGCAGCTCTCACTCCTGGCACCAGGCACCTCCTCGAAGCTAAAGTCAAGGGCACCCCCACAAGCCTCAACCTGTGTGAGCTCTCTGGGGAGATGGACACTGCAGACTGGCTGTCTCCTTCTGGGAACTGGGGGCATCTACAACCTTGAACACAGCTTCCTCTCTGGCTGCACACACTGCCTCTGGGTTCTCATCCTCAGGTACTGGGACCCCAGCACTTCTTAAGGCTCTTTCCTCCCCATGGCGCTGTCCACAGACTTGCTCTGGGTAATCTTTTAACTACTCAATTCCATAATTCTAGGTCTCATCTTGCTTCCAGATTGAAAACTATAAAGCCACCTGGAGGTCCTACAGCCCCAAATTCACTCCTCCTTGTTCCCCTTGGCCAACAGCAACACATCTACACGTAAGAAATCCGGCACCATCTAGTCTCCAGCACAAACGGTCGTAACTGTCTCCCACCCATTCCTCCTATCCACAGCGCCACCAGAACCAACTTTCAGAAACCCACTGGACCATGTCACACTTCTGCTGAAAATCGTGCCACATCCCTCCTGCCTACAGCACAGTGAATGAACTCCGCACCAGGGCAGACAAGCCCATGACACTCAGGCCCTAACTTCCTTCCCTTCTCACCTCCTGCCACTGTCCGCAAGCCCCCTGGAGTTCAGCTGCAGTGGCCTAGTCTTTGCTCAAATACACCCTGGCCACCAGGCCTACCTGTTTTTGCTCAAATACACCCTGGCCACCAGGCCTACCTGTTTCTGATGAACTAGCTATAAGGCTCTAATGTTACCTCCTCGGTGGCACCTTCTCTCACTTCCCATCTCTTGAGTCCTATTACTAACACACCATCCGTGATTGTTTCCATCTTCTCCCATCAGCCCGTGAGGGCTGCAGCAGTGGCTGAGTGTCAGCACATAGTCCCCTTTGCAAGGAGGAAGGCTCTAGACTCACGTCTTGGGGCACCTGGATGAAGGCGAAGGCATACTCTGTGGCTTGAGCTGGCAGCACCCGAGTGCTGAAGGCAGGTGGCAGGGTACCCAAGCGGGTGGATGGCAAGATCTCTCTCTGCAGAGGAAGCACCAGGTCAGCAGCATCAGACACTCAACGCCCCCTCGCTCACACATGACAGTGCTGTGGCCAGGCCCCGGGGAATGCTAACTGTGGGCCTCCCCCACTCACCCCACGGCTCAGCTCCACTTCACCTCATACATAGGCTTCCCCAGCTGGTGAAGCCAGGGGAGAACCTGCCCTGCTGCTGCCAGCAGTAGCTGGGGAGCTGTGACTCACACTTTCTCACTTTGGGACTGGTACGGGCATACCTGGCGGCTCCCTTGAAAACAATCACAATGATAACTGGGTTTTAACTGCTATTTGCATTTTCTCCCAATGCCCTTCTCTGTGGGGTTGGTTCCCTGACTACTTTCCCAGAGCTGCTGGCTGGGAGATCACACCAGGACAAGGGCCCCTGCAGTCCCCAGGCCTGCCTGTAGTGCTGGCCCAGGTGTGTGGGGTCACCCAGTCTGGCAGGACCTTTTCCTTTGAGTACTCCCAGTCGGGAGCAGGGCCTAGTTCTGGGCTCTCTGCTAACAGATCTTCAGCTCCGGTCCTTGAGGAGGGCATGGGAGGAAAGCAGACCACAGCTACACCTCAGGAGTGTCAAGTTCCTCAACTACAACTTTCTCTGCTCCTCGCTGCTGTACCTACATGGAATCTCCCAGAAAATGTCAACAGACTCCCAGGCACAGCCCGAGAGACTTTTTCCCCAAGGGTACCAGTTAGTAACTGTTACCCTGTGGCTGTCCCTTCCCTGCCAATCTGGGTTTGAGGATGTGCTGGGGATTAGCAGATGGAACAAACACCTGGTTCAGCATGAACACCAGGAGCTGTGGGGCGTAAAGGGCCTCCACATGCTGTAGATGTCCTGCACCCCCTGCTGCAGGGATGTTAGGCAGAAGAGCAGTGGTGCCTGTGGCTGGGCCCTCACTTGGGGCCTGGAGGTGGGACCTATCAGGTGGGACCTGCTTGTAGCTGCTGGCCACAGACACCAGTTTTGCCTGGTCACTCAGGGGGCCTGGCCTGTCATGTACACAGCCCAAATGTTCATTGTTCTGTCGGTAGCTCAGAGGAACCTTCCAGAGATCAGACAGTTTGATCCAGGGTCCTCCCACCCCCCATCCTGGTCCCAACACTCACATTGCCATAGTCGATGTAGAAGACGTGTACTTTGGCAGGAGACTCGACTTTCTCTACTCGGGCACGATACCTGCAATGGCAGCATGAGCAGAGCTCAAGGGACAGCCCTGAGGGGTCTGGGATCCCAGGGCCTAGGTGATGGCAGGGCAGGGGGCAGAGCACCTCCCTGTCCGGGCTTCGAGGGTGTCAGAGGACAGTTCCTGGACTCCATCTAGGCCCAGCCTCGGGCACTGTGGCCACCACCTAATGGAATCAGAGCATAGCTGGGAGCAGAGGAGGGAGCAGGGAGCATGTGGAGCAGATTAATGTGTCCTTGGGGCATAAAGCAACAAGACTAATGACTAGATTGATGTCTGCTGTTTAAACCCAGCACACTAAACAGCAGCTGTAATTAGCCGGCAGATCTGTCTGGGAGGCCGCAGCAGGGAACACATCCAAGTCACTTCGTCACCCTAGGAAGGCCATGGGCCCTACCCTTGGTAGATTACACGTAAGTGACCTTCCTCCAGCCTGTGAGTGCTGCTTCTCATGTTCTAGACAGCTGGGGTGGAGGGTCAAGTGGCTGGTCTGTGCTTATTGTGGACCAGCCTCCCCTTCAGCCCCTGTGACATCATTCTTCCCACATGGGAGGGGGAGTGTGCTGGAGAGGCCTGGCCAGACAGCCGGGGCTCCCACCCTGGGCTTCCCCAGGAGAGAGGGAAGGATGTCACTTCTGTCCTTTGGGGGCTGGCTGCACTACAGAGGGCTCACAGGTCAAAGTGCAGGGCCCCAGATGGCTGTGGCCACGAAGAAGACAGCCAGGAGAGCTGGTGAGGGCCGTCAGCAACAATCCAGGGGAACTAGACTGCTAAGGCAAATGTCTGGGGCTAGCCTTAGGACAGCCTGCTATCACTCCTGCCATCCCAGGTGGCTTACCATTCTCCATCTACAAATTTGGCAATGCAGAACTCTCCCCGGCGGGGGGCGTAGGAGCCCTCTACAGGAGGGTGGCTGGTGATGTCATTGCGCATGTTCTCCATCAACTTCTCCAGCTGGGTGCCTGTTGGGGAGGAAGAGGGCAGTGAGGTCTGCAGCCGTGCTCTTTGGAGCCTCATCTTTGGGAGGGCCTGGGGAGTGAGTAGGATGTGAAATTCTGGGGGACATTGTAGCACTGGCTCTGCCCCCAACCCACACAGGGAAACCTTTTGTCCTCACTCAGGTGGCTCATGAGGCTTCACACTGCTGTCTTCAGAAGTTGGATGGGTGACTTGCTAACACATCAGGCTTTAAAGGCCCACAGAGCCTTCTAATCTCAGCGATCCAGGCTACTGGCTGGGCCCTGGGAGCCCTGGGGAATGTGCCTGGGCTTTGAGTAAGGAGGTGGAGAAAGTGAGGGGACATGAAGCAAGGCTGAGGCCAAAGAGGAGCCTCGTGTATGGGGAGAAATGGCCAGCCCATACCCCATTCCCACAAGCACCAGCTCCCGGCCTGGGAGGCGCAAGGCCTCCCAGGTGCATGAGTGGGGATGAAGGATGGGGCCCACACAGCCCTGGGTAAGGAAAGGGCCTCAGAATTTGGATCCACGAGAGATGGGGAAGGAATTCTGGGAGCAGGGCCTACAGCCTTAACTTGGCCTTTCTGACTCTTGTCACCCTGTAGGATACATGCCGAGCAGACCTTCCAGTGCCGAGAGGCTGGGGCTTCACCGTCCCATCCCTCACTCAGTGCCTCTCTTTAGCTGGGGATGGAGTCCCCTTTCCTGCCTTGTCTTTCCCTACTCACTCTGACCTCGGGTCAGCTGTCTTGCTTGTCTGCTTGTTTTTTGCCACCAATCCTCGAGGCCCTCCCCAACCCACCCTGCTAGGCATCAGTCCCTTCTGGGCCTGACTGTAGCTCAGCTTCAGACTGTTTTTGCCCCCCTCTCTCTCAGAGGCGAGGGTGACTATGAATGTGTGGTTTATCTTTGGGGCCCAAGGCCACGCTGTAACTGGTGTACAACATGTGTTTCTGTTGCTACACTTCCACAGTCAGCCTTGTAAGCTTGCTGCCATTACACTGTGAGCTCCTTCAGGGCATACACCATAGCTCACCTGTTTCAGTTTACTCAAGGCCTAACAGAATCTCCAATATATGCAGGGTGCTTAATAACTCAACTGTACTGCAAATAAACTCTGCATATGCATGCCACAATGTGTGTCTACTTCAGGCTGCGGCATGGGCCAGCAGCCTGTGGTACCGCATTCACACAACTTGTCTCAGAACAGGGACTAGAAGGCAGCAGCTGCCCTTCCCCTACCCAAAGGCAAACCCTCTATACTTGTCCTTAGCAAGTGCTCCTGGCCCACAGAAGTCAAAGTCCAGGGACTAGGAAGAAGCCTCGATATAGACAGTTTCTCTGTAACTTGGTCTACTTTTATTTTTCTGCTCCAAGGCAACAGAAGCAGGACTTTGTCTCCTGCAAACAGACAAAGCCCTCTGGGATGTCCTTACGCAGAACCTGGTTGGTCATTTGTAGCAAATGGCAGTGTTTTTGTCAGCTTCTTCCAGAAGGCAGGCTTTAATTGAGAGAAGGGACATGGAAGAAATGATGTCCCTCAAGAGCAGATAAAAGGTTTCTGAAGAGGGAGGCTGTGAATTCCAAGGTTCATTTTCATGGATTTGACGGAGCCACCCGAGACCCCACAACTCCCCAGGCACTGCCACCAAGTGCCTTACTCCCTTCTCTTCCAATATTCTAAGAACACATGGTTTTCTCTAGTTTTCTTTCTTTCCTTATTTTCTGCCTCAGACACACTCACTTCAGGGTCTTGCCTTCCTAGAACTGCCAGAGACAGTCAGGTGGGGTAGAGGGCTGTCCCATGAAGCCTTATACCCTTAGGCTTTGTCCCCTGGAGATTCAGGACACTGTTCCTATGCAAGGCGGGTCCTCTCCAGCAGGGCCCAGTGTCCAGGTGGAGCCTGCCTGGGAGTCATCGCACCCTTCTCAGGGGGCCCTTCTAGTTGGGTCCTTTGTTCAGGAACAGCTCTCATTCCCACCTCAACCACCACTGCAAGATTCCTCTCTGTCACACAACCCAGACCTGGAGGCTGCCACCCTGGGTTCATTTCCAAGGCAACTGCTGGGCTAGCCTTCATCAGGACATCACGAGAACCTAATTCTGAAGGCTCATCAGCCCTATTCCTCCTCCTCCCCTGCATTTTTCCTTCCTAAGCATAGCCAGCTCAAGGCCAGGAATGGTCAAATTTTTCCTGGTGAAACAACACTGCCACAGAAACAGCTGCCTGGGAAATATCATTAGAAGGGAAGTGGCTGAGACAAGGCTGTTGGCAATCTGGAGTGGGCCTGGACGGGGCTGTGGAGGCCAGGCGTATGTGCATCCTGCCATCCTCGGGGCTGTCCTGTCCTGATGTGACACCTTCAGCCCCCTCTGCCAGGATTAGGCTCCTTGGACCCAGAGGTGGCTTTAAGAGCTTTTTCCTCTGCTCCCAACTAAATTGTTTCCCTGCACAGGGTGGCAATGAGAGGAGGTTGCCAGGCTGACCTCCCCCAGTGGCACAGCAGGTGGAGGAGGGAAGTTGAGTCAGCTGCCACCAGCACTCTCTTCTGTTCCCTGGTCTCTAGAAGCCTCTGCCTAGAAGACCTTGGCCACAGTGCACAGCACTCAAGGACAGGAGGGAGGAGAAGGTCCTTTAGAAAGATGGCCCAGGGATGACTTTCCCTAGAGCATTGCATGTTTCCATGGAAACTGGCTACCACTCAGGGCTATGTTAGCCTCTAGAGAAGGAGAAACCCCAGCAGACAGCCCAGCCCCTCCTCCTCAAGGAAGCTGGGAGGGAGAGGGGCTGAAAGCCCTGCCTGGCTGGTGCTTCCTGACAGACTCTGGGGCTAGAGCCTCAGGCCAGGCCCAGCCAGCCCAGCCGGGGATATATGGGGGCAAACCATGACCCAGGAGCCTCAGAGCACCACGCAGACAAAATCTGTTACCTCACTGGGCCTTAGAGGACCTGCTCAGCCTCACCTACACGCCTTAGTCTACTGTACACGTGGGTTCATAAAATGACCCTCCGGCCCAGGGAGCAATGTGACAGACTTGGGGTGGGGTGGCACCAGTGTGGGCTCCCCAGGGGAGACTCTTGGACCACCAGGGCTGTGCTCCTCCCTCCCACTGGCAGAGCCCCCAGTCCCAGGTGAGGGGGGCTAGACCAAGCCAGCAGCTCCTGGGCACTCACCGGTCTCCACATCCTGCACGTAGAAGTGCAGGTCGTCAGTGATCTCTGTCACAAACACTGGCTTGTAGCTGGCTGACCGCTCCTTCTCCTCCAGTACAGGCATCACCTCCTCCACCGGCTGCTCCTCATAGTGGGCCCAGACCTGCATGTCCAGTCAGCAAAGGTGAGGGGGGACTAGGAAGTGAAGTTGAAAAGGACACTGGGAAAGAGGCTTTGGGCAAATGGGGTCACCCCAGGTGAGTGTTGTGTGGGGGTCACTGCAGGGCACTTGAATCACACTGGGCTGAGCCCCTGAGCGGGGAGGCATGCTCACTGAAGTTCTTCTCATCCAGTGGCTCTCAAATTCTGGCAGGCATCATCAGAAACAACTGGGGAACTTATTAAAAACGCAGGTTCCCGGGGCCCACCCTGAGCCTACCAAATTATAATCCAAGGGTCCCAGAGAGAGTGAAACAAGCAAAAGCAGACTCCAAGTTGGTCCTCATGCATACCAGAGTGTGAGACCCTGTTCTAATCAATTGCCTTGGCTTGGGGCTCCCCACTTCACCACCCCTGGTGCTTCGGTCCCCATCTCCCTTCCTCATGGCACTCTGTAGAGCTTACTTTGAACGCTTCAGGCCCTCTCAGTGACATAGCGCCACTGGCACTCCTCAGGCAGTCCAAGTGACAGCTCTGGCTGGGGTGGGCTCACCACTGTGCAAGAATGCCTGTCTGCAGTAACTTTTCTTCTCTCTATCCTCCTCACCTCCAGCAGGTTGCTGTGACCTCAGCTCAGAAGCTAGGCCATCCCCTCCCCACCCTTCCCTCTCTCCCCTCCTTCCTAAGCCCCGCGCTGTCAGGGCTGCAGTGGCTCAGAAGATGATTCGAGGTGACAGTGAGTCAAGTCCAATCCCGAGGCCAGGAGATTATCTAAGTAGTGACGCCTGTCAGAGCAGGGGAGGGAGGTGGCTTTCCAGTTGAGCAGCAGGAAGGGGGTCGGGGATGTGGGAGTGTGGAACCAGACCACACATGCGGTCCCCTAGACACATGCACACAGGAACAGGGGTGATAAAAGTATTCTCCCCAAAATTCCGTGCTTACTAGGTGGCCAGGAGCCATTCTAAACATTCTCCAAGTATTAATTCATTTAATCCACACCATAGCCCTCTGAACACATATTGACATTACCCTTGTTTTACAAATGGGCAAACTGAGGTACACAGGCTTGCAGCTAGAAGTAGTGAAACCAGGATCCAAACCCTTGCAGCCTGGCTCTAGAGTTCTTCCAGGGGCATTTCATTGACTGGGCATCCTGGAGAAAAAGGCGGCAGTGAGCAGCAGGAAAAGCTGTGGAGGCCTTGTGTCCCTATGGCCCTTGAAAATTAGGTCGTTACTTTGACTACCTGATCACTAAGATGATGCCTTTCAGGGAATATGTAGATTTAGATTCCTGGGGGCTGAGGAAGCACGGGGGGGGGGGGGGGGGGGGGGGGGGGGGGGGAGGGGGGGGCAGCTGTCTGTATAGGAAAGTGGGTCTATAGCTTGTAGACTTCCCTGAAAGGGCCTTAGAAGAGAGCCACAAATGTTCCACTTCCAAGGCCTATGTCCTGATGAGGGTGAGGCTTTGCCCCTGGGCCTGGATGGAAGTTCTCCAGGTAAGTGTCTAGTCAGTCAGTCATTCCAATTGACATCTGGGCCCCCAGCCCCTGTAGCTCCGAGGATCCATGGGATGCACTGCCTCTGGGAGCCCCTGAGCGGGGAGGCATGCTCACTGAAGTTCTTCTCATCCAGTGGCTCTCAAATTCTGGCAGGCATCATCAGAAACAACTGGGGAACTTATTAAAAACGCAGGTTCCCGGGGCCCACCCTGAGCCTACCAAATTATAATCCAAGGGTCTTATGGGAGACAAGACTGTCAGCCCTACCTTACAGGAGCTGGAGCTGAGCCCTTCCTGTGCTACCCCTTCTCTCCATAGCACCCACCTTTGCAATCCTGCAACCCTGCCTCTCTCTGCACACCCTGCCCTCTCCAGACCATGTGGTCAGCCCTTCCCTCTGCCCCTCTGGCTGTTCCTTCTAGCTCCCTCCTTTCCCAGCACTCAGCTGGTTCAAGGGACAGGACCCCTTGCACTGGTTCCAGAGTGGGCCCACCCTGTTTCCCCTGGCTGTGGGGGAAGGCGGCTCCTCAGCTGTGTTGATGAAATGGGAACAGTTTGACAGGCTGAGAGCAGAAACTGCTAATGACTCCTCAAGTGAAAGCGCCTTAGGCGACAGCATCAGGTTTCCTCCTGGGGGAGAGGGGGTGGAACTTCTTTCTCTGGCAGGCTCAGGTGGACAGCAAGCATGCAGTCACAGAGGATGCAAACAAAAGCCTCAGGGATGACCCTTTGCCCCTAACAATGGGGCTGGCCCTATGACAAGGTCCCAGAGCTCATGTGGGGGGAGTAGGGGAAGTGCACGCTGCCTTGAGAACTGAGACGACAGGCACTCCACACAAGGTGGCTGGCTCCTGAGGCTGCCAAGAAGCATCCAAAGGGTAGGAGACAGCTCAATCCTCAGATGAAGGAACTCTGTTTCTAAGAGATGTCTGAACTTGGCCCTTTGGACAGTGGAGCCATGAAGGTTCCTCTTCCCCTTTGGGATGGAGGTGACCAGCTGCTCCCTGGGGCTTGGCCTGCTTTAATGGCAAACTGGTAATGCAGCCTGGCCAGGTGACTTCCTGGTGGTAAGGAATCAGTCAGCTAGGCTTGGCTACCCATGTACCACCCTTAAAACAAGGGAGCATTTTGCCCATGTTGACTTACATTGCTCTTTGGCAGAGCTGGTACAAGGAGGAGACACACATGTTGACAAGATACCTACCAGACACGTGCCACTTTTCCATAGCCATTCCAACCCTCCTACAGCCCAGATCCCTTACAGGAAGCTTGTTTGGGGGAAGCACTATGAAAGATACCTTTTGAAAAGATGCAGTGATTGTGCACACAGACACAGAGCCTTCTGGCTCCACCCCCAGACTCTTGGCCTATGGAGAAGCTGGGCAGAGGACAGGGGTACTGGACCTGAGAGTTTTATGAGCCTTTGGCAGAGCGAAGCCTGAATCTGGCCTAAGTAGCAGGGCCCGGGATGCTGGGAGACCCACCCATGGAATGGGTCTGTTACTGCTCTTGGTCCACTCCAAGCTGTGTCACTAGGGAGGGCTGTCCCAGCTCTCTGACTGATGGTAGAGTTGTGGTCAGGTTGGGAACAGTGTCTTTTCTGCTTCAAGGCTGGGCCAGGATAGAGCACCTCCCTGAGGCAGGGTGCTGCTGGCACCCTCCATGGCTCTGGCTACAGACCAAGATTGAGAATGGGCTGTAGGCTGCTCTGCCACACAAGTTCCTGCCTTGCTTGGGTCGCCTCTATACTCTGGGGCTTCTTATGTCCCCGTTGCTACAGCTGCCCAAAGGGAAGGAGCCTACCACACCAGCCACAGGCAAGGCCAGGTTGGGAGTGGAGGCTTTGTCTCCTCCTGTCCTCTTCCCAGCCCTGGCCCTCCCTTCTCCCTGTACTTCCTCCTTGGGGAGCCCCAGGTCCGCCTTTTGGCAGGAGATACAAAATGTGGATTGAGGATCCGCTGGCTAGAGTCTTTCCTTTCTAAATCCTATTTAATATCGCTGCTCACAAGGCTCTGGGGGTGGGGCTGGCACAGGGCCAGGATGGCGGAGGCCTTCAAGCCTGCAGCAGGGAAGCCAGGCTCAACACAAGCCAATCAATGGCCAATCCAGCCCTGTCCAGGGCTCTGCTGTGCTCGAGTTTGGGGATAGGAGGGAGGGGGAAGGAGGACAGGCGCTTGCCATCTGTAGCTCCCTCCTTGGTTCTTGGGTCTGCCCAGGCCCCCCCCCCCAGGTGGAGGCGGGGGTGGGGTGGGGGGGGAGGGTACCCTCCTGCAGAGGAAGGGAAGGGCTCCTACCAGTCTTCACTGAGGAGGAATCCACAGGGTACAGGGAGGAATTAAATCTAGCAGGGAGGCAGCTAAGCCACTGTAGCTGGGAAACCAGCACCGTCAGGTTCCCTAGACAGACTCACTCACAAATGCACGCACACATAATCACATTCCCTCAGGACTTCTGCACGCTCCTGGTTTCACACACCCTCTCAATGCTACCTTCTCTTGGTTGGCTAGCAGGTAGAAATATTCGTGCATCCTGATGCTAATGTGATCTCTCAACCCCTGTCTTTTGACAGGTAAGGCAGCCTTCACTGCGGTCACAAGTGAGGCAAGGTTGGGCATATCTCAGATACTCAGGTTACTGTCCCCCAGCTGGCCACCAAATGCTCTCATCTGGGTCCAGCCAAGTCTGAGGGCTGCTAGGAAGTCCACCCCCCCGGAAGCAGCCCTGCTAGGAGGAGGAAAGCCTGCTTAGGCTCCTTAGGATCCTTGAGGAGAACAGGGATTTGCAGGAGAGGGACCCAGGAGGCAGCAGGCCCAGCACTGAGAGTTGTGCACTGCATTTTAATTGAACTGGAATAAAAACATGCAGCCCGTGTAAGTAATTAATCACTGGTAATTACTCCTCAGCGTCATCAAGTGGCACCAGCAAAATGGTGACTTGGGCTCTTCCAGACAAACCTAGTGTAGTAAATAATGATGCCCGGTTCAGCGGAGCACCTGGCAAGGAACCCACCCCTCTGTCTCGGGCCAGATTCCCCTCCCTGTCCTATGCTGGGTCCCTTGGATCCAAGAGGCAGCTGCGAGGCTTACTTGCTGCAGAGCCAGGAAGCAAGGCCTGGAGCAAAGGTGCTTTCAGAATCTAGGCCTTACACTCAGGTGCTTGCAACTCTGCCCCCAGCTGCTAACTCTTCTGTGAAGGTTCAGCCCTATTAACAGGAGGCCCCAGCACCGCCTCTGCTCTATCTCCCTGCTGCAGGCAGAGGACACAGGGGTGGCAATCATAAGTTCAGCTGTCACAAGCAGGAAATCCAGGAGGAAGCCGTGTGACTCCTTTCCTGTAGGAGCCAAGGCAGCCTGCTTCCCTCATTGTTCTGAGAAGACAGAGTTTAATGTCAGCAGGAGGTGGAAACCTCCTCTGAGGCCTCATGCGGGCTCCCTCCTCCAGGGCCATGGACAATCACCTCTCACCTCTCCTAGCCTTTTGGTCCACCTCTCCTTGGAGTCCTTCCATCTCCATTCTCCTGCCACCACCAAAGGGCTGGTTGTCTGCCCTAATATCCAGGGGACAGAAAGAACAGATACAGAGAGGGACTGCCCAGGAGGACAGTCCCTGGGGGAAGAAGAGAGGCCCTGAGTGAGGAGGTAGCAGCTCTGGGCTGGGGAAGAATATGGTGCTTTGGGGGCCCCAAAGCCCCCCACTCTTTTTGGCAGGTGTCTGGGCCTTGGCTTTGGGAAGTGAGTTTTGAGCCAGATGGATGCCCCATGGGGAAGGAAACATTTATTCCTGGAGCAAATTTATGGCTCAGCATGGCTGTCCCAAGAAATCCTGCTCAAGCCCAGAGAAGCTCTGACAAATTGGTGGCCGGCTGATTTATCCCCATTATCAGGGCTGGGCTGTAAGTCAACAGTGACAGGTTGAGTGCAAGGGGTGCTGGGCCCAGCTCCCACCACCAAACCACTGGGTTCCTTAATTGTCAATTGGTTTCCAAAAGCTGCTTTTCCAAAACCACCCCCCTTGTCTATTCAATGCAGTGTCTGCAGAGACGGAAGGGCTGTACACCTGCTGCCCTAACAGCGCGGTGCATCTCCTGGGGCTGTCTCCCAACGGGACACGTGAAGGAAATTCCTAGGAGGGTGCTGATGGAGAGGGGTCAGTGCTAGGGAGGGAGGGACATCCCAGGCATTTCTTCCATGGCTCCAAGGTCACCTTCTAGACAGATTTCTGCCCCAGATCTAGCCAAGCAGGCCTGTGGATCCCTGGTGATCTTGCAGGCTGGCAGCCCAAGCCCACCCCAGGTCTGCAACAGGCTACGGCTGAGGACACATGCGCTGGTAGCCTCTCCCTTGGTTGTGCGTGGCTCTCTGGTGTGGGGTCTGAGACCAGCACTTTCAGGGCTGCTCAGTGAGGGGATGACAGAACCACGTCCACTGTTCTCTGGAGCAGCTAGTTAGTGTGGGGGGTAGGGGATGGCGAGGGGAACATGCATGGGCTGCCACACTCTACCTTCTCTTTCTTCTGCTTGGCGGCCTCCTCGGCAGACAGCAGGGACTTGTAGTAGGAGCTGCGCTCAGCGGTGAAGTGGACCTTGGAGAGCGCGTGCTCCACCAGCAGGACAGACAGGTTGGCTCCGTCGATGTGCAGCCAGCCGATGAAGTTGCCGGCCTTGTCCATGCTCTCCACCTCCACTTCCACCTGGACAGAGAGACACGCGTCAGTCTGCAGGAGCCAGTCTGGGTGTGTGGGGGTCAAGTCCACGGGGAGGAGAGCAGCACCAGGGCCTTGGGCTCACAGGCCTTGGGCAGCTGCAGCCATACTCATTCCGTGGGGCAGTAACAGCTGGGATGAGGAAAGAAGAAGAGAAGGAGCCTGTTGGGGCCCCTGCACAGGGATCCTGTCTTAGTACCTTCACTTCAGCTCTGAAAAATGTTTCTAAGTATACAGCTACTCACACCCAGAATCGCCCTTGACAGACATGTCACTGATGAAGCAACCTCCAAACTCCCCTTTGTTCTCGGATCTCTTTCCCTTCCTTGTGGCAGAGAGCTACTGGGGCAAACATGACTGTCCTTACCCTATGGATGTGTGTGTGTGCGCAGCTGGAGATCAGGAGAAAGAAGAGAAGAAGGCAGAGCTGTGGGCACCTGCTCTCCAGCGCCCACTCCCAGCTCTCCAACATAGGCAGGCCTGCAGGGCAAGGCAATCCCCGGGGACAGGGAGACTGCTCTTCACAGAAGAGCTGAGTGAATTCATGTTTAATGAAGGTAATTACAGTGGCTGTATGAAAGCCAGGAGAGGACAGGTGAGGCAGAAAGACGTGGCAGGAACTGCATTAACAGGGGGCAGTTAGGGCCACCCCGGAAGGGTGTGGTCACTGCCACAAGCCCATCCTTGGTGCCACAGGCTGTGGCTGAACCTCAGAATCCTCAAGAATCCCTACAGGGCTCAAAGGCTCCTGGGCCTCCTCCACTGAGGGCCTCATCTGCAGGACCCTGGACCTCAGCAATGACTGAGTCTCCAAGAAGGCAGCCTCAGGGTCATGGCCCTGGTGGTGACTCATCTGCTCCCACGCCACGAAGGCAATGGCCCAGTATAAATTCCTTCTTTGATACTTTCCTGACCTCTTTCTTCTCCTGCTAAAGGGGCCTATAAATGTCTTTGCTGCCAAATGTAAAAACTTGTATTAATTTAAACAGCTTCAAGCTCTATTAAGCAATAAAATGAATATCTAAATACCTGGGAATTCTTGAAGTCTGGGCTGGAGCTAGTGGCACAAGGTTACAAGGAATGAGGGTGGGAAGCAGGGAGATGTTGAGTGTCTTGGTACACAGAGGTGGCCTGGGTATGCAGAGAGAAGGTAGCAGGGAGGAAAAGAAGGGGCCGGGCCAGGGAGGCGGGACTCTTACTTCCTCCCATTCTTAAACAGCATCTTCCTACTTAAGGCCCACAGTTAATCCTTCCAGAGCAATGCAAGTTCAACAGCGCCTGAGGTTGCAGTGCAGGACAGAAAGGGGATATGTAGAGTCTATTAGGGTGCTGATCTTGGAGGTGGCATGGAGAAGGGAAGGGCAGCTAATAACAGGCAGAGATGAGGGCAGAATCCAGCTTTCCCACTGCCTTCTCTACACTGCCTCCTGGCAGAAGAGACTGTCCCCTAACCCCCTTCCCCATAACCACAGCCTTCTGTTTCAGGTGCCCCCCTTCCTCATTTCCCACTGCCACTACCCAGGACTGTGGGACCTTTCAGCTCCTGAGCACAGCCTGGCAAAAGTACTGCGACTCAGTATGCTCCCAAGTTCTCTGCTAAGCTGGGCCAACCTAGTGTCCGCACCCCACTGCTGAGGGGCAGAAGCGGGACGCCTGCATCTAGTGCAGGCGTCCTCAAACTATGGCCCATGGGCCACATGCCGCAAGCTGAGGACATTTATCCGGGCCGCTGGATGTTTTTGCCGCCGCTGCCTGTCCGTTTAGCAGCCGACTCGTCCCGGGCCCACAGTGCGTACTTTCCAATGGTCTGAGGAACAGTGAACTAGCCCCCTGTTTAAAAAGTTTAGGACCCCTGATCTAGTGCCTGTAGATGTTAAAACAGGCTTCTTCTTCCTCTAGTTCAGGTAATTGACTTAACTGAAGGACTTGCATTTGTGGGAGAGAAGGGCAGGTGAAAAAATCTGAGGTTGCTCAGATTTCAACACCTCTGATCTACCCTGCAAACAGCCAGGGTGCTAGAGCACAGGGGAAGCTCGGCCACTGGAAGATTGGTCACCCCCACCAGGGTGGACAAGAACTGTGATGGGCAAAATGACACACAGAAAAACCACCTCTTATTTAATTTGCCAAGCTTTATCAAACACACTAAAGTCAAGAAGCAGCAGGTTCCAGAGGAGTTCTGGGGAAGCAGAAGGAAGAACACAGAGGCTGTCTGCCTTGTGCTGGGGGAGACACATGCCTGATCAAAAGCAAATAAGGCTAGTGCTCTTCTCAGCTAACACCAAGCCCAGACTCATGCCGGTTTCCCCACTCCCTAACCTCTTGCCTTCCACAGATGTAGGAGCCAAGAGTCCTTGCCCTAAAACCGAAGGTGGCTTCCCTGCTTAGATACAAGGCCTCTTGCCAGGCCTGGCAGCCCCCCAGACAGCTTGTGGTAGGCCAGTGTGGCTCTTGGCACTGGGTTGCTGGGATAGATGCAAGAATCTCAGAGACAGGCTGCAGAGGCAACCAGGCAGGCACTGTCATTGTCATCCTATAAGGTGCCCATGCTTAGACCTCACTCTAAGCAAACCCGAAATTCACACTTTGCCCTGGGAAGCCAGAAGCAGATGCTTGCCCCTCCTCTCTCTAAGGCTTACATTAGCGAGAACCCAGCAACTAGCAGCCACACCTGGGGCCAGCACTGCCAGGGAGCAGCCAGGTTCTCTTGGGCAGGTGATCACTGACTTCACACTTAACTAGCCTCTCCTGTAATCAATACGCTAACTTGGGTTTGACAAGTCCCTAGGCCCAGCCAGCCACAGAGGAAAGACATCTTTGGCCTTGGGCACTGTGCCGCCACCAAATCTGTAGAGAAAGATAAAGCTATTGCCTGTGGGGCTCTGTTCCCCTTTTATTACAGTTGCCATAACCACAGTAATTTCTCAATCAAATAAAGGCAATCAGGGGAAGGTGGGTTGGGCTCCTTTTTAGACAAACCCTGTGCTGTGCCTACCCTTCTGGACACACCTCAGCCTGGATGGCTGCATGGAATTCACTGTGATTCTTTTCCAGCCTGGGGAGAATTGTGGGAGTTGCAAGCAGAGGGTTGCAGGGAGCTCCCAGGTTGGTATGTATGTTCATCCTTCATCATGTTCTCTTTTACACTGCCAGGAACCTGCAGCTTACCTATAATGTTATGTGGTTCCAGGTCTGTACAAGTGTTATTTCTGTTCAACTCTAAGACTCAAATTTTTCTGGCTTTTTCTCTCAATGAAAAGATATACTGCTTTTGCTATGTCCCATATATTTTGGTATGTTGTATTTCTATTTTCATTTGTTTCATGAAATTTTTAAATTTCCTTCTTAATCCCTTCATTGACCCATTGGTCATTCAGGAGCACACTGTTTCATTTCCATGTGTTTGTGTAGGACCTGGGGGGTCACTATGTTAAGTGAAATAAGCCAAACACAGAAAGACAAATATCACATGTTCTTACTCATATGTGAGAGTTAAAAAAGTGGATCTCATGAAGACAGAGAGTAGAATGGTGGTTACCAGAGGCTAGGGAGGGTAGGGGCAAGGGAGATGAAGAGAGGTTGATTAATGGGCACAAATATATATTTAGAAGAAATAAGACCTGATGTTCCACACATCACTAGGGTGATTACAGTTAACATTAATTGACTGTATGTTTCAAAATAGGCAGAAGACAATAATTCGAATGTTCCTAGTATAATAAAATATAAATATTTAAGGTGATGGATATCCCTATTACCCTGACTTGATTATATAAATATATCAAATTATCACATGTACCTTGAAAATACGTATGCTTAATATGTATCAATAAAAAGATATACACACACAAATATATAGAGATACAGTCTATTTTTGTTATTTGTGGTAGTTATGGTCTATAAAGTGATCACAAATACTGAATTAGCAAATACTGAACCACTGTTCCTAAGGGAAGTACAGGGTTTGAGTTCCTCTGAGCCTCTGGTCATAATATTTTCATCTAATCAATATATAACCTTATTCCAATGTGTCTCTGTATAAACATACCTTATTTAATGTATGTCCTTGATTCAGTAACATTAAATTCATGGCTAACAGCACGTTAACTCATGCCTGAATGAAACTTATCTAACACACGCACTTTCTCCATAATGCGCATACCAGCCTTCTTGTACAAGCTCAGGAACATTAGACAGCACTTCAGCCCAATGCTTCAGGGACATTAAAACCGTAAAATCACCCACCCCCCAAAAGCAAAAGAAAAGTAAAGAATATGGCACTAAATAGACCATGAGAAGGATACTTGTTTATGAGAGCTGAAACTAGAAGGTGGATTATTGTCTTGTTCAACCTAAGATGGAAATGTGCTCACCAGGTGACACAAATTTTTTTGTCACTCTGTATGTGTCCATAAATGACAAAATTACCACAAGTATTGATTTTGGTGTTACAAATAATCTTGGCAAGTAGGTGAATATGCATGTACATAATCCACAGATAATGAGCATCAACTACATACCATATGGATGTACAGAGAGAGCCCTTTCCCACAAGTTACCTCAAATTGAAGATAGGAGTTGGGGGAGGGAGCCTCATTCCTGTCAAATATGCAAGAAACCTTCATCTTGCCCAACTAGATATTATAAGCATTAAATGAGATACTATTAATGGAGTGCTATATAAGTTACAGATTGCTATACAATATAGCTACTTGTCTCTCTCACATCTTACAGTGTTTCAGGAAGAGATCTGGACTCAACAGCTTCCATGGGCAGTCTCCTGCAATGGCAGGTGACATGAGGGAGCTTGGGTGACCATGGGCTGCCAGAAGGCTGGGAGTGGGCTTCATATGAGAGTAGGCATGGTGTGTACACATGTGGGTGGACATGACCTTGAAGGTACCAGAGTATGTGTATGCATGTATACAAGCAGTATTCTTTATTCTCCTCTGTTCAGTGTACATGCTGAAGCTGAGACCCAGGAAGACATGTGGCTCTGGGGGAGGGGAGTGCTTCCTAAGAGACTATGAGAAGGGGCAGGGGCGGCTTGGTGGTAACTGGTTAGGACAGAATCGCAGCCTAAATGCCTGAAGGTCAGCTGTGACCCTCAGGTGCTGAAGGCCATTGTGGTGCTGCCTCACTTGCAGCCCTGGTCAGCTGGTCTGCCAGCATCTCTTGTCATCTGCTCCTGATGCTGGCAGAGTGGCAGGGATTCTGTGATTGCTGAATACCTGGCCTGCGCTCTTCCCAGCTTAAATGCCTCTTTCTCTGTGAGGCGTCCTTCACCCCCACCTGCTGTGAGCCGCCCTCTGAATGCCTATGGGCCCACTCTCACTGTGGCTTAGGGGCCAGTGTACAGCACAGAGTTAAGAGTATGGACTCTGGCACTAGACAGCCTGTACCTGTACAAACTCTGGGGAGTCACTTAACTTCTCTATGCCTCTGTTTACTTTGCTGTAAAATTGGGATTGCAACAGTGCCTACCTCAAGAATTTGTTATGATTAAATGAGCTAATATAAATATGTCAAGCATTTAGGAGAGTGCTGGGCACATAAACGCTTCATCATAGTCATCACAAATTATTTACTTCCTGGTAGGGGCAGTTATTTCATTTCCAAATGTCTTTATTCACCAGCTACTGGACTGTCAGCTCTGTGGGAAATGAAGCTTGTTCTAGACAATGAAACTTCTCCAGAGCTGGGCAGGTGTACTGACTGGGCCACGAGGTCATAGAAAGAACATGGGTTTTGGACTCAGACAGACAGGGCTCCACTCCTCCTAGCTCTAGCTATGGATTTTGGGGCAAGTCATATGACCTCTCAGACTGTTTATCTGGAAGATAAGGACAGGGTCCTGTGTATTAAATGAGGTAACATAAAACTGTTTCCTCTTCAACAAATGCCCCAGTACCCTGGTGGTCCTGTCTCTCTGGGATGGTTACATCTAGCCACTGTCCTGCTTTGTCAAGCTGCGCACAGGGGTCTTCCCATCAGAAATGACCAACCCCTGCTTAATAAGCCCCTTTATTCCTCTCTATCCTGAAAAGCTTTGTGTTTCTTACCCGCTGGGGTCCTCATACAAAATACAAGAATGAAAGTAAGGCAAGTGGGGGCTCACTGTCCCCACACCCCTCTGAATAGATAGATACCTTTCTGCTCAGTGTGGGGATCTTTCCCCATTGCAGGGCCAGAGGAGTGGGTGCCACCAGCCAGCCATGCCCAGCGGGAGAGCAGCCAGACACACTGGACCTGGCCTGTCTGTGGGCCGGGGCAGCCAGCGGGCCCTGCTGCCTCTCAGTGGGACGCGTCCTCCTGCTCCCAAGTACATTAATGTGCCACTAATGAAATTGTTCTGGCTTATTTACCAAATTAATACAAACGGCACAGGCTGTTAATTTGCATGTCTTCTAATTACTGAGGAAGAGCTCCCAGTGCCCAGGCAACACGCACACCTCAGTGATCACCCAGCCAGGCTGCAGTCTCGCCCTTTCCAGTTGAGGGTGGTGAGGAAGGGGAGAACTGAGGCAACCCCCAGCTCCATGCTGGGAGCAAAGTGGGGGGAACGTGTGGCCAGGAATGTTTTCATTTCCTAGAGCCCCTTTCTCAACAGCCTTAGTGCCCTAGCCTCAGAAATACCCACCCCTTCTCCCCAATTGTCCCCCTTCTCCCTATTGTCTGGATTCTGTCCTGTTCCTTGAAGCAGGAACTACTCAGGCAAACAGGCAGCAGGGGCCAAGTCATTCTCCTCCTCTAAGTGAGGCGCATTACCTGCCTGGGGTGCAACGCAGGGCTGGGGAGGCACTTGGGGTTTGCTGAGGGCTTTGAAGGAAGGAAGAGAAGTCAAGGTTGGGCAAGGGCTCGTGGTTTTATAAATGTTAACACACCTCCCACCTTTTCCTGGTCCTTCCAGCCAATCAGCCTTCAGATTCTGAAATCTTTCCTAAGTGCCGTGTGTGTATGTGTTTAGGAGAGATGTAGAGGAGTAAATTCTGACTGCCCTGGGGCTCATTTAGCTGTGTCTGTCCTAACTCTTGTGGTCTGGGGGCCAAGCTGGAAGCCTAGAGGCTCTAGAGAGGGGCAAAGCTGAGGGCCCAGCTCCCCCTTCTGCAGCCTCCTCTGGATCATGGGGAAGTGGGGGTTGGGGAGGAGGGAGACCGTGCACTGGAGGCTGCCTCCATGGAAAGGCCAGTTTAAATCAGGGAGCCAGGGGCACTGAGGGAAAAGAATTAGAAAATGTAGAACAAGGGAAGACAGCAGGGGGATGCATGTTTCTTTTGAGAACTCAAGGGCAGCCAAAAGAGGTAGTCCACACAGGGGATCTACTAGCAGTGGGGGAGGGAGACCCCCAATACCAGCCTTTCCTTTTGGATTTACCAGGAGGATGGAGAAGAGGTAGCATCTCCCCCATGTGCACAGGAGTTGCAGCTATGCCTGAGGCAGCACAGGAAATTACTGAGCCTCAGCCAGCCTCAACCCCATGGGAGGCTGTGAAAGCCTGAACACAGCTGCGGAGGACGCTCCCTCCCTCCCCAGGGGAGGTGGGCCACCTCGGGCAGGACAGGCCACCCCTGCCTGGGGGCATCTGGAAAGGGAAACTTCCTGCACAAAGTGGGGTGCTGCCTGCAAGTTCCTCCAGATGGTGAAGCAGGACTACCTCAGTCTGGGCTACCCCAGGGGAGGTGACATCAGGGGCCCCAATGACAGGCTTTAGAGGCAGAAGGTTGGAAGTCTCCAACCTTCCACATACTATTTGGCCACACACCTGCTTTAAATACTTCCAAAGAAATCAGCATCAGGCACAGTAAGGGGCCTGGATTGGGGGACAGCACTGCGGAGCAGAGACAGCCCTGGACTACAACTGAGACCAAGAACCAGTCTCTCCCTCTCCCTCCTCTCCCTCTCCCTTTCCCTCCCTCCCTCCCTCCCTTCCTTCCTTCCTTCCTTCCTCCCTCCCTCCCTCTCTCTCTCTCTTTCTTTCTTTTTATCAGCCCCAAGACCTCGAATCATTTGCTTTCCTGAATAAAGCTGTGGTGCGGGGGTGGGGTGGGGTTGCAAGAGCACCAGCTATCCTGAGGCTTCTAAGGTTCTCTCTGCTCTGAATTTCTGAGGTCAGAGGTAGAGGGTGGCAGAGCTGAGAGCATAACAGGATGAACAGGAAGCTGTACCTGGAGCTGATGAGAGAGAAGAAAAGCAAGTGAGGAAGCCCCGCTCATTAATTGTCAAGTCCCGTGGGAGACCTTCCCACGGGGCGGTGGGAAATGGAGGGAGAACTGAGTATTAACTCGGGGCCCAAGGCATGCCAACTCCTCCCAACCCACTCATCCCATCCGCAGCTTTTGGTGAGACTATGAGTCGTGATCCAGAGCAACCCGCGTGGCACTGAGGTCCTTTCCTGCCATGCAGAGGAGCTGGATTTTCTGCCATCACTGATGCTGCATAAAGGCTGTCGTGTGCTGCCACAGCCAGAGCTGTGAACTCGAAGAGACACCTCACCTTAACACAGTAGCAGTTTAACACAGCCAGCTCATCCCCTCCACTCCTGGTCACGCAGAGCCACACCAACATCTTTCAGAGATGACGAACACAGAGCAATTAATATTAATAATGCAATGCTCCGAGAGCTAAGAGGCAGTGCCTATGAAATGCCTCCTGGGTCTCATTACCATCATGGGAAGTGGGCAGGCGAGCGGCACAGATCTTCTATGTGCTGCTGGGCAGTGTGGCCCCTGATCCCCCATCACCTCCAGACCAGATGACTCTTTCAAGTCCAGCCCACAGAGCAGACTAGTTTTCCAAAAAACCTTTTTTCTGACATTTCAAGCACTAGGAATGCCTGAAAGTCTGGCCTGGTTGGCACACTAACAGGAAGGGCCAAGAAGCTCCTGGAAATGGAGGGAAGGCCTGGGCAATGAGCAAGATGGCTCTAGAAGCTCAAGGTATCTTTCTCTCTCTCCTTGAATGCGTTTTCCTTACCTCAGGCATGAGGGGTGTGATGACAGGGGTGGGAATGGGGGACAGCTTCTGGTCCTGCCTGAGGCAGAGAGGCAGCAGCCAAGGCCATCAGCATCATCTGGGTCTGCTGGGAAATGTAAACCTGCTGACTCCAGGTCTTTGCAAGCGGTAACACAGTTTACAAACTGACGCAATCTGTTCCTTTGGTGCAGACAATAAGGAAAGCAGACTGTTCATCTTCCCAGGAAAGCCCTGGGCTGGAGGCTAGAGGGAGATTTAACTCTCTCTCTTCCCTGAGGTTTATGCTGGGAATGTGGCTGGATCAGGGGGCCCTCATTCTGCCCCTAGCTCCCACCTAGGGCACCATTGCTGGAGTCCTGTCTTGAAGGTTTCCTGGGCCTTAGGCAGGCTCTGGCACGTCTTCCTTCTAAGAACAGGCACACCTGAATGGCCCAGCTCCTCCTCATGCTCCTTGGCTGCCATGGAGAAGGGCAGTCTTAGCCAACAGGAGGAGTGAAGAGTGCCTTCCATCAGGTACCTGCAGACAGCATCTTTACCTTGAACACTGGCTTGAGTCAGGGAGTCAGCCACACTGGTGTTCTCCCAAGCTCAACCAGTGTTATCTCTCTGGCTTCAGACCGAGTACCTGAGCCCTAAAGTTATGGAGCTATGAAGAAGACGGTTGGCCTCTTTTCTTGGGGAGAAATCAGTGCATGACCTGGTCTGAAAATATAATAACCAAATGCTGATTGGGTCAAGTTCAAGTGCCAGCTCCCCTCCCTCTGTAGGCACCTGTACCTATATAACTGACCCCAAGGCCTGCTCTGGGGACTGGTGCAGACCCCTGTTCTGTGTACTCTACTTTGCTGACCTCAACTCTCAGGCTCCTCCTCTACCTGAACCACTGTGGGTTTCTATGCAGATCCATACTTTGCCATTAAAAAGCACTTAGGGCCAGGTGTGGTGGCTCATGTCTATAACCCCAGCATTTTGGGAGGCCATGGCAGGAGGCTTGCTTGAGCCCAGGAGTTTAAGACTAGCCTGGGCAACACAATGAGGTCCCAACTCTAAAAAAAAAAAATTTTTTTTTAATCGACTAGGCATGTGGTGTGCACCTGTAGCCCCAGCTACTTGGGAGGCTGATGTGGGAGGATCACTTGAGCATAGGAGTTGGAGGTTGCGGTGAGCTCTGACTGTGCCACTGCACTCCAGCCTGGGCAACTGAGTGAGAACCTGCCTCTAAAAACTACAACAAAACACTTAGGTTGGCATCCACAATTACTTTCCCTTCCATCCATCTTGGAGAGAAAGAAATTACCCTGGCTCTAGATCACACCCTCTCCTGAGTCCTCAGGTACCGTTTCCATAACTTACCTTATTCCATAGCATCCACCTCTTCACCTACAAGCATCTTGCCATCTCAGGGAGCCTGGCTTTGCCCTCACGCCCCCATCAAGTCTGCCTCTTTCTTCTCAGCCAGAGCATCCCACGCTTGCCCAGCCCCTTTACACTCGGGTATCCAATACGCTGGTCACCAAGGTCAGTACTCCTATGTAATCATTACTTCGAAGGTCACTCAGGACCTCTTAATTGCCATTTTAATAATCCCTTCTCAAATTTCATCACTTTTGACCTTTCAAATCATCTGACAAAGCTAAGCACCCCCTTTCTTTGGTGAAACTTTCTTTTTTAAGGCCTCTGTCATTCTCAAGCTTGGCTTTTTCTCCCTGCTTTTTCTTAGTCTGCATTGTGAATTCTTCCCCAACAACATAGCCCTGGAATATGGCTATTCCCCAGGGCCCCTTTCAGGCTGCAGACAGGCCCTGCACTTCACCACTCTCTGAGTTACAGGACACTACGCAACTTCTGCCTCCAGTCCAGCGCATTCTTCAGAATTCAGCTCCACAGGTAAATCTCAAATGTAATGAGTCTCATCCTGAATCTCTTGCTCTTGCTATGAAACCCCTGGCTCTTCCATCTGTACTCCCTAAACCAGGTGGCAGCATGAGCAGCATAGGAATCATCTGGGATCCTTGTACATTCATAACCCATCTCCAGAGCACACTGGTTCTACTTCAGAAATGTCTCTTGGATTCTGCCCCCATCTTTATCCTTATTGTCACTCTCCAAGTTCAGGCCCTTGCTTTGAGTAACAGTCCCCTCACTGTGTCCCTGCCACCAGTCTTGCCTCTCTCCTGCATAGTGCAGCCTATCACAGGTGGTACAGCACAGTGGTTAGATGCAGGCTCGGGAGCCAGACCAACCCATTTAAATCTTGCTCTTCTATTTATCAGCTGTGTGACCATGAGTCTAGGTTTTACTTTTTATCAAATGGAGATAAGGAATGCTACGTACCTCAAAGGGCTTTGGCGAAAAGTAAACTGATTCAAGCTAAACACTTAAGAAGAGTCTAGCAAATCTTAAATACTCAATAAATGTTGTTACTTTTCCCCCAAATCCCAGTCTGATCACTTCACCCTTCTGCTGAAATGCTTTCCTTGTTCTCTGCTAACATTCAGATTCCTCCGCACAGAAGAGCATAAGCTCCTCATAGCTGGGCTCTTCCTGGTCTCAGTCCCTGCCATCTGGCCCTCATTATCTTGCTCTAGTCATGCCACACGGCACCCAGCTCCACTCACATGCTACATGGTTCCAGGCCTTGGCACATACTATTCCCTTTGCCTGGATGCTCCTTCCTACTACTTCATCTGCAAACTCCTACCCAACCCACGTGTTAAGGTTTTGCACAGATGTGATTTCATCCATTTCCATTCCATCATTTCCTTAGGTAGGGCTTTTCTCCACAGCATATTGTTCAATTACCATGGCAGTATTATAATGGTCAGTTATTAATGGCACTTGGTGGGCATTCAACAAATTGATGATGAAAAGTATTAATAAAAGGTGCTAGCTTCTCCAGATCCCCAGCAGTGAATGTGAGAAGGAAAGGCCCTAGACAGAATACCATCTGGGCAAATGCAGGGACACCAAACTGACTGTGGAAGGCCTATTTTGAGAACCCCTCTGAGGTGAGTGGACTGTCTCTCAGCTGCCCCTGCTACAGCAGGCTGGCTCACAGGAGCCCAGGGGGCAGAAACCAACTCTGGTCAGCGCAGACAGCACCGATGACTCAGAGGCAGCCCAGACTTTGTGAGCAGAAGGGGCTGTTTCTCACTTAGCTCTGCTGGTACCGACCATAACTGGAGTGAGGATGGCTTCCTCTATTTATTCAGGCCTGAGCTCAGGCAGCAGCTGTGTGTGCCTCCCTCTGGTCTCCCACACATCCACCACCTCCTGGCCACCGATGCCTCAGTAAAGAAGAGTGAAGAGCAAAAGCAGACATGAGACAGCCTGGAAGGAGCTATGAGGACAGGGCAGGAGCTGATGAGATTCAGTAGAGGCAAGGTGAGGCCACAGATGCCAGGAAGCTTGGACTCCTGGACCCCAGATCACTGTCTAGTACAAAACCCTCCAACCAAGGGGTTAGATAGTGCTGCAGGCCACTGTCACCTTAGGAAACATCTGAGTACAAAGGCTGAGAAAGCCTGAAGCTATAAGTCATTTGCCAAGAGATAGAAAGTCTCAGACCCCTAGAACACAGAAACCTTTGAGGAAAGGTAATTGCTATTGGGTTTGACAGAATTTGGAGCTTGGATTGGGGAGCCAATCTCAGGTTCATTAACTTCAGAATTCTCAAAACTGGGCTGTGGCCATGGGGGCCAAAAGCTATCAGGATTGGGCAGGAGTGTAGCTATGTATGTGGGGGGCAGGTGGGGGTAGGTTGGGGGCAGGGACACTGAATGCCTTCTTTTCTTTACCATCCTGATCTCTTGGCAAAACAGACACAGACACTAATCCTTCTTGCAGGCCAGAAAAAGGCACCAGACAAAAATTATATACTTGCAGCTAGGGATCAGGCAATTTACTTGCTTTATTACACTGAATATATGAAATGCCAGAGAATTTCAACACAAAAACGTGAAATGCCCATCCCACCCCTACCAATGTCAGATCTACTACAATGAAAGGCACAGCTGAATGCATGAGAGGATGAAGAAGTGCTGTCACCAGAGGAGACTCCCCTGCGCCTCCCTCTTTTCCTTCCTCCCCATGTCTCCCATATCAACAGCCTGGCTGAGACGGTACCATCTGCTCTGAGCCTCCTCCGAGGCAGGCCCCTGCCCCTGTAGTAACCCCTACCCTTCCTTAAATCCACCCTGCAGGAGGCCTGGCACAGGCTGCTTTCCTTGCCAAGCTAGGCACCGTGTGTGCTGCGCACAACTGCCCAGGGAGGGGACCCTTGTCCGATTCACACAAAGGCACTGTTGCAGGCTGGCAGCAGCCCTGTTGACCTACACCTCTGGACAGGACACAGAAAAAAAGTCCCAGCTTCTACTTTCGCCCCACTAAGGAGCTGCTCTTAGGCCTAGTAGAGAGGAGATCTGGGCATTTTGGACTGTGCATGTTCCCAAACTGTTTCAAACCTATTAGAACACAGCAAGGAAAGTGAGCAGCCTTTGCGATGATGCTGAGCCTGAGACTGGTCTCTGAGTCCAGTGGCGCCTGTGCTAGAGGGCTGTTCCGCAGTCACTCTCCTGCACACAGGACCACTGGATTCTTGCTCACTGTGACCTGGAGGGCCTGGGATTGCTCTGGTCTCTCAATAATACAAAGAAAAGCCTGTGGGTAAAAGCCACCAATTATAAAGTTTGAGTGTTACACAGGAAGTAAGTATAAATGCAGCATGCCAGAGGCCACATCAGCCTGGTTAATGACCCTGGCCCACGTCCTCTACTGTGTAGAGGTTGGGCTTCCTTGCAGCTGACTTTTTATTGCTAATGACAATTAAAATATGGCATCGCTTACACTCTCAGAGTGGAGCTCTAATGTGCAACGACCCTCCTACATGCCTAGTGCGGGTTTGGAGTTTGTACCTGGGGACGTCTGGGTCACAATCAGCAGCCCTGCCCCATCTCCTGCCCTCCTCCCTCTGCAGTGGGCCCCGGTAGTCCCCAGTGTAGAGAAGCACTGGGGTCACATTCCTTCTTCCTCCACTTTACCCACTGCTCATGGCACAGGCTCTTGATGCTCTTGTGGCCTTGTGTTCAGCTCATAAAAGTTCTCAAAGCTACTGCAGTGAGATCAGAGGCAAGACAGGTAGAAATATTAGTGACAGGAAAGAATAACATGTAGGATTGGTCAGCAGCTTGGTTGTTGATGTGACTCTCTGCCCATTTGCTTGACAGAAGCCAGGGCCCATTCATCTCAATTACTGCACTCTCTCCCATTTCAACCAAATGTCCCAAATACAATTCAGCATAATGAGGCCCCGGAAGCCAGTGGGTGCCCCTCAGCCCTACTATTTGCCCAGGTTGATTTTGCCCTGTTCTAAGGCAGGAAGTAGCTGTCTTGTGGTCCCGTAGTGGGGCCAGAGTAGCCTCCTTTGCCCTGCTCCACCTCCCAGTTCTGTTGTGCTAACCAGAATTCCACTGACGCCTGCTCTGCACTCCACATGGGGAGCACTCCTCCAAAGTAGGTGTGTTCTGAAATGGAGAGAGGAAGTGAAGATGCTCAGTGTCTCTGGCTAAGATTTCCCAAAAGTCACAATTGAGCTTTTAAAGAGAATCCCTTTAATTTGGAAGAAGAACACTGACCTGGCCCTCGCATAAGCTAGCTGCCTCTTTTGACAATAGACACTTGGATGCAGCTACTGCTGTTGCCGTGGCTTCTCCCACTGTGGACTTCCTGCCGCACTGCCCATGGAAAAAGCTTCAAGACACCTACCACCACTGCCACTCACTGTAAATACTGTTTAAGCAATATGATTTCTTTTAATGCTATGTGGAATTGTTCTCAATTGCCCACTGCTCCTGGGCTGCTGCCTGGAGTCACTAGGCAGGAAAATTCAGAGTGGGAAGGTCAGGAGCAGCAAGTAGGAAGAAGCCAGGCCCTTCCTTTATTTTAAGCAGGTACTCACAGAGAAGTTACAGGGAGAATAGGGAAAAAAAGGCCTCAGAGGAGATTCTCAGCATCTTGTATCTTCTCAAAGAGAAAGTATATCGGATGTTGCTCATGCTCCCATCTCACCAAACTCACTTCCACTTACTTTCCTTCAAGGTCCTTCTGCTGTGGCCAGCTGATCTGCTTGTTGTGTGAACTGCCCAACCCACCTCCTATAGCCTCGCCAGTCCCTGATGCCACGAACCTGCATCATGGCCACAAAGGCAGACAAGCCATGGCCCCTGCATTGCCAAGGGAAGCAGAGCCCACACAGAACGAAATCTATCCATCTACCAGTAAAGGAGCGCTGAGGCAACCTCCCTTAGGAAGATGTTGCTCAGGAATGCAGAATGAAAATATGTGCAATTGCTCGCAAGGCATAACTGACAACTACCATTTCTGTATTCCAGGAAGCCTTCCCTGATTCACTCTTCCTAGCAAATAACTCCACCTTAGTGCTCATGCTCTGTGCTACACCAACTTGCTTTTGTTAACCCAATACGTTTTACATGTTAAGCCCTCTAAATGAGGCTGTTTTGTTGTTTCTTTGAAACCCAGCCCCAGTCCCCACAGCCTGGGTCATGTGCAGCAGGATCCTAGGTGGAGCTTGATAAAGAAAAGGTGTTGAATGCGGAAGGATCCTGGACTCCCGGGGAAGACTACTTGGCAGGGCTCTTTTGTTTCTGGGCAGCACCTTCCAGGTGGCTATATTCCTGGTTGCTGTCCAGAGCTCTCCTAACAAAGACAGCTTCCAAGGCCAGGCAAATGGCAGGAAATGCAGGCTAAAGTTACAATAGAGAACAATGTACACTGCAAGGGAGGAGGGTGGTGGTTCAGTGTTGCATGTCCAGAAAGATACAGCAGGGCTGGAGGAAGACTAGGGATACCTAGTTGAGCTGATTAAAGAGATGGGAATATCCAAAAATGATTAGGATTCTTCAAAATGAAAAGACAAATAAATGCTGAGGGAACTAAAATGCATATAAATCATTAAGAGTATGTAAAGAAACTGAGGACTCATTGTAACCAATCAACCAAGAAATAGTTATTTGGTATCTACTAAGTAGAAAAGCATTGCATTAGGACTGCAGTAGATCTAAAAGGAGAAAAAAACCACCTGTCTTCAAAGAACCTAAGATGGATAAAGCCACATGTCAGTTAGTGACAAAAATGCCATGTAAAACACATAATTGCTGAGTGATATAGCCAGCAACTGCTACATGGGTTCAAAGACGAGAGACAGCTCTCAGGTCTAGAGGGTTGGGACACTCTTTAGGGAGGGGCCTGGCCTTAAAGGATGGGACTTCACAGGTGGAGAGACAGGCAAACACATTCTAGCATAAGGAGTGGTGTGAGTGACACTTCAGAAGCAATGCATAACTGGCAGAAGGGATGAGGGTGGAATTTGGGACAGAAAGCGATGTTGAGGTCAGTGGTGGCGCAAGCAGACATTAAAGAGATGATGGAGAGAGGCCAGGAGGAGGTGCGAACAGCTCAGAGGAAAAGCTGGAGAGGGCGGACCTTGAGGGATGGGTAAAGGGGCAAGCCACAGCCCAACTCCCTGCTGGGACAGATCAATCAGGGGCTGGATTCTGTACATTCTTAGGAAGGCAGGAAGGAAAGATGGAAGGAGAGGAATCCTGTTATAGTCATGATGTTTGGGATAATGGAATGGAAAGAAATGAAAATGCATGGTGGTAGTCTGTTAATGGACCATGCTGAACTAGAGTCAGAAGGTATAGAAGAGAGATCAAAGGAGTCAGAAAAAGGAGAAAAAGGCTGAAGGCCCAGCTCTTTTCAAACCTGGCAGGAATTTTCACTCCTTCCCTGCATAAAAGAACAATGCTTTCTGCCTAGTCCCACCTTCACCCATCTACCTTAATTCCAACAGTTTTCTCCTGGTTTTGGGGTCCACAGTCATTGGCAGAACTGCACAGTGGTAACCAGTGAAGGCTCTGAAGCCAGGCTATCCAGGTTGAAATTTAACTTCTGCCATTTAGTGACCATGGGTGAGCTATTTTAAGTCGCTTTCTTCAAGCTGTAACATGGGAGTAATAAGGCTGAGTACCTCCCTCACAAGGTTTAAATGAGTTAGTACACATAAAGCTCTTAGAGAAACATCTAGTGCACAATAAGCACTTAATAAACGTTGGTTTTTCTTACTGGGTTAAGCACATGTAGTGAGAACAGAAATGTATGTTGAGTGTACCCAGGGCACAGAGTGACCAAGCTCTGTGGTTCTCCAAAGGAAAAACTGTAGGCCTTTGGCTAGTGTAAAGCTCAGCTTGCTCACTCCTAGCCTTGGCAGTGGGTCAGGCCTTTGTGACTTCTAGAACCACCTGGGAGCCTTCCCCTGAGAGAGGGGAGGGTGTGAACTAGAGGCTTTGAGTCCTGGCCTGGCAGCCAGGCTAAGGGACTGGTCCCTTGGGCAGATGCTGCCTGCCCAGCCCTGACCACTGCACTGTTCAGCAGCAGCTTTCAATACTTAGATGGAAATGTGGATCTGCTTCTCTGCTCTCATGTCCAACACCTCCTGTCTGTCTTATGCTGCATGGTCTCTTTGATCTGGGCTAACCAAACTCTGTGTTCCTTTAACAGACACTGGAGTTTCATGTCTCTATGACTTTGGACGTGCTGCATATGGTAGAGATCTGTCTCCCAGTATCCATTCTGTCCTTTTACTTTTCCTTTTATTCCAGGCATCTTTTCCTTTTATTCTAGGCCTTTTATTGGCCAGCTAACAGACTACAATTCCCAGTCTCCTTTCTCTTTGGTCACACCAGTGAGATGTGGCAGAAATTTCTGGGTGAGGCTTTTAGGAAAGCATTTGCTATCTTTGTGTTTTCTCCCTGTCTTTTGGCTTCCTGACTGAAAGGAAAAGGTGAATGGCTGGAGCTCCAGACACCTTGGACCTTGAGAATGGAAGCCATGCGCTAAGACTAGCTGATCAGGAGAATGAAGGGGCTTGGATCCCCACTGACACCACGGGTCAGTGTACCAGTTCTCGACTGTGTATCTCTGGACTTTTTTTTTTAATGAGAAAAAAATAGGCTGGGTGCAGTGTCTCATATCTATCATCCCAGTACTTTGGAAGGCCAAGGTGGGAGGATTGCTTGAGGTCAGGAGCTCAAGACCAGCATGTGGAATATAGTAAGACCCTGTCTCAAAAAACAATTTAAGAGCCAGTTGGGCATGATGGTATGCACCTGTAATCCCCAGCTACTCAGGAGGCTGAGGCAGGAAGATTGCTTGAGCCCAGGAGTTGGAGGTTGCTGTGAGGTATGATTAGGCCACTGCACTCCAGCCTGAGTGACAGAGTAAGACCCTATCTCTGAAAAAAAAAAAATAAAATAAATAAATAAATTAAAATTAAAATGAGAAAAGAGTAAACTTCAGTCTTTGTTCAAGCAAATGCTGTTTTTGATATTTATCACCAGCAAGTGAATGCAAATTCTAACTGTTGCATTGGTATCTCTCTATGGAATGCATCCTTCTTCTACCCTAGCCCAGGCAGATGTCTACTGCTCCTTGTAGACTTGGCCTAAGCAGTACTTCCTCCAGAAAATATTTTTTGAATCCCCAGTTGTGCACCACGGATCTTACAAAGCAGCCCTCCCTTATCTGCAGTTTTGCTTTCCACAGGTTCAGTTACCCATGGTCAACAGTGGTCCAAAAATATTAAATGGAAAACTCCAGAAATAATTTATAAGTTTTAAATTGTGTACCATTTTGAGTAGTGTGGTGAGATCTTCTGCCCTCCCGCCAAGGACATGTATCATCCTCTGTCCAGAGTGTCCAGGTTTAGACACTATCTGCTCAAGTGGCTGAGTCACTTAGGAGCCATCCTGGTTATCAGATTGACTGTCATGTTTTGCACTGCTTGAGTTCAAGTTACCTTTACTTAAGAGTAGCCCCAAAGTATAAGAGTAGTGATATTAGCATATTGTTATAGTTATTCTATTATCATTGTTAATCTCTTATGTGCCTAATATATAAATTAAACTTTATCATAGATGCATATGTATAGGAGATGTAGATGTAGAGTTCAGTACTATCTGCTGTTTCAGGCATCCACTGAGGGTCTTGGAACGTAGGCGGACTACTGTACACCCTGTACTCTGATTGTTGATGAGCTCCTGAGCCTGCCAATTCCTTGATGGCAGAAAACATGGCTTGACTTTGTAGTCCTAACTCTAAGCATGGTCCCTGACACACAGTAGAAGGTCAATACATGCTTGTTAAGTGAATCTAATGAAAAGGAAATACAGATGCCAATCACTGGCACTTATCTATTGATTTGTCTTTGCTTTCAAGAATGTTTGATGCAAAGAACATAAAAGGAAGATAATCTCTGAGAAACAAGGCCCTTTCTTCTTTTGTTACCAATCCAAAAGCAACCCCATCATACAGCATCTGGGACAAAGGCCTGCTCATTATGGCTGTACCTTTCCCACTATGGCCCCTGAACACAAGTTCTGTCCAACAGCCAGGCTTGGCAGGGGGTGGATCATAAATGCTCTATACCAAGGCTCTGCAGTTGTCCAATTCCACATCTGAAGGAAAGACCAGTAGTTTCTTATTATAAGGAAGAGAGAAGAGAATTAACATTTATTGGGTACCTGCTGTGTGCCACACATTGAATTAGGTTTGCAGACACACATGTTCTTTTACTTAATCCTTATAGCCATTTTGTGAAGTGGTTAAGTCTCATTTTACTGATAAGGAAATGGGGCTAAGAATAACTAAAGAACTTGCCCAAGGTTATTCAGTAAGTGAGAGGCCAGAATTTGAACTCAGTCCTGCCTTATTCCAAAGACAGGCTCTTGTCACTAACCAGTGGGCAAAATGATTCTGTTGACATCTGGGAGAATAATCACTCCCTGATGTCAAAGTTTTCTGAAGTAGCCGAGGGGGAGGGAGGCTCTGGCCCATGGAGGGGGATGAAAGCATGCTGAGCGAGGCCAGGAAGCGGACCTGGAGAAAGTCATCTATATTCCTGGTGGCCGTGGTCACTGTGCCCTCAGGCTGAGGGGTGATGTGACACTATAAAGGAAAAGTCATTAAGAAAGCCCCGATCCCCCTCAGCACAGATTTGCCTGAGCACCTCTCCCCAATGAGCCCACGCTGAGCACTCCAGTTAACAGTGTTCTGGGCTCATTACCCTCTGGGATTCGTTGAGTCTCTTCTCTGTTGGTTGCGCAGCATGAGCCCAGCCCCAGGAACTCATTGTCACTTCCCTGACTGCCTGGGAGTGGTTGGCTGCATTGTCCTCCTTGGGCCTGCATTGGAGGTGGTCAGGCTAGGGCAGCCCCTTGCCATGAGGCCTAGAGGTTCCCATTTCATTCCTTCCCGCTGCCCTGCCCTGCAGAGGACTGCTACAGCGTATGTCCAGAGAGGAGCTCCTTTACATCCCTGTGGTGGGAAAAGCTGCCACACTGAGATAGATGACAAGAACAAGGGAAACTGTGGTCCCATGGAGCTGCCTGGGGTGGGGGTGCAGGCTGTGGAGAAGGCAAAGCGGAAGGATGAACAAAACCTGGCACATCTCCCTGCCTCCCAACCCTGACTGCATCTGCCTTTTTTTATACTTTGACCAAAGCAAAACCTTCTGGCTTCCCCAACTGAAAAAACTATGTTAGTAATTGAAAAGCCCAGATAATTTATTGCTGTGGAGATGAGGAAATGTAAAACTCATAACCATTCTGCAGGCCAATAGATCAGGCAGATATCCCTCCTATTAAAATAAGTCCACACTGCAGATATCCATCTTATTCAGCCACGTGGTTAAGAAAGCCTTTCCCCACATCACAGAGATGCTGCGGACAGTTTTCTGCTCACCTTCCCGAGTACATTCATCAGCCCATTTTGCTTCCTCTGTTGAGATCAGCCTCAGAATTACAAACTGCTGAGAGCCAACAGAAGTTTTAAATTAAGCATTCATGGGCGTAGGTGAGCTTGGGAAATGATGGTGGGTCATGAGGCAGGCAGGAAGATTTAGTGCCTCATGTAGGGGAAAGGCTGAGGCTCATCAACAAGTCTGGATCAAGCCTGGGGATGTAGCAGCCACGGAGAGGAAGAAAGAGGGCTGGAGAGGAGGAGTTTAAAAGCTCTTTGGTCAAAGGGCCAGACACGCCACATGACAAAATGAAAATTATTGGAGACTTTGAATCACTGCTAATGCCAACCTCCATGCAAGGCATAAATATCTGCTATGCAGAATAATCTATGTGTGAGGTGAGAACCTTCATAGGACAGTCAGCCAAATGCTCGTGCTCCCTCCTCTTCCCTTTGGGCATTTCCAGACCCCACCTCTTCCAGCTATTCTACGTCACCAGCACTTATCACAGATATAGCACAGCCACAATTGTCTTTAAGGAACACCAACCTCTCTTCCGCTGCTACCTCTGGGCGGGATTTCTTTCCACCCCTCTCTGGTTTGCCTTAGAGGGGAAATGTCTCTCTTTGTTCCCTGCTTTCCTGCCACTGGAGGGCTGTCCCCTGGACGAGGCACCGAGTCCTGTGGTATTTGGAGCTCTGAACAAGCATGCCAGTATACATGCTGCTGCTCCATCTGACCACCACATGGGTCACTCACTCAGACCCAGAAAGGACGCCCAGGAGACCACAGACGACTTACTGACAGCAGCCTTAACGGTGATCAGTGGTGCTGGGAAGATGGACAGCAGCAAGCCCAGTTCTCTGGGGGCCCGCCCCCTGCACCAGCCATTCCCATTACCTTGTTTTATTTTCTTTTATTACAGAGCAGCTCCAGTGTGTGGGCAATAAAGCTTTGACTGCCGCACACACAGGTCTGGGGCAGGGGAGAGCTCAGTTGCTGAAGTAGGGCAACATGGAGAAAGGAGGCCCAAGCAGGGGCTGATTCTAGCAAGCGTATCCCCAGGGAAGCAACACCAGAGAATCCTTCTGTAGTTTGAAAGGCCCTTTGAGGACCAGAGGAAAAAGAAACCACTGTGAAACTAGGGCTTCTCCCCGGTCTCCCATTCATCCAGGTTCCCCATCCTCCGCTTGGGGTTTTGCAAGGTTCCCAACCCCAGGAAAAACCTCACATCTCTCAGCTGCTACGTTCCACACTCTTGGTCCTGGGTTGACCTCTTTTCCCCACTGCCCAGACATTTCACTTCTGTCTTTTGAACAATTTTGTGTTCTATAGTCTTCTAAATAGTGGGGGGAAAATATTACCCTCCAAAATGACTGGCTTCCTGCAACAGCTGTCCTTGAACCCTGAGAGTCCTTCAGGCCTTGAAGGGACGGCAGGCAAAGGGGAGAGAAGTAGCTGGCACAGCTTTTGACAGAGGTGGGAAGAGGCAGCTCTTCACTTAAGCGCCAGCAGCCTTGGGAAATGGAAGTGCTGGAGTGGCTGAGGCTAGAGAGGGGCTTCTTGAAGTTTCAGGTACACGCTTGTAGGGGATAAAAGAGGCTTTAGGGAGAGGAAAGAGAAGCAGCTAGCTGGCTTACTGCCAAGACACAGGGTGACAAACTTCTTGCAGCCCCAAATGGTTTACAAACATAGAACCTTTGCCAAAACTTGTCCTTGTCAATTTTGAAAGCCTTAAAACCCCATAATTGCCTCTCTAATGAGACCCACTAAATACACCCTTCCCCACCAATTGTCTACAACACACTTATTTAAGCTGGCTACTCCCTACTCAATATACGCTTGAAAATTTTTTTATTAAATTCATTTGATTTATGCTCTGTTTTATACCAATCAGTTTAAGATAATTATGTGTCAATTCTATATGCGCTAGACCTGCACTGTCCATAGAGTAGGCACTAACTCTAAACTGGAAGTTCCTAGAGAGTAGGGGCTGGGTATTGGTCTTTTCCACATAATTTTCATGACTGTAATTCTCCTGCCTCAGGGGACCCATCAATGTAACACTGAAGTCCTGGGGGGATTTTCAGGGCACAAAAGTAGGGTGGGATATGAGACTGGCATTCCGGACACAGCCCATCAGCCCAGCCTTCGGACAAGGAGATGAATTTCGTCTGATTTCTCTTGACGGACGAGTTGTGTTCAGCAAACAGCTCGGCATGCAGCTGTCACTCCGATGCTGAGCTCTGACAGGCATCGATCAGGCTGCAGTGTGAGCATGCAGATACACATACAGGCCTCATCAACATCCCCGGCTTGGAAGACAGCTCTGTTTGGGGCCAGGATGGCTACACCCACTCAGCGGATGCTACTGAGAGGAGACTGCACCAATGGGGAAAGGGAGACAGGATGGAGCTTCTTCAAAATGCCCATTCCTGGGTAGGAAGACAAGCTGTGACAATAAAGTGGAGTCAAAAAGGGAAGGAGAGACAGATCCAACCTTGACAGACAAGTTGCCAGGATGGGAGCTTGTTCAAACAGCTGAGATGAGCAAATAGTGGTGTTAGGCTCAAGCTGGACATAAATGGCCTGTGATCTGTAAGCTGATCAAAAGGAATGGACCACTGGCAGCTCCCCTGTGCCTGATGTACCCTACTTGAACTAAAGGTCATTGTTACCTCCCTCCTCACAACTCTGATATCAGCTTCTATCAACTTCATCTAATTCAAGAAGAGCCCATTTCGCTGTTAGGAAAGTCCTCTTTCAAGTGAAAACCCTCTAACCTGAACTTCTTCCTACTGGTCTAAGCTTTGCATTCTGAAGCAATTTGAAACAAATCTGATCCTCTCTTTTCTTACTTATCAGTGGGTGACTTTTGGAAAGTTCTCTGAACCCAAATATCACTTAGCTCAGAGGGCTGCCTTGAGGACAAAATGACAAAAAGACCCGTTAAATGGCATGGGGACAGTGCTTAGCAACAGCAAGTACACGAAAAGTGTTCATTCTCTGCCTGCTTCCACATAACAGCCATTGGTATTATTAATGTTTGCTCTGTCTTTTCTTTCCATTGCTAGTGATTTCCATTACTCACGAGACCTGAATCCCATATTCCACACCACCCAGATCCCTTTCTAGGAATGCCCTTCCATTTAACAAGAACCCTCTAAAAACACAGTGGTTAGAACTGATGACAATATTCCAGATGCTGTTTAGGCAGTCCAGAATAATTACCTCCTTCGATCCATACTATTTCTTTATTAATGCAATTTTTATCAGTCACTTCCCACTGTTGTTAGCGCACAGTTTGTAGTAAACAAAATCCCCTAGGGTAATTTTCAAATAAATTGCCGTCAAGCTAGGTCACCTTCATCTGGTAATTGTGTAGCTGATTTTTGAACTTAAACACAGGACTTGGCATTTGTTACAACTGGTAAATTACATTTCACATTGTAAGTTGCAGCCCATCTCTCTCTATACTTGCAAGAAATTTTGAAGCTTGATTTTCTCTTTTAAGAGAAAATAGTCTTGTTCATCTCAAATTCTTTTCTGGACCTCTGCCTCAGTCTTGGAAAAGGTGGGCCCAGGGGCAGAAACAAACTTGCACGATGGGTCCAAGATGCCCATGTGTAAGGATCTGGTGAGCACTGCTGAGAAGGAGGATCCCCATGCTGGTTACCTGAGGGAAACCCCGGAGGCAGATCACGCAGGCAGAACCTGGGAAGGACCAGGCCTGAACTCTACCCTCTGGGGATGCTCACCCACCTCCCTTCATACTTACTGGACCTGAGGCTTTCACACAAGTGCAGCTACTGCTGTTTACATGGACCCAGGGATGGAACTGGCACAATCTACACTCAGAATGGAGACAAGGCGGAGAAGAGCTCAGAAATATCTAGGAAATGGTGTTGCCTCCCAAAGTCCCTCATCTCAGCAGTTCTGCCTATCTTCTTAGAACAACGGTTCTCTCAGATAAGTAGAGAAACTCTCTGGAGAAGACTGGCTGGGCCACAGGTAGATGGCTGTGAGAACAGAGAGAAAGATCTTGGCAGAAGCACAGAAAGTGGATTTGCAGGTGATAAGATAAATGGAAGAGGGATTTGGACTCAAAGACCAGGAGAAAATTGTGAGGGGGGGGATCAAAAAATCAACCAGAAACTTGAAGCTAAAGTGTGCTTTCCTCCTTAATTGCTTCAATGACAAAGCTGCTGGGAATCTCAGGAACACATGTGACTTATTTGGGGTCCAGCTCCTCAGATTTTACATGGCAGTAAGGCCCTCTTTCTAGATGGATCAGCAGTAATGAACTCCCTGCCATAGTGTGGTAACTGAATTGTTCAAATCAGTGAAGGGAAAACTAGCAGAGGTTTTCTTTCTTGCTATCAGAGTTGATGCTGTCAGCGTGGGTTACGTGGGGAAGAGGGGTATTGGGAAAAAACAATGAGGTAGAGGATTCTTATTGCACCTTTTTCTTCACAACCTGCTGGATCACACTGACTCCATTTGTCTACAAATTATATAAAAATGGAGTAAAGAGGGCCAGAAAACACTGGCTTTTGCAAAAATTCTTTGTCTCCATAGGGACAAACAGAAAAAACCTCCACATGCAGAAAAGGAAGGTGGAAAAGAAAAGGGATAACTGGGTATACTGAGCATTCCATGTCTCATCCTGGAATTCCTCCTTTACCCACACCGGCTCAGCCTTCTTATGAGTACTGGGGGAAGCAATCATGTGGTCCCTGTGGCCACCTACCTAGGATAGAGAATGTCACTGAGGTCAATTCTTTGTGATTCAGAATGCAGTGTTCTCTGGGAAACCCTTCCTTTGTGTGTGTTCATCCCAGCCCCATTCAGCCCAGCTTCATTTGATCCTAAGCTATCGGCTCAGAATTTCATTCACCTTCACATTGGCCCAGAGACCCTGTACACTGTGGTGCTCTGGCAAATTCTCCCCCCATAATTCTACTTATTATTATCATTCCCATTTTATGGATGAGGAAGCTGAAGGTTAAAAGAGTTAAGTGCTTTATGTCTAGGGCCATGCAGCTAGTAAGTGAAAGGGCCAGAATTCAAAAGTAGGTCTCTGATTGCAAAGTCCATGCTGCTAACTCTATCATGCTATCTTGCTGCAATGACATGTCATTAGACTTGAGGCTCCTCAAGTCTTCTGGTCTTATCAAAAAGAGGTTCCATTCAGCCTGGAAAGCTGAATGTCCTTAGAACCATGGTGGACCTGAGGGGCAAGGAAAGGAAAAGCGGAACTGTGGGGCACTGTGTCATGATGGCACCTAAAAGAGACTGTCCTTGCTGGGAGGCCTTGGAGGCCTGGGGTGGAGTGGGGGCAGCTTGGGGGGAAATGAGCAGTTACGAGAGGAGGGGATGGGAAGAAGGAAGCTGGGACATAACATGGAGGAGCAGCAACTTGTTTCTTTTATCCAGAAGAGAGAAAACCTTCTGGTGGACTTGACAGAGTGACATATCAATCATGGAGCCATCCACAGCATTGTGAAACTCAAGCCTGGAGGGAAAGGCAAGAGTGAACATTGTGCAGGTTGAAAAATACTGTCGGTTTTGCTCCTGTAACAGTAGCAAAGAAAGAGGGGTGACACGGGAGGACTAGGGAAGGAGAACTTGGAGGGGAAAGGCTCTGGCCCCACTTCCACCTCCTGCAATGAGTGCAGGGTCAAAGTATCTAAGGCTGCTTAGAAGAAGCTCTGAAAGACTCTGCAATGCTGTTAACCCAAAGGTCACGCTCTTTGGCAGACAGAAAGATGGATAAAAACCCATGTGAATAGTTGGAAGGAGGAGCTGTTAACCAGAGAGAACATAGTCTCTCTACTAACTAAAAGTGCACTGTGCTGAGCCAGTGGGGTAAAGAAGGCACACAGAGGAGGGATGGATATTTATCTGGAGAAATGAAGATCTCTTACAGCAGCAGGGATGATACATGTACACCCTGCATCACTTAAGAACTGAATGCAGACCCTCTCCTAATAACCTTCTGCTCTCTTGCCCTCCCAAACAAAAACTAGTCCTGGCAGTGCTCTCCCTAGCCATGCAGCTGGCCAGGCGGCCACTGAGAAGCTGTTTCCAGGGGCAACACCCTCCCCTCCCTTCCTCTGTTCCCAAGGCTGTTACCAAACAGGTTGTGTTTCCCCAGTTCATCCCACTCTTTCCAATCAGTGCTAACTGAACCATTTAACTCAAAGACAATAACATTTGTCGTTTCAAACCATTAAGAAAAGCGGCTCAGTTGAGGCATCGTGCATGAGGCCTGCTCTGGCACTGTAATACACACTCACAAACATGCCCATGAATGCCCACAACTCACATGTAAACGTGCACATAGCTAACAGAACCCAAGGAGAAATTCTGCAAAGCATAGTCAGCGAGTGTCAGACTGTCTTTCTCAACAGGGTTTCCTGAATTAAAGGAAAAAAAAATTGCTGCCAGTTCTCATTTGGGGCCTGGAAAATGCAGTTGTGGTCTCATGGCCCTCTAGAGCTTCTGCTTCTTACATTCTCTGCAGTCTAGATAAGAACTGTGAAGAGGACAAATGCAGACTTCGGATCCCACTGTACTTGGTGGCAGGAGAATGTTTAGGAGTGGAGGAAAAAGGGGGGAGAAGGAAGAGGTCCTCCCCCAAGCCCCTGTTGGGCACTGTTTCCTTCTAATCTGTCCTTATCAGAAAGGGTACCTACAAGCAACAGTAATGCAGAAAGAGAAGTCGAGGGGACACAAAGGTTTACTAACACCAAAAAGAACATCCACTCTTGCAGTTTCAATGCAAGGTCCTAAGGTTCAAGGAAGAAGAGGAGAAGGCTCTGGAGGAGCAGAGCTACAGGCAAGGACAAGGTACCTGAGACGTGCCGCTCTGGTCCTCATGGGCTTTGGCGAGAGGAAAAGTAAGAACAAGAAGAAAGAAGGGGTAGAACAATGACCAGTGATGAAAGAAGAGAAAAAGAGAAGGTAGGAGGAGGTAGGGAGGGACTCCAGACTGATGTTAACACTCTGGGCAGAAGGACATACTGTATTTTCCCCTGAGAATGACTTAATATAATAAGTGGAAACAGCTCAGGGCAGATGTTAGCTCTGTGACTTCCTTATGCCCACGTGACTTTAAGGTAAGCCGTTTAACTTCTCTGGGTTTGTGTTTCTTCATGTCTAGATCGGGAATGGGATTAGATCTCTGTGCTTTCTTCCAGCTCTCAAATACCTGATTCTGATCCTTGGCTCTGCACCTTGAAGTTGCATGCTGAGTTCCATCCACACACATGTTCCTACCTGCTGGCACCAGGGCCGAAACTGCTTGGTGCAGCCCTCTGTTGTCTTTTAAGGGCTCTGCTCATCTAATTTGCCTCTTTTTGAGCTCTGAGGTTGTGTCAAAAAGGGCCGCCTCTTCTGCAACAGGGTTCCAAGACTGATGTTGTCCCTCTTAAGGTCCCGTAGTATAAGACCAAGCTAATCAAGTAACCAATAGTTGCTGGATTAGTCTGTATGCTTTGGGGGATCACAGAGAACAGAAGAGAAGCTGTTAGGATGAAGACAGGCAAATGCTGGCCTGAGCTTTAAAAAGGGGAAAAAGGAAAGAAGCAAAAGGAAAGGTAGGATGGTGAATTCCCCACAAACCACGCGTAAGAAAGTGTGCAGGTTGTCCCAGATCAAATTCCAGATCCATTTGTTGAAACATAGTTTATGAGCTCTTAGAAAATGAAGGAAATAGTGGTTAAGAGATGACGCGTGTTTATAAAAATTAAGTCTAACCTCATTTACTTTGTAGGTGGGATCACTAGTCTGTAAAACAAGGAGTCTATCTTGAACCTGCTTTTCTCTAGTGACTGAATTATTTTCGGTGTGCCAATGAGACGGCACAAAATGAAAACCATAAACTGACTTATTCCCTTTTCAGTTATCTCTCAACTGATTTTGTTAGAGAGAAAGTCTCAGTTTGCAGCAATCTGTCTTTAGCACCTCTTTAATGCAAGAGGGTTGGAGCCTTGCAGGCAAATAGGATTTAACCAGGAGTCAGTAACACTATTGTGTATTCTATGTATTTATTTTTAAGGTTTTCATTTACGGTTAGTGATACTTTTTCATTTAAGGAAGCTTCGGTTAAAAAAATTGTTTTAGAAAGAACACATGATTTAAAGAAAAATATTAAGGAGATATGATAATATTGTATAGGTATACCAGGATTTGGCAAAAGCACATAGTTGGTACAAACATATCAGAAGTTTAGAAGATACTGCTGTAAATGAAATGGAGCTGGGCAATAGCAGGGAAGGGACCACTTGGTGGCACTCAGGCTGCCTGAGTCTATGGGTACTCATTGTGGAAAGGGCCACGGGTTGCCCAATCAACAGCCATTTCCCCCTGCTCCCTGCTGGCAGGTCCCCATTCTTTTTTTTTGTATGTGACTCAGGAAAATGTTAACTGGATTATATTTTGTGCCCCTCTGGCAATTGAGGAAAGCCTATGGACCTCTTCATAGAATATTTTTAAATACATGAAATAAAATACTTAGGATTACAAAGGAAACCAATTACAGCAAAACAGTTAAAATATTTTTTAAAACTCATCAAAATCAGGATATAATAAACACATGTTTCTTTACTAACACTCTAAATGAGATCTAGCAGCAGGTCTAAAAACTACTACACTTTCAAAGCAGTGGTAACATTAAACAATATTTTGAAATTCCTGCAATTAATGTAGTATAATATGAAAATAGTTTGGATTTCTATTGATGGTAAAGTGATATATATACTAGTTTAATGATTTGTTCCATACATTCATTTCCAAAGGAGATGCTAAATTTCAGTTAGAGGTTAATATAAACAATGATGTAATTTTTTTTTCTTATCCAAATTCATGGACCCTACAAATCCCTGGTCTCAGCCAATCACTTGGGTTGGGGAGGAGAGTTCCCTTTCCTGGTCTCACATATCAGCTGAGGAGTGGGCATGTAATTGTCCAGATCTACATAATAACACATAAAACGAAGTCAGCTGAGAGGCTCATGGGGAAGGATTTTTTTTTTTTTTTTTTGCTTTTAAAAGTGCACAAAGTAAGAAATTATGCTCCTACTGACTTTGGAGATTGGTGTGTGAGTATGCAATGTCTGGAGCTATGGCAACCATCTTGCAGCCAAGAAAGGTACTTGTGGGCACAGGGAATGAATGGCAGAATAGAAAGATGGAAAGAACCAAGGTATCTGATTCTGACCTGGGGCCCTCTCTCTCAGTTAAACCAACCTTCCCTGGAGCTGTCCTACTTTGGGACTGACTTTTTATGTGAGATGATAAATCTCCTGATTACTTAAGTTCATTGGATGTTTTGTTACTTGCAGCATAAAACACCTATAGCCTAAAGTGATCCATGAGTCTTTACTACAGTTACATGTCTTTTTCAACCTCCAAAACAAATCCAGGTGGCTGGATCCTCTAATATTTGTGTATCACAGGAGTGGACAGAGGAGTGGCAGGGGTTCCTCTGTGCCAAGACTATCTCTGTCCTTTTTTTTTTTTGTTAGCCTCGCAGGCTCCTTGATATAGAGAAGAGCTGTCTAATGAGAACTGACTGGACAGAGGCCATAGGGACTGTTGACAACAGGAAAGAGAGCTCTTAGCAAAGGATGCCACCCAGAGGGCTGGAACACTGGCTTATAGCTCCATTTGGGTGCAGCCACCGGATGGGGAGGAGGCAGAGTCAGGGGCCATGGAAAGTTAGTCTAGAAGGAATAGGCAGCTCAGCAGAGTTGTAAAGTCAAGAGATAGACAAGAAGTTGACGTTTTCATGTTCTCAACTGGTTCTGATCCAAAGATCAGGGCTGATCCATTCCAATTCTTTATAAGAGCTCTTTTTTTCCTTCCCCCATCGGTCCATATCTGCCTCTAGTTTCCACGCTATCAATGTGCAAATTTCTCAATTCATAGCCATAAATCTGATAGGAAGCTTGGAGAAGACATCAGACAAACCCTATAATCCTAATCTGCTAATCCTATAATCGGGAGCTAAACCTAGGACACAAATGGATTTGCAAAAATAAGGATTTTAAAACTAAACTGGCATCAGCAGACCTCAGAGACAAATGCACACAACACCAGAATGAGATCCATCAATAGAGAAACAGATACAGTATACTGCTTCTACTCAATATGAGCTATCTGGAAAAATAAAAGACCAAATGGGAAAAGGCTGTTATATTTCTGAGGATGAGAACAAAGCCATCTCAACAAGTCCATTCTTGAAGGTTCTCTCAAACTGCGTTGGAACAGGAATAAGAGGAGGGATAAAAGGTGGGGGAAGGTAGAGAAAGGGAAGATAAGCTCCTTTTTATTATCTTCTTTGGTGTAAAAACAATGAATGATTTCAGCAAGGTAAGAACAAAGAAGGATTTTAAAAATAAGTGTGTTGTACATGTATGGGGCCCATGCAGAAAATTCTGCGGTAACCAGTTTTCAAGTCACTGATTTCACATTTTCTGCTCACCTGACCTATCCTAGGGGAGAAAGTCTCTGGGAATCACGCAGGACTGCATTTGTCTACAAAGCCTGATTCTTTAGGAGCCTCTCTGTCCTTTTGTGGACTCAGCCTGAATAAATCTTTCTGCGCTACATGTCAGGGCTGCAAAGCTCCTTGACCACATTGAGTGGAGAAGTGATACGACACACACTGCAAGTGCCACTGGCCCGAGTGTGGCAACGGAGCACTCAAGATAGAAGGTGGGCCTGAAAAAACCTTTCTTTCTTTCAACTGAATGGAAACATTTCCTTGGGTTTTCTTCTCCTCCAGCTACCCAGATGTGAAAGCAATGAGTCTGGGGGCCACATCTTTGTTCCTTTTGGGGAATAAATGCTCCTCAGGGGAAGGTGAATGCAGACAAGTGCAGGAAACCCCACTCTGATAGCTTTTGTCCTCCGACCCAGGTTCTCTCAGGCCCACAGCCCTTCCCTCTGCACTATCCTTCTCTTAGAAGCTTCAAAAATAAAATGGGGAAAATTGATTACATTATTGTATATAACAGACACTATTTAAAAAGCATTGCAATGTTTACTACATGTATGTTATTTATGATGGACAAAATATAGGCAGCTAAATATGCTTGTCATATGATAGGGGCCTATCGTAAGGTGCCTTGATCAATATATTCTGAATAATTAGGGCAAATGAGATACAAGAGAGTTTTAGCCTGGCAAAGGCGAAGGCCAGCATGAACAAACCAGCATCACTGAAATAAGATGGGGCAGGGAGAACTGGTGTCACCTCTGAGATGCAGACATTCAGAGGGCCAAAAACTGAGACCAATTCTCCACTCATTTGCCAGTGCTAATGTCCTCTAGGCTCACATGTGAGTGTGAGACCTTAGAAAATTCTTCAACACCCACTTAATTCTTTTCCTCCCTAGAGAAAATAGTACTTAATGAGAATGGTCTTGTTCACCTAAGCAAGTGAGTCAAGGTTATATGTTTAGAAAACTCATTAATAACAAATAACGTTTTAAAAGAGACAGACTCGGACAGCAGCTGGCAAGAGAAAAGTCCTTAGGAGGCATTTAAAATGGGGCAGGGTTGGTGCTGCTGGTGCTGACATGCCTGGGATATGCCTGGCCTCCTATCAGGGCAGGCACGTCTCTTGGTCTCAATTTGATAAGAAATTTTACCCTTAAGCTGCCAGATGTTCAGGAACTGAGGGTCTAATTTCTGTCCCTTTTCAGACTATAGGAGCAAAAGATGGCTTTTATTGGTTAGGAACTCAAACTGGCTTGGGCTAACATAGGTCCTGCTCGGGGAAAGAGAGAAGGACCAGTCTGGCAGGATGAGCAGCAGCAGAGTGTTGAGCACAGGCTACGTCCTTCTCAGGTGTCTGGGGAGAATGAGAATATCTCCGATTTGTTGGTTGCTCTGTTCAGGTTCATATTCTCTTTTTTTTCACTTACTATCTCTCTCACGTGCAGACAGACTTGAGCGGATCCCACTGACTGGCATTTGGAGGCAGACTGCCAGAGCCAAGGTAGGAAGGATGGAGCCTACGTTGCTCCGTGTGTCTGGGATCCCAAGATGGTCTCCTCTTGGGGAGGCATCCCCAAGGGCTCTGTGCCAGCTCCAAAGCACCGCCGAGTTGCTGGGGCGGAGAGGCCATTTTGGGGGGAGGGAGGGGAGCCTGATTCAGCTCAGACACTGCTCACTTACACAAAGAATCCTTTCAGAGTTATTGGTTGGCAGGGCTCCTCACAGGTTTTATTCAGGGTTTGTGCCCCGAATACAAATTAAGCAGCTTCACTGGGCTGTCACACAAACTGGCCACATTCACCAAGAAAGTGATACAGAACGAGGGCTCTTCTAGCCAGGCTATCAGTGTCCAGGCATCATGGTAGAAGACCCCAGAGCCCCAGCTGGTAGTCCCACAAGGTCTGGGGCTATAGGGGCTCTGATAAGAAGCAGAGCCATTTCAGTCTGGTGTCCTTCAGAGAAATAGTTTAAGTAGACCAAGATAAAAGGTTCCCTTGAGCAGCCTGCTTAGCATTCTTGGCTGACAGTGAAGCAAAAATTGAAAGATGGCGATTCATGGTAGGAGGGTGGTATTCTGGGGTAAAGGAGAATAAGGTTCAAGGTAGTCATGTCACCCATGGTTAAAAAGAAATACACAAATCTACAAATCTACCTATTAGTTCTGGCCAAATTCAGAATTGTATATGAGAGAGACAGAAAGTAAAAACCAGAGAATATGTATATGAACAGAATTTACCAACCAACAAATTGGGAACATTCTAATCTTCTCTAAATCTGATAGAGGAGCTGAGGGCCCTAGATCCTTTAGTTCACGCTCACCTATCTGCAGTTCCTGTAGACATAAAGGTGATTTCCCACTAAAAGCATTTGTAATAGAGCTGTGTCTAAAAACACGGACCAGAAGCAGGCTGAGGCAGGTACATCTAACTCCTGAGGAAACTGATATCACAATGGAAAGGAACACAGTACCCAGGAAACTGGGTGTCAGCCAACCTACCCATCGATCATTTGGAGACTCATGGAAGCCAGTGGTGTGGGGCTTCAGGCTGGTGCCCTGGTGTTCCGAATGCTGTACTCCCCTCTACCTCTAAGGTAAAGTGTTTATCCTTTTGCTCAAGGATGGGATACGGTGGGGTGAGAATGGTCACATCAGCAACCGAGAGACAAAATTCAAGCCCACATTTCCATTTTGAGTCCTTTAATTCTCCCTCTGAAACCCCTTAGATGAGACAAATGAACATACTGAGGAACTCATATTACTAGGCCAGTACTGGATGATGGCCAGAGGTCATACCAACTGGAAGTGGGAAGACCCCAGAGATAACTACTGAAAGCATATCATTGAAAACTGTTAGGAAATTGCACAAGACAGCTTGATGGCCATAGATGCTGATGCACAAAGAAACTTAACAACAGATGAAGAAAGCTGGCAGAGAGAAGGCAATGCCAACATGGCACTGCTCTACAGACCAAGGGGATTAGAGTGTCTTGGAGGCCATGGAAGAGATGCAAAAGAGACCACAGAAAAGGACACAACAGGTTTCAGGCCAAATTGAATAGATTAACAGTATGGAGAAAATTCCAACCTGAGTAGATGTCTTAAATTTAGTCGGAAATTCCATGGGATAAATATAAAAGATATGTTCCCATTTTTTCACACTTTCTAAATGCTAAGTTTTTCTCTGGAGCACAAAGTTGCTCAGTAAGGGACCTTAGGACATTCCTAGGAGAATGACCATAAGCCATGTGACTTTTTCTTACAAATAATTTCTGTGACACACCCATGGTTGAAGGAAATAGGGTCACAACATGAAGAAACATCTTCCCTCAAGGCAAAAGGAAAAGAAAGTTAATGACAAATCTGGAGAAGGACTCAGGTGGCTTGGGCTCCCAGTCAGACTCACCACACAGCTGTTTGCTCTGCTTCCACCCCCTCCCACCCTAAGTGTTTTACATTAAGAGTTTGTTGATGGAATTGTTTGTTCTTCAGTCAAACAAAATTTGGAGACTGACAGCTAATAGAGATGAAGACCCTGGACAGAAGCTCTGGACTCCTCTGCTTGCCCAGCCGGGTGCCCGCCCACTGTGCTACAGCTCAGGCACTCAGTGGGATATTTATAGCAGCCTTTAAATTTACCCAGCTCTCCATAAAGCGAGGTAATGGGGCGCCCTTTACTGCTGCTGGTGGTGATTGTCCTAACATTCTTTAATTAGCAAAAAGCGTTGGCACAGCCACTTTCAAAGCATTTGATCTTACTGTCCTGGTGTTCCCTATTTCAGGAACAGCCCCCACTCCATTTGGAGAAAATGCACTTTAGCAAATTTGAAAATGACAGGCATATGCATACACAGGCCCAGATATGTGTATTTGTGTACCTATGCTCATTCTTCACATATTCAAAACTGCCAAGAACCTGTGAGTCTTTGTAATACCTCCCTAAAACTCTCATTCATAAATTTGTCAGCAGGGGGTAGAATTCTAAAAATTGAGGACTGGAGACATCTTAAGGTCATTAGGATCCTCCTCCTTAAGTTTTCCAGTATTAAAAAAAATAAGGTTGGCCCCACATAATATGCTGAAATAATAAAAAAAAATAAGGTTGGTAATTTTTCACCTACCTTTTCAAAGAATATAAGCAGAGTAGGGGTGGGGCTAAGGCTATCGATATACCATCAGGGAGGCCTGCGCTCTTACCCACATGGGACATCACAAACAGTCCTCAACCTTCTGAAATAAGTAATTCACTACTATGATCGTGGTATCAGAGACAAGATGGAAAGGGCCTCTGCTTTCATGGGGGTATGCAACAAAGTAAACAAACACATAAACAAGATAATGGTAAATAAAATAATAAAACTGGGTGATCTGACCATGATTGGTGGGGCTATATCAGACAGGGCAGTCAAGGAAAGTCTCTCTGAGGAGAGCTGCTCCAGCAGCAGCCAGCCCCCTGAAGATATGAGGGAGAATGCTCTAGGTAGAGAAGAAAGCAAAAGCCTTGATTGGGAGACCACCTTAAGAGTATTCCAGGAGAATAAAGATGACCAGTGAGGCTGAAGTGCAGGAAATGAAGAGGAATGTGATAAAATATGAGGGCAGAAGTACAGACAAGGGATGAAGGGCCTGTGAGCCATGGTAGGCAATTTAGTTATTATTCAAATTATCAGGGGAAGACACTAGAGTATTTAAAGCAAATCAATAACATAATCTGATCTAATGTCACAAAGATCACTTTAGTTGCTATGGAAAAGAGACTGTAGAGGGCAAGAGTAAAAACCTATGTCTTGAATAGATTTCTTAGTTTTGAATAAATGTTCTATGGTCACATAAGATGTTAACATAAGAGGAACCCGGGGTGAAGGGTATACGGGAACTTAGTATTATTTGATCTGCTTGTATCTAAAATTATCTCAAAATTATAAAAAAAAACTGCTAAAAACAAACAAAAACCACTTATACCTTGAATAAAGAATTAAAAGTTCTAAATTAGGTATAATACCAACAGCAGATGAATCTAAGGGGAAAGAAAAAAAAAAGAAAAAGGATTCTTACAATAACTGACTTTGAATGAAATAGTGCCTTTCTATGGTAGTTTCCATCTTAGAAAATGATAGGTGCTACCACTACTACTGTTTGCTGACAATGACTGTGATTTCCCTCACTTCCTTCTGGTCCAACACCACCATGAAATAAGCACAGTTATTAATCCCACTTTACCTATGATGAATCTGAGGCTTCAAGAACTAACTTACGTAAACACAGTAGGCAAGAGGTTGAACTGGGATTTGAACCCAAGTTTGTCTGACTACAGGGATACTTCATACCTACCACTATGCTATAATGTCCACTAGCATAAACATACATACACACACACTCACTCTCACGTCACAAATTTTGTAGAAGTCAATTTGGGGAAAAAAACATTTGGGCTTCCCTTAACCAAAATACGAATGAATTTAAACACACATTATGCATGCTTTTGTGATAAGGCTAATAGTAATTATAGGCATGATTAACAATCAAATTTATGTTTGAGATACTTGAAAAGCCATTTTATTCATAACTCTCAGTTCCACATCTATACCTGACAGCTCTCCTTTAATCTCCAATGAACACAAAGATCAATGTCTCTAAGGACAGTTGAGCCAAATTTTGTAGCAATGCCCATGAGGTACTTTTAGTGTTGCTGGTAAATGCTTAATGTTCCAAGATCTATGGGATAAAATCTAGAGACTATGTAAAGAAAGAGAAAATCATTAAGAAATGGAATTTGAAAGAAACAGAAAGAAAATAAGAGGACTCTTTCTCTTGGAAGAGTCTGTCCTTATTGGCCTGCCCCCTTCTCTCAGCTCGTGTGATGTTTCCTGATTGACAGACCCTCTCCCATCCCAGTGGGAAGACCCCATGGCTGTACAGCTCATGTGTGGCTCCTCAACCCCTCACAAGCACAGATGTGTGGAAGAGTCACCTGCTGGTTGTCAGATGTACCCTCTCTCTTAAATGGCACATCACAACATCAGAGTGGTCTAAAGTTGGGCTCCGAATGGAGAATAAAAGCTGGCTCTATGAATGCAGAGGCTTGAATGAGCCCCAGAGAGACAGGTGCACGTCCTGATCTCCAGAATCTATGACTGTTACTCTATTTGGAAAAAGTGTCTTTGCAGACATAACTAAGGATCTTGAGATGAGGAGATCATTCTGGATTATCCAGGTGGGCCCTAAATTCAATGACAAGTGTCCTCATAAGTCATTAAAAGGAGAGTGGCAGACAGAGAGGAGGTGACAATATGACCCCGGAGGCAGAGACTGAAGTGACACAGCTACGAATGAAGGAATGCGGACAGCCAGCAGGAACTAGAAAGGGCAAGAGGCAAGGAATGATTCTCCTTGAAGGCCTATGGAGGGAGCACAGCCTTGCCACATTCTGAGCTGTTAACCTCAGAGCCGTGAGAGAATACATTTCTGTGTTTTAAATCACCAACTATGTAGTGATTTGTTATGGCAACCTCAAGAAACCAATTCAGTCACTCATTAGTTCTGTGATGCTGAAAAAGCTTCTTAGGCCAGGCGAGGCGGCTCACGCCTGTAATCCTAGCTCTCTGGGAGGCCGAGGCGGGCGGATTGCTCGAGGTCAGGAGTTCGAAACCAGCCTGAGCAAGAGCGAGACCCCGTCTCTACTAAAAATACAAAGAAATTAATTGGCCAACTAATATATATATATAAAATTAGCCGGGCATGGTGGCACATGCCTGTAGTCCCAGCTACTCGGGAGGCTGAGGCAGAAGGATTGCTTGAGCCCAGGAGTTTGAGGTTGCTGTGAGCTAGGCTGACGCCACGGCACTCACTCTAGCCTGGGAAACAAGCGAGACTCTGTCTCAAAAAATAAATAAATAAAAATAAAGAAAAAGCTTCTTAAATTCATCTGCAAAATGGGAAGTCTAATGGTACCCACTTCACAGAACCGTTGTGAGGATTAAATATGTGTAACTTAACCCAGTGCCAAGTACTTATCAATACTGCAGTGAAGGTTGCTATTAACATCATTATTATTGCTGCTATACACAGGCAATTAGAGAGGATAAACCAGAAGAGCCTGGAATGGGCCAGTGCACCTGCAAAGGTACATTTTCAAGGCTCCTGGCTGGACCTCTCTGGTCTGTTTGAACATGCAGGTGATTGTGGCTAGAAAGGGTACCAAACTATTCCAAAAGAGGTGACAGTGTGGCACTTGGGAAGTTTTCTCTATTAATCAAGCCTGGCAGCCCTTAAAGAAATTAAGCCCTGAAACTAACCTCAGAAAAGAGGTTATATTATAGTTCTTTGCCATTCATATTAAGCATCTTGTTTTTTCTTAGTCTAGGTTTTTAAAAATTGCTCTTGAAGGAGAGGATTTTTTTTGTTGTTATTGTTGTTGTTTTTGTCCACTCTTCTGATTTCCTTAAAGAGGCGAGTCCTTAAGGGAAAAGAACAATGGAGTCTGAGAACACTGAGAAGAGTGGGTAACTTAGAACAGCTGTCTTGCCCTGAATCAGTGGGCTTGAGGAATAAAATTCATTCCCTTCATGACTGTGGGTAGTAATGGTACAGCCAGGCTCACTATGGGACCACAGACAAGAATTATTAACCTTCCTTTTGCATTTCTGACTTTATCTATTAAACAGAAAGTTCAGGACTAGTTGACCCTGAGAGGTATCTGCACATGTGGGTGGAGGTGAGAGAGATACACAAACATACATATACACACAAAAGGTGTTCATTACCTTGGGAAGAAGGGGAGGTGACTATTTCCATGCAGATGATTTCTACTACTGTTTTGTTATTACTAGTTTACCGATCAACTGATATGTTTCCTTCCCTTTGTGCCAATTTCCATACTATCTTTTTCTTTCTTGTCTTTGCACTTGTTCTATTCCTGCCACTGACAGACCTACCTTAAAGGGGCCCAAAAGTCTATTAGAGGCAAAATGGTACCCTCTGGAACTGCTCATTCCCGGCACACCCAGCAAGCCATTATGGACATCTAGTGGCTGCTCAGGATAATGCCTCAGGGATACATTTCAGGTTGGGAGTGGTCTAGCCCTGGCCTATACCAGGAGCCCAATAATCCTAGCAGGGTGGGGCAGTCCTGAGTTCTCCAGATGACCATTTCTGTCACTTTCTATTAGGGGCCCAAAGTCACTTGAAATGGCAGACAGGCTCTATTGAAGACCCATCTTTATCCCAACTTAGCAAAGTATAGTAGCATTTACATACACGACCACAGAGGACAGGCATTTGGAACTATCTTCAAGCCTCAGGTTTAAATGCCAATTAGCTATACACTGTCATACTGACTGAGGGACTGAGCTCAGAAAGGACAGACTCTGATACTAATTAGTCACATAGCTTTACATAAGTCACTGTGCCTGTCTGAGCTTCATTAGTGATATCTGTAACATGAGAGGTTAAATCCGGATAATCTCCAAGGTCTTTTTAGCTTTAACATTCTGTGATCTATGAGCCTTTTTAGTAGCTAGGAAAACATAGTCTGATCTGCTCTGCTCTGGCACAGTGGATCTCTAGATTAAACTGAGAGAAGCATCCTCTCGTCAACTTTGTGGCCCATTTCCACGACTTGGCTATAATCCCAAAGGGTCGACCTTCTACACAGAACTATGTATCTGAGAAGTGGTAGGAATCATGGACTAAGAGAGTTGCAAGAAAGTTCCTAGTCCATTTCCTTAATTTTATAAACGAAGAAACCAAGGTTTAGAGCTATTTTAAGATTTGTCACATGTCTAATCAGTGGCAGAAAGGGGAGTTGAACTCAGGTAGGTATTCCAATCTTAGGGCAGGACCCATTCTATAATACCAAACTCCTGACACAGGCCTTGTCCAATCATTGCTGGATTCTTTAGCTCACTCTGGCTTTATCACAGCAGTCTCTCTGTGTGAAACTACAAGTGAAAACCTTCTCAGCTGGGCATGGTGGCTCATGTCTGTAATCCTAGCACTCTGGGAGGCCGAGGTGGAAGGATAGCTTGAAGTCAAGAGTTCAAGACCACCCTGAGCAAGAGCAAGTCTCTTGCTTTAGTCTCTACTAAAAATAGAAAAAATTAGCTGGGTGTGGTGGTACACGCCTGTAGTCCCAGTTACTTGGGAGGCTGAGGCAGGAGTATCGCTTGAGCCCAGGAGTTTGAGGTTGCTGTGAGCTAGGCTGATGCCACAGCACTCTAGTCCAGGTGACAGATTGAGACTCTTATCTCAAAAAAAAAAAAAAAACCAAGCCCCCCAAAAAACTCAATCCAGTGTTTTTTCTTCTCCTTTTCTTAAGGTTTAAGTTGCCTTCTTCCCTTATTCCTTGGTGGCATCACTCCAAATCATGTAACAGACCACTGCTAGATGGTACTTAGGCTACCAAGATAAGAAGCTGCAGCCCCACTTTCAGTTCAAAAGGGCTGTGTGCTACAATGGCCCCACTTCCTGGCTGCAGCCCAGTCCCTAGGTCTGATGGTGCTTTCCTTGCCCAGCTGGCCTAGAGGGCAAAGCAGCCCCATGCAGAGCTCTATGAAGCTCAGGCATATTCACTCTCACCAAGAGCAGTCACAAATATTTACTGTGAGACAACCTCATTACTAAGTCCTGATCTGATCCCAGTCAGCCCACCCTCCCATCTACCTCCACAGGGTTGGGGCAGCAGCTTTCATTCGTTGAGCATGGAGCTGAACAGATGTGGTCTAAGTTTGTCTACAAGGGCAGGAAACCAGCCCAGGCAGAGCTCTTCTTTTGCATGAGGGAGGGAGGGACAGCTACATGCCAATATGACATCCAGACCCTGGCCAGGGGTCTCCTCAAGTACTAGACCACTGTTAGGTTGGTGTCTGCTGTGGCAATGAGCAGAACCTTTCAGCAGAAAGTTTCTGATTATCCTTCACATATGCTAGTCAGTCTAGGTTTGTATTTCCTGGGTCTGTAAGTTTGAAGCTGAGAATATGCAGATGAGACTTTAGTTAAGAAAGAGTCTTGACAGAGCCCAGATGGAACTAAACTCTAGTGTCAGAGTTTGACTTGCCTCCATTTTTCTCTCATTCTTTTTCGTGATTAGACATCGTGAGTGAAACAAGTTCATTTTCTCAGCCCCTGTCCACCCTTCATCCTATCTCCTAGACACTGCACTGAACTCTCACAGTCTTCCCTCCCTCCTTGCCTCCACTCATTACTCTATGCAGAGTAGACACAGTGGACTCAGGGCTTGAAGACTGCACTGAAAGACTGGCTCTGTCACTTTTCCAGTGTATGAACTTGAGTAAGTTATTTGCCTGCCTGAGCTAAGTGCCTTCATCTGTAAAATGGAGACAAGTGTGGCAATTACTTCACTGGGTAAATAAAGATCGAACAAGAACAGGTTAAGTTCTTTTAGTATGGTCCACAGCACACAGTAGATAAATATCTGAATAAATGACTAATGAAGTAGATGAATGAAACCTGAGTTCTCTTCCCACTGGGAGAATTCTTTTGGAAAATCATTTTCATATCCAAGTTCTTTGACATCTGAGGTCTGCCAGGATTCCAATCCACTAACACTTCGCTAGTGACCCTAGGCAACATATTTGACCCATAAAAATGGATAATACGGTTGCTGGGAAGATTAACAGTGGTACACACAGAGAAAGGGTTCAATAAATATTAATTATTAATGTTATTATGTGGCTGCAAATGCAAATTGAAAGGTCTTGGCAAAGAATGGGGAATCCAACTTGCCGACAAAGGAACTGTTTCTCAAGGACTTCAGGGAATTCCATGGCATATTTAAGGAGGTTCAGGTTACTAGCCAACAGACACTGCTGAGATATGGGTGTGTTGGAATCCAGAGAGCTGAGAAATCCCTGACTTCCTTGTTCTTAGGTAACAGCCCACGTGTAGGTGTTGAGAGTTTAACAAGTGCTTGTCAGAAATCACACAAGGAAGGGGTGGGCAGTGAGGAGTCTGGAGGCAGTTCCTACAAGGAAGGGATATTAAACCATGCCATTTTCTACTGGACCTGCTTCTCAGGGCTTAGACACAGATTGTGTCACCCCCACTCGGCAGAGAAAGGGGCAGTCTTTTTCCGGGGTTGGAAAAGGCTGACTTAGTCCTATTCTCCACTAGTCTGTCAAACGCCCCAGGGTCTTCTCTAATCAGAAATAGGAGGAAGAACTCCCTTTCCAGTAAACTGCTACCCTGGGCAGCTACTTTAGTCTTCTCAGTAAGAGGGGCTGGTGAAGCTCACAGACCAAGAGGCTTATCCCCCGCCCCCGCCATCATTTTACTGGTGCAGGGAACAGGGGAGAGGGTAGAGGCAAGAGGCGACGCAGGGCTGAAAAGAGTGAGAAACCACTGATGTAGCTCCATGAATGAACGGGTTGTGCTGTGGGAGTTCACCTCAATCCTTCCTACCGGCCTCGATCTTGTCCCAGGTTGTCATTCCCCCACGCTCCTCGCACTTGGTCTTTCCTTCCACTGTTTCCCGCCCCCGCAACCCCCATTAAAGAAACTATCATTTAAAGCCCTAGGTAGAGCCCAGGAGGGGCGAGGAAACGAGCAAGGGACGGGGCAGGCAGGGCAGGCATCAGTGCAGCAGCGAAGCCCCATTCTCGGTCCTCTGGTTTCAAACAGCCCCGGCCGCTAGCCCCCGAGCCCCCACCATGCAGCTCCGAACTCCCGGTACGAGTGTGCTACCCGGGCGGTGCGGCGAGGCGCCCCATCAGCATTCACTGGGGGTGAGGATGACGCGGTCCGGGCGGGAGGGCGACCAACTGCAGAAGCCCTGCCGCGGACCGCCGCGCCTCCGGCCTGCCGGCCCCTGAGCCCAGCTCCCCAGGGCCAGAGGGTGCCAGGCAACTGGGTGCCGGTCGAGGGCGGGGGCCGGCGCGGCCTCTCCTGCGGCAGCGCCGTGTTGGCTCCAGCCTATCAGCGGTCACCCAGCGGCTCCCTCCGACCGGACCAAAATAGCTGCGAACGCCTGCGACTTGCGCGCGGCCCCTCACTTGACGCTCACTCCAGCTTGCTCGCCCGGGCCCGCTCCCCTCGTCTCGAGGGGGCGGGGAGGAAGCGGCCGGGGAGGGGGGAGGGGGGTGGGGGAGAGAGGGAGGAAGGGAGGAGGAGGAAGGAGGAAGGGAGGCGGACGGGCGGACGGAGGCGCGGGGCTGCGCAGCCGGCGCAGCGCTGGAAGGCGCTGGCGTTAACCCCTCGAGGGCAGGCGGCGGAGGGGGAGCTGTGTTAATACATAAGAGCACTGCATCACGCTAATCTTCTCCCCAGAACAGTATGCGTCAGCAGTACATTCACGTTCTGACTGAAGGACAAAAGGATGAGAGAGCAGTCTGCGTGGCTGCTGCCTGCAACACCGCGAGCCCGGCGCGAGGAGGAGACGGTGGGCGCGGAGCGCAAGGGCCCCGCTGCTGCCGCCGCTGCTAGCCAGCAGGGACCATGTTCCCCGGCTCCGGAGCGTTTCCTGCAGCCGCGACCCCCGCTGCTCACGCCGCTGCAGCAGTCCGCGGGCAGCGCAGCCACTGAAGGCGCCAGGAGCCAAAGCTGCGAACTCGCTCAGTCCGCACAAAGCCGGAGCCGGCGGCGCGCCGGGGGCCGGGCAGCGGCAGGCGGAGACGGGTGGTTGCGCGCCGCCGGGGGCTGCGGCCGCCGCCGCCGGACCCGCGCCCGCCCCCGGACTCACTGAAGGGGCCTGCGGTGCAGGCGCGACCGCGGGCACCTCGAGTTCCTCCGGCTAGCCGACCTGGTCCCGGCGCAGCCACCACGCCGCGGCCCCTCAGGGGGCTGGACGGATTACCGCTCCTCGAGCCAGCAGACGGCGGACTGGAGAACTAAGCTCAGTTTTTGTCTTTTTAACCCTTCTTAGAAGAGGCCAGGAGAAAAGGGGTGTGTGTCTGGGGAAGGCGAAGGCCCCGCGAACACCTCTTAACTCTCGCAGCCCCGCGAGCACACGACTGCAATCAGCTGCCGCTGGCCCGGAACGGCCGACGCTGGGAGAGGAGAGCGCAGCACCGAGCGAGCGAGCGAGCGCGGCCTGGGCGGCTTTGGGGCGCCCCCGCACCCCACTCCAGCGGGGACCCAGGGAGTGGGCTGGGGGCGCCGGAGGCACACTTTGGCAATGAGGAGCATTCCTTCGTGGCTGGAGCGAGCCGGTGCCAGGGTCCAAGGACAAAGCAGGGAAGCGCTGGTGGCGCCGCTCCTCGGGCGGAGGGGGGGGCATGCACCTGCATAGCCCGCCGGGCCTTGGCTCTCCCCGGCGCGCCTCAACTCCGCGGCTTCGCTGTCTCCTGCTCCGGATTTACTAGAAGCCATTTTGTCTCCCCCACCCCTCCCCTCCCCTCCCCTCCCCTCTGCCCTCCCCGCCCCCACTTCTTCCCCCTTTTGTTAATTAAAACTAAGAAGTCAGAATGGGACCGAGGTGCCCAGCTCCCGTGGAGAAAGCTTAAGGACACCACGCCAGTTCTTTCCTGCCTTCCTTCCAAGGTAGGTGACAGCAAATTGGGTGGGGATGGTTGCAGTGTGGGTGAGAAAGTCGTAGCTTTCTGAGGGTTTGCCTTGAGGGGGGTGCTGGGAGATGAGGGGCCGCTCTTTAGTTTGGCAGGCTTTTTTTTTTTTTTTTTTTTCTTTCGGCCGATCTGCTCCGTCTCTCTAATCGCCCCCTCCCCACCTCCTTCTCCAGATGGAAAGAGGAGCTCCTAGCTCACTTAAGCCGGGGTAGGGCTGGTTCTCCTTTCCAAGCCAAAATCCCAGGCGATGGTGAATTATGAACGTGCCACACCATGAAGCTCTTGTGGCAGGTAACTGTGCACCACCACACCTGGAATGCCATCCTGCTCCCGGTCGTCTACCTCACAGCGCAAGTGTGGATTCTGTGTGCAGCCATCGCTGCTGCCGCCTCAGCCGGGCCCCAGAACTGCCCCTCCGTCTGCTCGTGCAGTAACCAGTTCAGCAAGGTGGTGTGCACCCGCCGGGGCCTCTCGGAGGTCCCACAGGGTATTCCCTCCAACACCCGGTACCTCAACCTCATGGAAAACAACATCCAGATGATCCAGGCCGACACCTTCCGCCACCTCCACCACCTGGAGGTCCTGCAGCTGGGCAGGAACTCCATCCGACAAATAGAGGTGGGGGCCTTCAATGGCCTGGCCAGCCTCAACACCCTGGAGCTGTTTGACAACTGGCTGACAGTCATCCCCAGTGGGGCCTTTGAATACCTGTCCAAGCTGCGGGAGCTCTGGCTTCGCAACAACCCCATAGAAAGCATCCCTTCTTATGCCTTCAATCGAGTGCCCTCCCTTATGCGTCTGGACTTGGGGGAGCTTAAGAAGCTGGAGTATATCTCTGAGGGGGCTTTTGAGGGGCTGTTCAACCTCAAGTACCTGAACTTGGGCATGTGCAACATTAAAGATATGCCCAATCTCACTCCCCTAGTGGGGCTGGAGGAGCTGGAAATGTCTGGGAACCACTTCCCTGAGATCAGGCCCGGCTCTTTCCATGGCCTAAGCTCCCTCAAGAAGCTGTGGGTCATGAACTCACAGGTCACCCTGATTGAGCGGAATGCTTTTGATGGGCTGGCCTCACTTGTGGAACTCAATTTGGCTCACAATAATCTCTCTTCTTTGCCCCATGACCTCTTTACCCCATTGAGGTACCTGGTGGAGTTGCATCTACACCACAATCCTTGGAACTGTGATTGTGACATTCTGTGGCTAGCCTGGTGGCTTCGGGAGTACATACCCACCAATTCCACCTGCTGTGGCCGCTGTCATGCTCCCATGCACATGCGAGGCCGCTATCTGGTGGAGGTGGACCAGACCTCCTTCCAGTGTTCTGCTCCCTTCATCATGGATGCACCTCGAGACCTCAATATTTCTGAGGGTCGGATGGCAGAACTTAAGTGTCGGACTCCCCCCATGTCCTCTGTGAAGTGGTTGCTGCCCAATGGGACAGTGCTCAGCCATGCTTCCCGCCACCCACGGATCTCTGTCCTCAACGATGGCACCTTGAACTTTTCCCATGTGCTGCTCTCAGACACTGGGGTATACACATGCATGGTGACCAATGTGGCAGGCAACTCCAATGCCTCGGCCTATCTCAATGTGAGCACGGCCGAGCTGAACACCTCCAACTATAGCTTCTTCACCACGGTAACAGTGGAGACCACGGAGATCTCGCCTGAGGACAAAACTGGAAAGTATAAGCCTGTTCCTACCACGTCCACTGGTTACCAGCCGGCATATACCACCTCTACCACGGTGCTCATTCAGACCACCGGTGTGCCCAAGCAGGTGGTAGTACCCGCGACAGACACCACTGACAAGATGCAGACCAGCCTGGACGAAGTCATGAAGACCACCAAGATCATCATTGGCTGCTTCGTGGCAGTGACTCTGCTAGCTGCCGCCATGTTGATTGTCTTCTATAAACTTCGTAAGCGGCACCAACAGCGGAGTACAGTCACAGCCGCCAGGACAGTTGAGATTATCCAGGTGGATGAAGACATCCCAGCGGCAGCATCTGCAGCAGCAACAGCAGCTCCGTCCAGTGTATCAGGTGAGGGGGCAGTAGTGCTGCCCACAATTCATGACCATATTAACTACAACACCTACAAACCAGCACACGGGGCCCACTGGACAGAAAACAGCCTGGGGAACTCTCTGCACCCCACAGTCACCACTATCTCTGAACCTTATATAATTCAGACCCATACCAAGGACAAGGTACAGGAAACTCAAATATGACCCCCCTCCCCCCAAAAACTTATAAATGCAATAGAATGCACAAAAAAAAAAAAAAAAGAGACAGCAACTTTTGTACAGAGTGGGGAGAGACTTTTTCTTGTATATGCTTATATATTAAATCTATGGGCTGGTAAAAAAAACAGATTATATTAAAATTTAAAAACAAAAAATCAAAACAAAACTATTTTCTAACTTGTAAGTTCTATTTAAAGGGGGAGGGGGAGGGGAAATCTTGGGAATGTTGTGGGGAACAAGCCACAAGTCAACTTGCCATGCTGCCAGAAGGGATTTCTGGTATAAGGTTGAAACTGCTAAGATAAAACAAACTAAAACAACAAACATCCCTAAAGAGATAGGGTGTAGGCTGCTGAGGGGGTAGGAGGGATAGACTGAATCTGTCATTTTTTAGAAGCTGCTTCATAGGATACAGGAATACCCATTTCTACAGACATCTTTCTTAAGCTGAGAGCTGTCTTTGCAGAATTATCTTATTTAAAAAAAATACAAAAAAAAAAAGCACCATGAATTTGTACTGTGCCAAATGTTAGAGGCAATAATTTTTTTCTTCAGAGGCCAAGGGGAAGATAGATTTGCAAATGTATTTTAAACAGGAAAACCACCAAAATTCAAATGAACCTATCTAGGGGCTGAGTCTTTGTCTATGTGCACAAGTCCTCTGGGTTTGTGCACTGGGACATGCATGTGCCTTGTCTGACACAGTGCTTCAGGAAGGAGCGAAGAAGGGAGCTGGCGTAGCTCTCAGTGTAATGCTTTCACATTGCACCAGATTCCTGCAGTTGGGCTTAACCCACTCTGCAAGGCATGTGTCTATTTAGGGTTTCCCACAAGAAAGAGAAGGCCCCTGAAGGGGGTGCGGCAACAGGGGAGGGAGGGGTAGGAAGAGAGGGCAGAAGCAGAGAATGTATTCACAGGAGGCCATAAATTTGCATTGTGCCATGTCCACCTGTTGTTCCTGGTATCTGACAAATGATTGTAGATGGCATTTTATGATTTTTAAAAAAGGTTTTGTTTGTTTTAAGGTGGAGAGCAAAGAGGCTGGGAATGGGGAGCTTGGGGGAGTGGAAGCTTTTCTCATGCTTGTGATTTGGTGACTACTCTAAATGCTGATTCATTAGGGATTATTACAGCTGATATCAACTGGTTATGGTGATGGGGTTGGGCAGAACATGAGTAGAGAAGAGGAGAAATTTCAAAAAGGGCACAGGCTCATTTAAAGTAATGAAGCCTTTCCCAACCAGGATGGTTCACAAAAAAGATGTGAGATCCACAATTACAAGTGACACGCATGCACATGTGAATGAATTTTGCATGGAGTACTGTTGAATGGAACACACTGGGGGGAAGCTTCCCTCTCCCAGGCCCACCTCAGGAGGAGGTGGAAGGCAAGGGGTGGGTGTGGGTGGGGAAGGCAGAGATCTGTGTTATTCTGGTCCATTTACTGATGTAACTTCTTTCAGTTTTTATTTTAGCTTTAAAAGGAAATAAGGGGCTCAGATTTGAAAGGGGGTGGTATGGGTGGGGGGAATTGCCAACAAAAGAACACTGATTGTAATGTGAGAAAAGTGTATTTTTGTATTTTAATAAATATTGTTCAATTTTTAATTCAATGTCCCCAAAGGGTTAAATTGAGTAAGACCCTGAACCTATAGATTCTTATAAGCATCAACCAAGTCATTTCTATTTAAAGAAAAAAGGGGGTAGGGGAGGGGAGAGGTACAATGGGGGGGAAGACAAGTGTTACATTTTTTTTCAAGTATGGGAAAATGCTAAAGCTGTCAACAACCTTTCCTTAGCTTAAATAAAAGCACCCCAATTCTAGTGCACCTTCAATGAGCTAAATGTGTTAGTCGCTGGCTTTGTTGGGGGTACAACCAAATTCCCTATGCCCTGGAAGAGCAGGGGAAATGGGTCAGCCTCAGCAACTGGGAATGGGCCAAAAGTTAAATGCCACCTCAGCAGAAGCTGGTCAGGCAGCACCAGCTCTATCCAAGGACCCTGGGGGATCTGGATTTAAGAGGTCTGCAATAATGCAGTTTGGCTTAGATTTCCCACAGGCAATGCTGCTTCTGTTCTCTGGGAGCTAAACAGTCAAACATGTCTTGGTGGTGGGTGTCTGTCTCCTGATGCTTACCGAGTAACGATGGCCAAGGAGGATGCATGAACTTCAGCACTATTATTTATACTAATGCAGGGAATCAGGACTGAGTGGGTGTGAACTCCCTGGCACTGAGGAGGGAAAGAGAGGCAGGCAGCACTTTGCAGAAGTTGGCTAAGAGAGGGCCAATTCTAATCCTCTTGGGTACAGAGATCATTTCTGGGATTCAGTGTTTGTGGCAGCACATATGCATGGACACACAGTATAAACTGCCACTCATGTTTCTAGGCAGAAAACTGCAGCAGAGCAAAGGGTGGGACTTGGCTAGGACCAGTTGAAAAAGCAAGAAATTATTCCCTTTCCTAGTGCCACAAGCATTGTTTTAAATTTGGGCTGTTTAAAACAGCTTCCTGAGTATGCATTCAGAAACCACTGTGGAGGATGTTGCTGCTTCAGGATAGAGGATGGGGAGCCAGTTTCCAACCCCTCACCCCCCTTTTTTTGGTCAGCTATTTGGGCAGACAAGGAATTGTGCAGTAACTCTGCAATGACTAAAGGTCTGTGGCTAATGGTCTGAGGGGAGAGGTAGAGAAATGGGCCCAAAACAATCCTGGGGAGGAATCCCAAGAACAAGTGCCTTTGTCCTGGGGAAGAGCATATTCAGATCTTGGAATCTGTGGGAGAAGTACTTTCTAAACGGAACCTTAAAGAAGTCAGGTGAGACTAAGAATATGGATCCTAGGTGTAACTATCCTTGGAGCTGCAAGGGTAGTTCCTTTCCCCATTGGGCTTTACCCTTTGACCTGGGCACTGTTTCAGCCCTCAAAGCAGTAAGCTTCCTTTGCCATAATGTTGAGTATATCCAGGCATTTGGGACAGTTTTTCAGAGGAGTCCCATGAGCACCAACGTGCAGTTATTAATGCTCTGTTGGTGACTCATCCTTAGGCATGGCCAAGGTTTGTTACCTGGGAATGGAACATGGGTTGGTAGCTCTTGAGAGGGGTAGTTATAGCAACACGTTAGAGGTAAAGACTGTTGCTGAATACATGGAGTTAGAGAATTTTCATTATAGAACTGAAGGCTGTGAAAAATCATTTAGCCTAATCCCTTCACATTTTATGGTTAAGGAAACTGAGCCTCAGAGAAACTGGCAGGCATATCAAGGTCTCACTACTAGTTAGTGGAAGAGGTGGGACTGAAATGCAGAACTCCTGACTTGCAAGTCAATGTGCTCAGGCTCTTATTGGCTATCAAGAACATATTTCTTTTCCTGCCAACACGCAGTTAAAATGGGATCTTCCTACAGATATTTTTGTGTTCTTTTCTTCCTCTGAGAGCTGTTCAATTTCCTTCAGAACTGATTCCACTGCCCTCCAAGGCCTGACCAAAATTCTGACCACAGGGGCTCCACAGCTGGCCCAAGGGCCACATGTGCTCACTAAGGGGTTAGATTCTTAGGATTGTACATAATAGTTTCCTGATTGTTAGGCCCATTGGTAGACAGAAACTGCAGAGTCCCAAAGAGGATGATAGCTATAGGGGAAAGGGTAAAGTAGGTAAAGATGGAGTGTTTACAGTAGGAAAGGTGGCTTGGCCTCTTCTCAACCTCAGACTTGGAAGCTTTGCAAAGTGGAGGATTGACAGAAGTCTTCAAGCACCTACCAGAGTTGTTCTCCATAGTTGAGTGGTTTCTGCTTATTTGGTTCAACAGTGAGAATATTGGGGGCTCCTTAACTGCCCCCTTCCACTGTATTCACCCCAGCTCTAACTCTTTAAGTGCCAGGCTGTAGCTGTCACTTCCATAATATGCTCCAGGGCTTTTTAACACCCTTCAGTGTAATGCTGCATCCCATTACCAATGAAGGTAAAGGTAAGACGCTAGTTTCTAAGGCCTAGAGACATTAGCTTTATCATGGCTATTTAACATGTATTGAGGCCAGCAACTTGCTGGGTGGAACAATGTACAGAGAGTCCCCTGCAAGAGGGCCAGAGTCCAGGGTCTCTGGCTTCCTTTAGTGGCAATGGGTAGAGTGTGAGAGAGAACTCAGTGGGCCTTACTCACTCCAGGCTTCTACCTCAGGGGGTCACAGCCCACAATTAAGGCACCACCATTTCACTGCAACAAAGCAGCAGGGGCTTAAAATTAAAAAGAAAGAGAGAGAGAAAGAGAACATTTATATCCAAACATATGTCTGATTTTATCTCCTCTGCTGGCACTCAGCACTCCATGCCACCGGCTAATGCAGGCACTGTTCACGCGATTTCTAAATCCTGCCTCAGCTAAACTGCAAGGCAGCTTTTGGCTCAAAGCAACTCTCTTGGTCTCCATCCATTCAGAAAGCACCCTATTCCCCTGCAGGGGGAAGAACAGTTTGGGCAGTGGATTAATGTTTTCATCTTTGCTTTAAATTAAAATGAAGTAAATTACTTCTTGGAGCGGGGATAAGGGCTTTAAGAACTAGATCAGTGAAATATATACACACACATACATACACACATACACACACACACACACATACACACACACACACACAGCAATACAGCGTAGTGCTTATAAGCATAGACTCTGGAGCCAGTCTTCCTGGGTTGAATCATAGTTCTATCACTTACGAGCTGTGTGACTTTGGGCAAATACTCAGTTTTTTCATCTGTAAAGTAGAGACAATATTAGTCTATCTCACTATTTCACAGGCTGCTGTGAGAGTTGAAATTATATATATCTCACACACATACCGATATGTCACACTTAGAATAGTGTCCTACATCATATAGTAAATGCTGTATAGTGGGTAGTTATTTGACAGTATACGCAAAGGTACAAATCAACAGACAAGCCCCTATCACCCCCTCTATTCTTGAACCTTGTATACTTCCAAAGAGAGAACATGTCTGTTGAGTTACTCGAGAGAGGAAGAATGATTATATAGAGATACCACTAGAGATAGTGGTATCTATAAGCCCAAGCACCATGAAAAACATGATTATACCTTTCTTCCCAGGAAAACCCTGCCTTGTGCCCCGATCCCTAAATCAGCACTACAGCTGGCCCAAGGCACTGTCTTAGCCCAGGAATGGATTACTTTTTCTTGTGAACCAGAAGAAAGTAAAGGTGCCAGTACATAAACTGAGGGCTGGGACAAGAAATATCTACCTAGGAAGCCGTGGGCTTTTACCAAGAAGGCAAGCTTCCTAGAGTCTTCTCCACCTACTCCTGTTTCTCTATCAGGGTAAAGTTAAAGCATTCTTAAGAGGGTCAATGATAAAATCCTTCCTGATCACAGTGTGTCACCAGGACTGCGAGTGGGGAGGGGTAGGTATGAGGAGGGAGAAGGTAGCACAGAGACGGCTGTTAGGGCTTCCAAGCAGTATTGGAGAGCTTGGAGAAAAGAACGGCAGGAAAAAAAAAAAGCCCCATAATTTGAGCAAATGAGAGAGACTGGAGCTATGAGGCAGATACACAGGCAAAGGGTCTGCAATGCAGTTAAGAAGGAAAGCCAGGGAGATTCTTCTGTCTTAGCAAGCAAGAAGCTGGCTGGACCCTGGATGGGGGAGGACTTTCATGTCACGGAACAGAGCAAAAGAAAAGCAGGGAGATCAACTCTCCAAGAGAGGTGAAGAAAGAATGCATTTTGATTTCCTAATGAGAGGCTAGAATTAGATTTTAGGATGATCACAGGTTTTATCCTCTGGTACATGCCAGCTTCGCTGTCAGTACTTGGGCCAAACCACCTACCCACAACAGTCCTGTTCCCTATTCTGGAGGCTGTCCACTGCTTGGGGAAAAGGGCTGTAATCTAATTCTGGCTCTGACAGGCTCCCTCAGTGATCTGCTCTGAACCCATTCCCTCATTTCTATAAAGGTATAGTCATGGGAGAGACAAGAGGTTGCAGCTTGCTGTTTGTCCACAAAAAGAGCATTATTCCAGAGGAAGAATGTTATATAAATTGTGTTTTCCAGTAAAAATAATGATGACTATGAGTTCAGTGCACATGGACCCTTGCAGTGAGTCAGAGAGATTAGGCCTAGGCCTGTGGGGATATCCCTGGGAGAAGCTGTCTTGTCAAAGGAAGTTAGCATTTGGGAGGATGCCGTGATCTCTAGCTTATCCCATTAAGAAGAGTTTTGAACCTATAGTAGGGAAGCACTGAGATGAGAGGCTACTCTACTGCCAGGTGTGGGGGCTAGATGGACCAAAGTAGCACTTAGCCCTTCAAGTTCATTCATCCTGTGTACCCAGGAACAATGCTAGAGCAACTACTCAAGTTTAGATCAGTTACAGAATGCCAAAGCAATAGTCCTTCATTTACTTTTCTTCTATAACTGCCCATCTTCTTGTGTCTCCACTAATAAAAAACACCCTGCAATTAATTATCATACCAACATCAGCTTTTCTTTCCCATAATCCCCATTTGAGTACATTCATCTGTCATTACAGGATCTAGGAAATACTGTATGATTCTTCCATTTTGAAGAATGATGGCTTTCTCCCTTCTAATGGTTTTCATGATATTTCCTCTTCAAGGCAACTCCCTTAATCTGCAGTCTCTCTTATGGTTCCCTTTAAGATCTCAACCCTGGTTTCCCTGCATCTCTAAGCTGGTGCTGATTTAGTCACTAGGTAAGTCACTCTACCTGCTCAATGAGTCAGCAAGGATAAGTGAGAAGAGCTTTCATGCACTAACTGTTCTCTGTGCAAAGTTTGGTTTCCTGGCCTCGGGCTATTCCTACCCAGTCTTCAAGGCCCTGGCTTCCTCCCTCCACCTGCCCACTCATCCAGGTTCATTAAAACCATTCAGATAGCTTCTCCCTCTGTAGGTGAACTGAATAAGTTATAGGCAGCTTTCCATGGAGGCAATTCTAGCCAGGAACCAAGTACCAGTTCCCTGGATTATGCAGCTATGGCTGGGGGAATGCTCAGTGCATCCTTCACAATTGGCCCAGAAATGGAGCTGAGGCCACAGATACTAACAGCCTGGTTCCTGCAGCCTGCCAGCCAGTGGTTACAAGTTATAATCTATTACCATTGCAGGAAGACTTAATTTTTGGACTTAAAGGAAGTCGGATAATACTTTATCCTATTAGTGTCTGCCTGTGTGAACTGACAATGGCTTCCTTCTGATGTGACAGCATATACTTCCAATTCATCTCTTTAAGGCTGGGGGGGGGGGGAGTCTGGAATAAGAAAGGAAGGAGGAAAAGAAAAACCTAAGGGAAGAGACTGCTAAAGGAACCAGGGAAAGGGAGGACTATTTTTTCCATTAGAAACAATGAAAGGGGACTCAGAAGGATAGGACAAGACTGGCTGTTTCAAAGGATGTCTGCATTTCACTTTGTTTCTCTCACCAGCAAAGTGATTCCAAGCATTAGGGGGTGTTGTGTGTCAAATGAAATGTTCTAAAGCCACCGAGAAGTATGGTCACAAGGAGAATAAGGCACTGGCCTATCCTGTGCTCTTCCCATTTCAGTCCATTATGCCCACTGGGTAGCTTTCCTTTTCCTCAGTCCCCCTTCCCCCTTCTTGTTGGAGTCCACATCCACTCTGACTAGTGGTGGTACCATGTCAGGAAGCATCTTCACATCTTGGGTGTGTTAGCAAGGCTGGCTGACCTTGGGATGGCAATGGACACTTAGATGGAACGTGGGTTCGTGGCTTATAACTTCCAAGATGTGGAGTCAGTGCAGAGAACTTCCAAGTTAATTCAGAAAATCTAGTTGGACCTCTCATGTTATTTATGAAAAAAATAAATCCCAGGGAGATGTGACTGGCCCAGTATCACACAGCTGCTGGTATAGAAACCAAATCTCTGATCTCTGGGTTCTCACCCCAACACTGTCACTGAGCACCAGCAAGGCCACCATGACTGTCACCTCCAGGGGGCACTGTTTACAGAAATGGCCAAGTGATCCGTGCCCCTGGAGTCTGCAATTCAGTGCAATCCCTTAGTTCTCTTCCAGGAGGGGAGGGGAGAAAGGGGAAGGCCTTTCTCCCCAGCACTTTATCTGTGCTTAATGCTTTGAGACAGATGGTGCCCACTCATGATTTCATTCAAACAGCTAGAGCTAAGAAATCAGGCAACTTTTCCTTTCTCTTCAACCACAAGTGTTCCAAAGGCATGTGGGTTCTGACTGTGGCCCAAAGAGCTAATAAATCAAAATGGGCATTTGTTGCTTACACAGCCTTCTCCTTCTCCCTTCAAGAGTGCAGGATAGTAAGGTAAAGAACATCTGTCCCCATGTAGGAAAGCCTTACAGAAGCCTTTAGTAGTCTGTTCAAGGTCATGAGGACTACTGGAGCCCCGCTCCACCTCCCTTGCCTTCCCTGGTGTTGTGTAAGCAAAGGGACTCTCAGAGGAAAAGTGTGGACAGCCCAGGCTGACTCAGGGGCCCTCTCTGAAACAGGGGTCCCAGAAACTAGCAAATTGTCTCTTCCTCCCATCTCAACAAACCCTCTCTTGGGAGTTGGAGTGGCCCTGGCCATAATTTTATCACATACATTTAATTAAAATTTGTCTCCATGATTGTTTCAAGTGAAATCCCAATAGAAACATTCTAAAAGAACAGCCGCTTTCAGCCAAGGATCTCTTTTAACCAAGTTAATTTAGCAGAAATTTGCTGTTTTGCACTGGGTGGAGTTACCTCTCTTTTCAACTTCAAAGCTGAGCAGCAAAGGGAGGTGGAGAATGTAGAAAAATAAAGAGGAGGGCGGGGGCTTCAAGCAAATGAGTTTCCATCTATTAAGGAGCAGTAATTTCTGCTAGCTCCCCTAGAGACCAGTCCCCTCCAATAATGGCCTGACTCTAATGATTCCCACTCCTAAGCAACAGCCTGTGTTATGCTGGTGCTGAGACGAACTGTGCCAGAGAAATTCCCTTTCTCTCAGAGGTGCTGCTGTCATTCCGCAGGAGAGATTAGCCAGCCAGGAGGATGTGCTCTTGGTGGGGAGAGAGAAAGATAACCAAAGAGAATGCTCTTCTCTGGCAGGCTTGGTTACAGCTTACCTAGGACAGAAAAGGCTGAGTGAGAGATAGGTCAGAAAGGATTACCTATCATGGGCAGATTCTCTGGACAAGGGGGTGACGACAAGACAAAGTAAAAGCCTCGCTAGGTGCCTTCTGATGAGTAGATGAACTCAATGCAAGAGAAGCACCGGCTGGCTGGGAGGCAGGGGCAGGTCTTTGGGGCATGCAGTGTGGGTTAAGCTCAGGCATAATGGACAAAACTGATGAACATTTGAAATATGAAAAATGGTGATAAGTTCACTGGAAGCAAGAGCAGAGGAATCTATTTTAGGTCCCTAAATGTCAGTCATTTCCAGGGCAGAAGTGCAGGGATATGGTCTAACAGTTCTGAAGTTAGGGCTGTGCCTGTTACTGAGGCTTCAGTGTCGGGTGGGGGTGCGGGTGGGGGTGGCGGTTGGGTTTTCTCATTCTGCCTTCTCCATTCTAAATGTACTGAAATCTGTGGTAAAAGCTATCATCGTGGCTCCAGTTACTGCTGAAGTTGCTGCCAGCAGATCTAGAGTAGGGGGTAGGGAGTCCCCTTATTTTGCCTCCAGTGGCTTCCCTGTGATGAAGACGGACTGCTTCCAGAGGTTGCCTTGCCAGATGTGCCAGCAGGCAGCACGGCTAGAGAGCCTGCAGTGCAGACAGATGCCCTGGGCCGTACTCAGGATGGTGAGACCCTTTATGGTACTGCGGCTCGGCTCTGGGGCAGTGCCAGAGCGGCAGGGTAATGTTCCTCAGCCAGATTCATTTCCCCCCAAACCTCTTCAGATACACGGGCCATGGAGGGAGGCACATTTAATTAAATTACTGTGTTGTGAACTGGCCTTCCTGGGCAAAGGCTAGAAATGGGCTCATGCTGACATGCAAACCCATCTGTGTACACAGAGCATGCGTTTTCTTTGTGCTGGGCTGTCAGCAGCTGGATGGGCTTGGCAATGCCCAGGGCTGGACCCAGTGAGCTGGCTCCTTTGTTGCAGCAAGGCAGAGTCAACAATAATCCAACCGGAGCCCCACACAGCTCTTGTGACCTTTTCTTTTCTACTTAAAAGATGACTGAGTGGCACTCCCCCTTCCTACATCAATTCGTTTCTCCTCAGATGCCTCTCTTGCTGATACCCAGGACTTTCCCTGTGCTGTACCGGGGGAGAAGGAACTAAGCCACAGTGAGGTATGATTCAGAAGAGTGCCCGGGCAGGGTTTGTTTGGCTTGGCAGGAGATGGAGGGGTCTCCCGGGTGATTCTCTAGAGTGCTACTTCAGCAGTTCCCCACTGGCAATGCCAATGCTGGATAGAGAACCCTTGTCAGGTGCCAGGGTAAAGCAGCAAAGCTTCCTCTCCCCTGTTCCCTGCACGGATGCCACAGTGCATATGGGACTTGACCAACAAACAGAGGCAAGGAAGGTCAGGAGCAACCAGAGGCCTTTAACGTGGAAATGCTGCCTGTGTTGAACCTGTCACCTCACAACCCCAAGGTCATTTCATTTCCCTCTTGGAAGTTGAGGTCTCACTACTCAAGCCTACAAAATATCACAAGGGTAAAGATTTTGCCCCCCAAGACGTGATGCTGCTGGAGCTGTAAGAGGGCTTCCCCCTGCTGAGAAATGGCCTGAGATGAGATCAGGTGTGGGACGGGGAGTAGCAAACATTGAGGGCCATGTGGTAGCCTTTCTAAAGTTTGGAATAGAGACCCAGGAAAAATCAGCTGGGTAATGTTTTTCTGACTTGTCCCCAGACAGAACAGAGCCACTTCTCATGTCTAGAACTTCAGTGGATGCAACACATTGAGACTGTGACCTAGCCCTGTACTAGGACAACGGGAAAAATCTTCCTGGGCGATTACTAGTTGTACTTATACAGCCCCCTCATGTCCAGGGCATCCTTGCAGCAAGCAGATACCTACATGACTTGAGCAGTGCAGAGAGGTCTGAGCGCCATGCAGCCTTCTATAGGTCCCTATCTAGGCAGGTTTGCAGGCAATGCCATGTGAGAACGGGGGCAGAACCTCCCGACCCCAATCTCCGAGCCTCTGACCTGCCATGCACTCTTCTGAATCACACCTCACTGCAGGATGAGGAAGGCAGTATCCCTCCTGGAACTCAGCAGTCCCCTTGGCACTGTGCTGAGCAACTCCAGGGCGGTGCTCTGACATAATGGGGGTGTAGTGCGGTAAGGCAGTAGTGTATCTGCTACATGTTGCTGGCTAAAGTTTTTGGTTATCAATCTGATGGTTACTCTAAGGACTAAGACAGATATTGTCAATTCAGGTTCTTGGGACCCATGCCTCAAGAACCTGGACTGTGCATGTAGGTCACTCAGTCTAGCACTTCCAAATGACTAGAATTTCTGGATCAAAAACAAAAGCAAGCAGGTCACTAAGATTTGGTCAGATACAAGAGAATGGACCCAAGAGAGTAAGTCTCCTGTGGTTAAGAGGTTAAGTAATAATTGTAACAGGAAGAGAAAGTAATATATAGTTCTACATAAGGAGGACAGAGGCAGTTATGAAGAACACAAAATTGACTGCTTTTGGGACATCTATCATGTGGCTTCGGAGAGAAAAGGTTCCTGGGTGCTCTACTATAGTAAATGATCTTTCTTCCTTACCAAATTGAGACCCTGGCCGTAGGCCTAGGTAACCATGACATTTCAGTGGAATAAGGTCCTTCAATCCATGCAATCCACATGGTCTCATGTCCACTCAGGCATGCAAGAGCTCACCAAAATGACTGGCTTTAAGTTCTAGGGATAGAAGCAGATGCCTCTTCAGGCCTCTCTGTTTTCTTTAGTTAGTATATTATTGGTCTTGGATGCTAATAAAGATATTTTATCATTATCAAAGGTTTAAAAATATTCTTATCCTGAAGAAAAGACTTCAAGTTGTATAGAGAGTGGATAATATATCTCAATCCTAATATTCCTCTATAAAAAAAGTTTGCTTTGGGGACTTATATTCTTCCCTATTTAAGCAGGAAGAATTTTCTCCAAGGGAGAAAAGGCCTCGAAATAATATAATAGCTAACTAAGCATCAGGGTGAATAATGTAGATACTGGTATGGCTGTACCAATGGCATTTCAATAGCTGCTGGGATCCCTTCGGGTAATAGATGACCCTAATGAGCCAATGTGTTTGCGCTGTATGGCCCCATCCAAAGTGGAACAAGCAGTGTAGTAGGACTGCTGCCCCAGGAATCCCTCCCTTACACAGGCTGTTGCCAGAGTAGATGGCTACTACGAGATGGGACATCCGATTCCTGTGCAGCTCCGAACTTCTGCTGCTCAGCATATGCCAGCGCGGGGAAAAGCAGAGTGGTGCCTGAGGGCTGCTGCAGCCTATTTTTCTCCTTTACAAGGTCATCTACCACCCCTCTCACACTTGTTAGCAGTCACTTCATTTCTATAGAAAAGGGATAAGGAGAAGGGAAACTGATTACAGTGGTGTATTATAGGGCACTGCCTTTCAGAACCTTGAACCACAATGGAAAAGTGAGGAGCAGTACTTTGAGGGTTGCCAAAGTCTATATTAAAATAAGGAAAGGGTAGGAAAAAAAAGAAAGGTGGTCTCTGACACCTGCTCTTTCCTCTGATGCTCTCTCAGCTCCTAGTAATTAATACTCAGTGAAGCAAAATGCATGGTACTAAGGCCATCTGCAAAAACAGATTAACTCTGATGCTGGCTAGAAAGTGTTTTCTGCAAAATATGAACATAAACCTTGCCCTATTCTTCTCCTATGAGTTTCAGATAAATTCTTTTTATCATGTCCCCTAAGTTAATATGCCAGAACATGAACTAAGAGTGGTCTTCATCTTAGCTCCAGGTTGACCTGCAGGTGAGGCCTGGTCCAGCCCCTTCATCTTGGGAAAGCAGGGCAGGAGAGGGGATGGGAGTGGCAGACATCGCTGGGTACGGCTGGGGCCATCTGCACTACTGTGAATCAAGGTTGGCTCAGACAGAAGGCGCGAGGGAAGAGGTACAGCTGCTGATGGCTCAGACAGCTTGGACCTGTCCAGGCAAACAAGCGGTTCAAGTGCAAGAACAACCAGCCAAGTAGGCAGAGCACAAATACGAACTTAAAGCTTGAAATATCTAACAAGATATGGAGGGAGGGTAGGAAGCTGTCTGGAATTTCAACTGATGTCTGGCCTTGCCTCTCCCTGCTAAGGCAGGCTCTTCTGCTACCAATGGGTGGGATGTGATGCTTGGGAGCGGGTGGCATGGATACAGGCGAGCATTCCTTGAGCTAGTGTTTTTAAAAACCATCTCTGGTAACAAACTGCAGACATGGCTGTGGATTGTTCTCCCTCGTTAATGCCCCCCAAAGCAAAACAGAACCCCTGTCCACAGATATATATCTATCTCCCCTCCACTTATCTGCCCACGGTTAAGAAGAAGTGTGGTTTATGTGTGTGGGGGGGTGGGAAGCTGCACAACCAACTGCACAATGTGGGAGTTCTGTCTCAGAACTAGCTGCAGAGGGTGACACCGGTGCTCTGGTCTCCCTCCCTCCTTTGGGACAGGGAGGCCAGCAGTATACTGCTCAGGAAAGACAAGTGCTACTCCAGCTCCTCTGGTGAAGACTGAGACAATGCCTCTCAGCCTGAGGTGCATATTACCAGCACAGAGGGAACTGTTAAAAATACCAGTGTCTAGTCTCTAGGTCAAATACATCGCAATCTCTGGGGAATGGTGACAAGACTTCAATACACTTTGAAGAACATCCAGGTGATTTGAGGTTACACTCAGGATAAGAACCTCTCTCTGCTCTACACTCGAGAGGGAGGCAGGGAGAAGACTCAGTGGTTAGACTGGTGTCTGATAGACAGAACAGTCCTGTCACTAACTCCACAAGCACTTGTACATGGTTTTGCTTAAGCTGAGGTACTGTCCCGGAGGTTTCAATCATGGTCAGGGAGAGTACGTTCCAAGACAGCTGGCCAGGTGTCAACTGGCTGACTGCCTGGGACAAACAAAGAGAACCCCCTCCTATAGAAACCCCTTCTATAAACGAGTCATCCTCCTCAGAGCCCCAGGCAAGGAGGGAGAGGACAGATTGCTCAGAGACCCATCAATATCAAATGGGAGAAACCAGGGCACAGAGAGGCCACCCTTTATTCCAAAGGCAAGAAGGGAGAGTACTAAGTAGCGTGTTTCTCTCTAGCCATTACCAGCCACAGACTGTTCTCAGTCATAGGCTGCTCTCCAAGATAACTTAGGCAGGGCACTAGATCACCATATAGTTTAGATTCATACGCCCAAAAGAATGAGAAACTCATTTAAATGTGAGGTTTCTGACCCTTAGCACAGTGGCACTCGCTGCCATAACCCTTCCGTGGTTCCCTTATGCATGAGTGTGCTTATTTAGAACCAGTACAGTGGCCCACACCTTGCCAGGTACTGTGGAACAATGGAGATGAAAGATCTGATCTTGCCTGCGAGGGGCTCAGCACCCAGGGGCAAACAGGTATGACGGAGAGTCTAAGAGTGGCGACAGTAGAAGCGTGTGCAGGGGGGCACTCTGGAGGGGGCAAGCCAGAGTCAGGGAAAGCCTCAGCCTCCTCTTGTCCAAAGAATCCTGGGAAGAAATGCAGATAAAGAAATGCGTGCTTAGAGTTTTAAATTTTAGTGCCTTGGAAGTTACATGTTGTTAGGACTGTGCTGAGGAAGAAAATCCCCTAGTTTGGATTTTATTTATTTTCTTTTTTCTTTTTCTTCTCCGCCCTGGTTTATGTGGCAGTTTGGATTTTAGACATAGGCACAGGATGGTGGTGGAACCAATACTGACTCTGACTCTGTGCAAAAGAGAGAGATGCCCCAGGCCTTCCTACAGAGGCACGGGGTGACTTTTACACCTCTTTCAAGCAGGCATTGGCTGAAAGGACTGTCTCAGGGCTCCCTGAGAGTGGGAAGGAGGGCAGCCATGCAAACCTTTGGGTCGGATGTGTGACCTGGGCAATCCATAGCCCTCCCTCTGCTTCCGCACCCCTGTGCAACACACAGACTAGCTTAATGTTCAGGTATAAATCACAAAGCCCTCTGAATGAAGAAGAGCTAGCAGCCTGCCCCTGAATGAAGAAGTGCTAAGCCAGGGTCCTAAGCATGGCTGTGGTATATAAATGTAGCATAGAAGCTTCTAGCTTGAGCTCCACAGCTCCATTTACTATGGCTGCAGCAAGCTGCTGTTCATCCTACCTGCTGAGCAGCCAGAGCAAAGTAATGCTTGGGAAGTGGAACAGGCACTGAGGACACAAAGGAGCCCTCACACACATGCATGCAGAGCTGAGAGCATGAGGACTCCTGGGAAGGTGGGAGGTACAATCTTCAATTCTCTCTTCCCAGCTTTAGCCAAATCCCACCTGGTAAAGTGCTTAGCACTCCTGGGAGATCAGAGTTCTCTCATGGCATGTGTCACAGTGAAGCTGCAGCTGTCTTCCATTGCCCTAGTATAGCCAGAGAGGGCCATAAAATGGGGCATGCAGTGCTGGCAGGTGACAAGGCAGGTAAACTCGAAAGCACAAGAGCTCTCAGGGCCAGTTACAGTGAAGCCACTCTCGAATTCAGAGTCTAGATACAGGTCTAATTTGATCATTGTGACCATCTTGTCCCTTACCTACCAAGAGTCTAAATTGCTCATGGGAACTTATCCAGAAAGATCAGGCTTAGGTTAGACAAAGTCCAAAGTCAAAGTTGATCTTTCAGGGTATGGTCATCTAACTTTAATCTCTTAAACCAGCAGTTCTCAATCTTAGCTACACATCAGAATCACCTGGGGAGCCATAAACTCTTTTAAAAAAAACATCTGTAGGCTGAGTGTGGTGGCTCATGCCTGTAATCCTAGCATTTTGGGAGGCTGAGGCAGGAGGATCGCTTGAGGCCAGGAGTTTGAGACCAGCCTCAGCCAGACCCCATCTCTACAATAAAATGCAAAAATTAGCTGGGCATGGTGGTGCGTACCTATAGTACCAGCTACTCAGGAGGTTGAGGAAAGAGGACCACTTGAGCCCAGGAGTTTGAGGTTGCAGTGACCTATGGTGACACCACTGCACTCTAGCTCCGGGTGATAGAACAAGACCCTGTCTTAAAACAAAACAAAACAAAACAAAACAAAACCAAACCCCCCAAACAAGACCAAAAACCCATTTGTGTTATTAAGAAAACTTTTATGATATGAACAATTTCAAACACCAAAAATAGTAATTAATGCCCATATATGTACCCATCAGCCAGATCCAACAATTACCAAAGTTATCATATTTGCTTCATCTATCCCCTTTTTATTTGGGGAAGTATTTTAATGTATAGCTTAGACATGATATCATTTCAATGTTATATACTTCAGTATGCATCTCTAAAAAATACAGTCATTTTCTTACATAACTACAGTGCTGTTATCATACCTACCAAAATTAATGAAGTTTTTCCTTGGTATTCTCTAATATACCTGGGGAACTTGAAATAAAAAGCTGGTGCTTGATGAAACCAGAATCTTTGGAGGGGCCCCAGGCGTTAGTAGCTTTCCTAAGCCACCCTGGCCCATGATTCCAATGTGTAGCCAGGGCTTAGAACCACTGCCTGGACCAATCCAGGATCCTGCCATGGGGTCTGAGGCAAGCTCCGTGAATGTCCTCTAGCTCCTGATCACATGGTGGTACACAATACAAAAGCCAAGGAAAATGTGACAAGTCACAGACAGGATGAAGAGAAGGAAAACAAAAGCATTAACAAGTCAGCAAGGCACAGAACTGAATCCTTTGTACATTGCAAGGCTGCCCTCTCCTCAGAAGTTGAACCCCACTCACTTGATCCACCAGATCCACCAAAGGTCTGAAAGGCCTGGAATGAGGGTAGTTCCCAGCTGTCCAGGCTGCTCACAGGGCCCTTGGCACCTCTGCACTGAGCCAGTCTGTATCATTCTCCTCTCTATTTGTAGCTCTTCTTGCTTCTGTGCACACTGTCTATCTGGCCTAATATTCTGACAAACTCTGAGCCCCAGCACCTGATCTTAGAGAGGATTAATTACATTGGCCTGTGGTGAGGGGGGTGCACCAAAACTTCTTGGGTGTTAGCACTGGGGTGTAAGTACCACAGTCTTCCATTTTACTTATTTATTTCATTTAAAAAATAACCAAACAAAACATCCTGCAAAAAAAAAAATGAGGCTGTATCATTGCAGCTAAAAATACCTCTACTGAGGGCGTCCGTTCACCAGCTCCTCAATTAGAGATGCTACAGGGCCCTTTGTGAGCTGTGCAGTGTTGGCAGCTCCACAGGGGCTCTGAGCGGCTGGGGACAATCCCTGGAGCAGTGACTAGTGACTGCTGGGTGGAGGGGGGCTGGCAAACAGCCAGTGAGCCAACAAGCTCTGCACACTTCAGGTAGCTCCCAAACCCCTCTTGCTGTATGGACCCACTGCCCAAGCCAAGAAACCACTTGCCCTCTTCTGCAACAGGCCCAAATGGGATCTTGGAAATGGTTCTTGGCTTCCCTAGGGTTCATATGAGTACAAAACTGACCAGGGGCAATAATGCCAAGCAGTCTGGCTCAGGGTGTGTCTATGTTGCTGGACAACATGTAGGTGTGGGTGAGTGGTGACTAGACCCGCTTGAAGCCTCTAGGTGGCCTCAGGAAAGGGCTGCTTTACATGCAGGCTGACATCTGCAGACGGAGACTATGTGGAGGCATAGGGCTCTTTCTACGTCCTCTCAGTATCCACAGGCCATTCAGTCTAACACACTCATTTATTGGGGAAGATAAAGATGAAGCCTCAAGGAGGTGAAATGATTTTGTCAAGGTCACTGAGTTAGTAAATGAAGAAAGTCAGGACTTAAACATGGGATTTCTGATTGCAAACATGGTCCTTTGTTCCACTATACTATGTCTTCTTAATGAGCAGATTCATTATAAGCATTCAACAAGTGTTGAAAGGGCTATAGGGAAAAAGTATTTTCATTTCAAGAGCCAAAAAAACAAAGAATATCAGGAGAGTATTGCCTGGATGACCTGGGAATTCTGCAATCCCTGCAGTTCTGGGAAACTCTGGGTGAGACTCAGCAACTGAATCAGATGTTCAGTGGGAACGGTGACAACTCCGTAGATCTGTGATCTTCCGCCACAGATCTAGAGCCTTTCCCTTCTCTTCTGTCTGGGAGAGTGGGAGACACCTAGTATTAGCTTGACTAGGGGCCATGAGGAAAAAGAAGGCAATGGTAAGGCCAAGGCTGTCTGATGTGATTCAGGGATTGACCTTCTTTCTCATTTCTTGGCATTGTGTGTGATCCTTATCAAAGAATTTGGAAGTTTAGGTCAAGGGCGTGGGGGTAAGGGTAAAAAAAAAAGTATTGAGAAAACACACTCACTGGTATGGGGGAAGGTATAGATTTGTTCTGGAATCACTATGGAAATCACATTTTCAGAGTGCCCAGTGGGCCAGGGACTGTCTAGAGTCCTGCATTGTCTAACATAGTGGCCACTAGCCACATATGGCTATTAAAATTAAAATTAATTAAATTTTATTAAAGATTCTGTTCCTTAGTTGCACCAACCACATTTAAAGTGCTCAATATCTGTATGTATTGGACAGTACAGATAAAGAACATTTCCATCACACAGAGGTAGACTCGGATTGTCCTCTCTCATATCTTATTGGCTACAATGAGTAGTTTCTGAAACCCCTTTAAGGAAGGACTTAACTTGGAAAAGTTAGAGGGTACCATATTCACTCTCCAGCAAACCTACTAAACCTGGTATTTCACAGAGGCTAAGAGCACCTAGGCGCATGAATCCACAGTGTACTAGGCTCACCAGGTTCTAACCATTCTTTTCCCAGTGCCTTGTCTATAAGTATGTTCACAGCCACTCTGACCTTTGTATATTTTATTCAGATTCTATTTTACGCTGTCTTAATTGATGTTTAATATAGCTTAACTTGCGTGGTGTTCCAAGCCCCGCACCAGGGGGCCGCTCGCAGGCAGAAGCAAAATTAATAGCAGTCCCAGGAAAATTATGGCCTGTATCAAAGTTGTCATTGCACCATATAAATGCTTATTATCACTATTGAATTCTCTAGCCCTGACACCTCCCTGTGTTTACTAGGTAGCAGATAAACCTCTATGTTTGTGCCTTTTCTACTCTACCACACCATCAGGACTAAATATAGCCCTTGTGTGTATGTTTAGCTCCATTTAGCTGTGCTTTGGAAAAGGGGGTAAAAAAAAAAATCAGAGTTAATAAAATTAAATTGCCGGAAAATGTAATTTGTTCCTCCCCCACTTGACAACCCCTTAAAAGACAAACAGACGTCACTGCTAACAAGATGGGTAACCAGCTTCAGCTACAGAGTGTGAGAGACTCCCAGCCCCAACAACACAGCATGGCTGCCGAATCAGCCTCCTGTGAGGGTGGAGGAAATAGGTCCAAGAGCACAAGATACTGGGGTTCTCCAAGGGATGGCACCCGTGGGCCCACCCTGTGCCTGTCTGAATTTGACCAGAACAGAGTGCTTGAGCTGCAGTCCCACCCAGGGAGTTCAAGGGCAATCCCAGCTGGGCAATTTGACACACCCCCCCTCTCACAATTAAAAAAAAAAAAAAAAAGAAAAAGAAAAAGAAAGCAAAGAAAAGAAAAAGAAAAACACCTCGACATATAACAATTTAGCACTTTGGTTGTTTCCTTCGGGCTTGTCTGAGGCTTAGATTTGGCATGAATAGGCAGCAGCTTTTCTACAACTGCGTATCAGGAAAAGCAGTGGAAAATTCCAGGTCTGTCAGACACCTGTACTCCTCCCTCTCTGGCATGCCTCTCACCCTGTGTGTAGGTATCTTTGCCTAGGAAGAGTCTCCTTACAGAAGGCTGAGGCCCGGATGACTTCTTCTGACTTAGCCTCCTGTCCTTTTCTCATTAAAATAATACAATTTAAAGAGGATTCACTTGTTTACCTCTTCGGTTTGCCTCTGTCACATCACTTACTCCCTTTTATATGTCACTGTCATATTCTAAAATTATTGCTTGTACTTCAAGTGGATGATCAGGGGGTGGTGGCAGTTGTCTGGGAGGCACTGTGGGGATAAAGGGAAGAGCAATACAATGAGAGACTTCAGCTCTCCGAGGAATTTACTAAGTGAATGTGCCTCAGTTTCCTCAACTACTGTGAAATGTTTGTATTCGGCTATGTAACCTCTAGAGCCCTTATAGCTATAAAATGCTCTATTTCAGTATTATGAAGGCTGTATCCTTAAGTCCTTGGAAACTGAATGGGTCATACTCATTTCTATTTATAATCTGTTTATTATTTTTGCACCAATACTCTATGGAGAAATGTAGATTTCTATTCTAAATTCTTCTAGCCAACAAAGGAAATGCTCTATTTTAGTTTGACAGGGAAACGTTTGTAACTAGATTGAGTTTCCCATATTATATTTGCTTGCCTTCTTCCGTCTTTGCCTAAAAAAGGAGTTTCTAAAAAATCAGAAATGCTTTCTGTATGCAGGCATAGCAGGAATGAGGCTGCCTTGGCTGAAGGAAGAAGATGGTTTGTATCTCGAGCCCCAGTGGAGTAGGACTATTTGCCATCTGCTGCACTGGTTTGCCTTGTCTCCAAATCAGGCCTGGTCTGTAGTTTGCTGCAAATATTAGGAGCCGAGCCACTAGCACTTCCCACCCATGGCAAGCCTTGAACCCTTTGTACTCTGGCTGCCAAGATGATCTGAAAGCAGGGGGCCACTTTCCAACTTAGGAAAAAACATGTGCATTAAATGGAAATAGATTATTCTTTTCCCTCCCTCTTGCCATTCCCAGCCATTTCTAAAGCTTTAGACTAAAAGGAGGAAGACCTGTTCGAAAAAGCTGAGGAAGATGATGGAATTGTCAGGCCAGAATGGTTTATTAATGATCCATGGGAAAAAAACAATCATCCTGCTGGCAGCGTCACATGTAATTAACCAGCTTCACAGAGAGCTGGCTGCCTTCTCCAGCCCTGGCATCTGCAGACTGCAGAGCTACCTGACACAGCGACTGGGTTTCTAGCGAAACCTGCCTACTGGGAGAGGGGCATCCAAAATAGTGACCTCAACCCACTGGGCACTCAGGAAACATGACTGAGATGGCAGTGCTCCTCTGCAGAAGCCTGGCTGTGTGCTGGGGCTGACATAAGAGACTGCAACTTCCCTGATGAGAAGAACCAGCTATGGGAACTGCTACTCCCACTGGTCACATTAAATGCCCAGTCAGGTAAGTAGCTGAACAGGGTTACCCAGGTAGCCCTCCAAATACTACCTCTCCAACAACTCTCTACACAGGCAGGAGTTTCTGGCAATTGGCTCACCCTATGCTATGAAAGCAAACTTCAGCACTGATGGAGGGGTTAAGAGGCCCTTTATGGCCACACTGGGCATGGTAGACAATGGTTGCTTCTGTGTAAGAAGCAACAAAATTCAAAATAAAATACATCAAAGAGAAGTAGATGCTGGGTTAACGACGCTTGGGCTTTGTAGTTAGTGCTACATCCCTTTTAAGAGTCCTGAGATTCAAAGAACCCTTGCCTTTCCACCAGGTGAGTGAACTAGTAAGTATTTGTAATGCACAGTTTCACAGCTAAAATAGCATATTTTAGGGGATGGGGGAAAGCTCTCCATCACCTTTTCTAAGTGAGAGTCAGAGGGTGTTCCCAGTGAGAGTGAACAAAACATACACACATGTCCTCCCTATGCTTATTTCTAGGGTAGAGAAAGAACTTTTTCCACTCTTCATCCCATGGTAGATCAGAACCCTTAAGAATAAAAACCCTTCCTTCACCCCCACCCCTCCTAGGCCTGACCCTGAGAATCTCATATTCCCCCAGGGTGTGCCAAAGCTACTACTAGAAAGCTCATGAAGGGAATGAGAGAACCTTTGACCCTTCAGCAAAAATGGAGCCAGTTCACAGGGGGCATGCACTTTTCACTCACCATACTCAATTTACATTCTGTGGAAAAACAGACAACAAAGGAAGTCTAGAACAACAGACAACAAAGGAAGTCTAAAGTTCCTTTAGAAAAATGTCATATTGGTGGTGGTGGTGGAGCTGCTGGGGAAGGGATGGGTGAAACATCAACTTCCATATTGCCTCGGCTAGAGGGCACAGCACATGTGGTGAGCCCCTCAAATAAAGCCAAAGACTAGGCTCCACGCCAATTTTCCTGTTCAGTACTTGCAGTCTCCTTCCTCACCTTGCTTCGATTCCAAGGGCCAAATATGGTGGTTCTCTCATCCCTACTAAAGCAGCTTGGAAGTGGGAGTAATCCCAACTGCAGATCAGCAATGTAACAGGTAGGGGGAGAGGTCGCTGGTGGCTTGGTAGGAAATGGATGGCTCACGATAAATGAATTGGTATGGCCTGCCATTTTTTTTCTTGCCATCACTTTAATCGATAAGGGAAAAGGTGAATTGCTATTGATCTCTTCAACACCTCTCAATGATACTGTGCAAATTACAGAAACACAGGGGGGTGGGTGAAAGCATGAAAGAGAAAGGACAGATGAAAGAAAGTCTGGGCAGTGTGAAGCTGCTGTATTTTCCTGGAGGTCGCCTTCCCGTCACTGGGGGTTAGGCATGCTTGGGTGCACCTGTGTGGCAGGATGAGCCCTTTCTCACACCTGGGGGAGCTGGCCATGGAGAGCAGTCTCAATGCCTCCCTCTCCACCTAATGTGCTGATGATGTGTCACCAGGGCCACAAAGCATTGGAGCCATATGACTTCTCTTGATGTAAGGTGAGATGCTTATATATTGAGAGGTACTGTGGATCCCAAGGTCTCATAAATTTTTGAAGCTGCCACACTTTACTGGTGTTGGGCTGGGCTATGTCAACAATTGACTATAATTGTGGACAGGAAAGCAAGAATCTAAAACTTCAAGGGTAATCTCTAGCTACACCGTTCTAACCCTGCTCCTGGGTCACATGCCAAGAAAATATAGACAGGTAGCAAATAAGGTAAAACTATCTTACATCATACTTGAAAATAATGAAGATCATGACTTCTGGGGCACATGACTGTCCTTGGAAACACTTTGGGTTGGAAGACATGGCATAAATATCAGAGGTCTGGGTCAAAATGTTAGAGGTCTGTTGAAAATTTCAGGGTGAAAGGGATACTGACAAGTACTCAGGCAAGAGGATAAACTGTATATGTAAATACGGTCTTATCCAGACAACCAGGAAACAGGACATAGTGTTATGATAGATGGGCACAACAACCCATAACACAAAGACATAACATTTAACGCCTGATTTTCATCTTCAAGTCAGAGCTTAGTCCAACCAGTAGGCCACAAAGATGACTGAGAGAACACCTAATTCCTCTGGGACAGATTCTATTTAGGATATGCTGCTTATCAGAAACCAAATTCAGGACCCTGCTCCTATTAAGAAAAAGGCAATGCAACAGACAGATTGCATGGAAGAGAGAAAAGGGAATACTGACCAAAGTTAGCCCAACAGAACAGAATGGTCAGATGTTAGGGTCCCAGACCAATAGTTCTCTTACTCTACCATTTGGGCCTAATTATTCAGATGCTGGTGAGAGAAGAAACTGTGTAACCAGAGTTCCCTCACCAGGCCACACAGCACACTCAGCATGTCATCTGGGGCTGGGAACTCCTCAGAAACCTCCCCACCACGTTTGAGTATTCACCTTTCAGCATTCTCAAGGCAGGAAAGGGCTTAGAACACCCATTTTGCAGCTGGTGAAACCAAGGCAGGCAGTCACTGGTGTGTGAGAACGAGAGGCCTTCAGAACACTACTGGCACTCTTACTTAAAGCAATCTCCAGAGACAATGACTCAGGATGTAAATGTATCATTCTGAAATCAGTGACACCACAGTTTGCCAGTCTCCCCACCTTCCTCCCACAAATACCTGCTGAAGGGCTGAAATGGAGCAAAAAAAAAAAAAGTAAGTTACAAAGCTGCTGATGTGTTTAGAGTGGAAGTGCTGAGATTAGAAGGAGGAAGTGGTTAAGTGCACCCTGGGCGTTTGGAAATGGCCACGTCTGCAGCCCTGGAAGCTGATGAAGAAGGAGCTCTGGCCCTTTCTGCCAGGCAGGCCATGAGACTGGTCCCCACTCTGGAGGTGGGGAGCATGGCTATGAGAGTACATGACGATAAGAAGCAACTATTTAGCAAACACCAGTCTCCTCCTACAAGGAATCTTCCAATTCCAAAAGTGACCCTATTCTAAAATTACCAAGTGGCATGCGGCCAGGCCAAAAATCCATATCCAATCAGTGGTAATGGACTATTTCTTGCATGTCCTCATATAAGGCTGCAGCACTGCTATAAAAACCCCTGGGTCAGTAGTTTTAGATTTATTTAACTGGAGAGGTAACAGCATCCCAGCACTGCAAGAACCGTAAAGACTTGTGAAGTAACGTGGCCTACAGAGGCCTCTGGGAGGGAACGGAGCAACCTGCCTGTCTTATTTGCGTGATCTGCTACCTCTAGCTGTACGTCCAATGTCAAGACTCTTTTCTGGTAATCATTAAAAAGAATTCCACTGCATCACAAGAAGGGAAAGGGAGAAGAGGAAGGCATTATGCTAAACTGGGAAGAATAGTGGCACAGTGAGGCAGTTTCCAGTCAACCTTTCATTCCTGGTTCCATGGACAGCTGTTCTTGCTGCAGTGACCTTCCTGAACGATTCTTCTTGGGGTTCTTTTCCTATCCTTTTCAGTCCTATTTAACACCTAGGTCTTTCTTTAGGGCTCCTGCTGGCACTGTGCTGTCTTCCAACTCTCCAACTTAATGCAGATCAAAGATAGACCCATAGCAATCTTAAATTGCTGTGGTTGTGGTAGGAAGTATGGGGACAAAAAAGGGCACTGCTGCTCCATCAGAGGATAAGGAAGCCTGGGCCAGCCAGAGATCTAGATAGGTCATACAGGTATCCCTCATTTTCAAGACACAGTGACAAGGGGAAAGTAGACTGTTATAAATAGAGAAAAACCATAGAGAGCCCCTGGTGCTGGCAGATCATTCTCCAAATATCCTCATGGCAAATACCCCCTGAGTACATGGCAAAGACATTCAAGCCATTATTCCTTAGTCATCTGTGAGGTATCTGTGAAGTCCTGGCTTTATCCTCCTGCCCCTTGGTGATGGTTGGCTTTATCAGTCCATAGTCAAGTCTAGAAAAGGTTTTTTGCATAGGTTAGGACTCACTGGCATTACCTCCAGATCTTTGCTTTTCCGCAGAACGTGATACTGCCTAATGTGTAGGACCATACAGAATAAAAGGATGAGAGATGGTCTTATCTTATTTTATAGAAAAAGAGTGGCCCTGAAGGTACTTAAAGAAATGCTCTTTGGTGAACTTAGACCAAGGATGGCAAATAGGTTTCCATGCAAGTGCCAAATCCATACAACTGGTATCGGTTCCGATGAGCCCTGTTTTGAGAAAGATCTGAGCCCCAAGCTAAAGTAGCGCTGTGACTGACTAGCCACGTCTGGCATGGGTGGATAGATGGATGGGGCAGCGTATATGTATTTGCCATCACTTGCTTAAACAGACAGATCTGGGGAGTGAGGAGGACTGGAGAGGACTGCTCTTTGCTGATTCTAATATGAATGCTGTTCACAACACACATACCTATAGTCAGCCTACAACTCCATTAGGGTATAGTGTTTTGTCTACAATGAAGTTCAAATCCTAGATTTTAGTTCAGCTCTGAGAGAATATCTGTTAATAATAAAAATGATGCCATAAGCTGCTATTAACTGAGTGCTTAATATCTATCAGGTTGTGTGTTGAGAATTTTACATGCATACTTTCTTTTCACAATAACCCTGGTGAGAAAGTACCCTCTTTACACAGACAAGGCAATTACATTTAGCAGGGCTGCTGCACTGCACAATGCTAGGGACACCTTTCATATTGAATCCCAATAGGCGCCAAGACTGTCCTGGCTTTAGAGAGGCTAAGGACTGTGTCCCAAGGTCACAAAAGAAATGGTGAAGCTAGAATGAGAACTCAGATCTGACTCTTCACATGTTACTAACAGAGTTTCTGTTAAATAACCAAGAAGGAAAAAATGCCCTTACATGTCCTGAAGAGGAGTCTAAGAATGAGCTATTCCTTTCTGACTATGTGACACATGTTATTTGAGCCAGGTTAGGCTATCTGCTGTTAATTCTCAAGCTTGCTCATAATCTTATTTCATGCACCACAGCATTTCATAACAGACCATTGGTCACTTTCATTTTCAAAATCCATTTAAGTTCAGCTGACCAGAAACCGTCAAGGGTGGAGAAGCAAGTGAGGAGTTCATCAATAAAGCCAAGTTTGGAACACAGGGGTTCTTTTTAAGTCCTTGGCAACAGACATAGGGTGTGAGCATGCAAGAGGAGGGCAGGGTTAAGGTCGGCTCATCCACCAGAACAGTCACTCCTGGTGTCCTTGGGGGAGTCACATGTGAAACCAGAATGTTTGTGTTACCTGGAGAGCAAATACTGTATATAATCTGCTTATGCTTTGCTGGTGGCTCAGGTAGCCTAGCTATTGTATATTAAGAGCTGTGTCCTATAAAGATGTGAGTTGAATTATGTAACTCCAAGAAGGAAATTCAGACAGTGGGCACAGCCTACAATGTTTAGGACAACAGAGGAGGGAGGCGTAAGGCTTGCAGACACTCCGAACAAATGAAAGCTCACACTCAAGGCTATATGGCTGTTAGCCAATGGTTGGGTTCAGAAGCTCTTCTGAAAACAGGTAATAGGCAGGTCTGTATGAGGTCATCTTTAGTTTGTAAAAGTAATATCTGCTTGTCAGAAGGTATTTCCAAATTAGGCTTCCAGAAGGAAGTGGACAGACTTCACAATATAGTATTTCACCTGAAAAACAAAAGTTCTCAGCCTGGGCAATACAACAAGACCATCTCTCTATAAAAAGAATAATTAGAAAAACTAGTGTAGTGGTACAAGCCTGTACTCTCAGATACTTGGGAAGCTGAGACAGGAGATCACTTGAGCTGAGGGCAGTGTGGGGAGGGGTCAAGAATGCAGTGAGCCATGTTAGTGCCACTACACTCCAGCCTGGGTGACACAGTAGGATCCTGTCTCGAAAAAAATAAAATTCTGCACTGCTTTTCTTTAGCCCTTTGTTATACACTAAGAATATTAGCTTCCATTTTTTTTTTTTTAGAGAACCCTCACCAAAGCTCAAGAAGCAGTGAATATTCAGGATGATTGAAGAGGTAAGAGAAACAAGGAATTATTGTTACTAGGAGCATTTGATATATCTAAATGAAATAAATGGCACCCAGCTCTCCTAGCACAAACCTTACCTCTGGGGGACTCTAGCAGCCTCTTCTTCCTGATAACATTTTTCCATTTGTTGTGGGTCATAGGCCCTACACAGGTATAAGGAAAGTAGACCAGGAGTCTGAATGTGCCTGGCAATCGCCATCTTCCAGAGGGATGGCTCATAAAGAATATCATTTCATGTAAGATGGGTAGACAGTAGCAAATAGCATGAGCAACAAGGGTTCTGCTTCACAAGGCTCTGTTTGGAGGATTTTCATGACCATGTATGAACAAGTAAATGCAATGGCATTCACTGTCCACTATGCTCATGACCAGGCCTCAATTTAGATGAGGTATAAAGTACATACTGTGGACCTTTCTAGTAGAAAAATGCAAGAGGAAATCATGTTTGAGCATTTCACATCTTTACTTTGGAACTGAGCTGAGTCAGAACTAAAGACGGAGAGGAAAAGTAAGTGCCAGGATAGTCTTGGCACTGCCAAGGTTTCTGCTACTTCCACTTAGAGGAAGAAAGTGAAATTGTCAGGTCTAAGGACTGTATTTCTTTCTTGCTTTTTCTGATAGGAACAATAGTAAGAAAAATAAATTGACCTGGCAGAGAAAACATATGTCTCTTAAGAAGAGTTTACAATAGTAGGGACCAGTTCCCTAGGGGAAGGGAAGAGATGCTTCTGCTGAAAAAGATTTTCTTCCCTCGAATAGAATTATATCCTTGAGACCCTCCTACATGTCCCCAGGAAGCCAAATCTCTTGTGGTCCTGAAGCATACATTATTCTACCCCCAATCCCAACAGCCAGCTTGGGATGTGAACACTAGCCTCTGGAGGGCAGTGAAGCCTATCAAACCTACACCAGTCATATGACATAATTACAGGTAATAGGATCTTGGTCAAGCCAATGAAAAATTAGGCACAGTAGCTATTTCAGAAGAATGGATGCACTTCTATGCTTGACTGGCTATGAAAGTTCTAAGTGGAAGAATATGGAAACAGACTAGCTGAGCCAGCAGCTTTGCAAAGAGGAATCCCACTGGAGCCAGCATACTGTTGGGCACCCATCAGCACATGCTGCTCAGCTTGCTTGGGGCAGGCCACCATTGACTGGAGGCTAAGCTACCTTACAAGGGAGACCCAGGGGCAAAAATGGGGAGGATGGGACAGCATCTTCCATTCTAAATTTTCCTCTCATTTCTTCTCATTGTGATGCCCCGTTCATTTATGGTCTGGAATGGTATTCAAGGGCCCTCCTTCTAGGGCTTTTAGAAGTACTTGGCAAGGGCCAAGAGAGAAAAGAAAAGGGGCTGTGGGTAGGCAGATAACAGTCTGGTATTCACATAGTGGTTATAGCCCATCTCCAAACAGGAATTTGTTGACCTAAACTTCAAAATAAACTCTTTATCTCATTTAATAGACTACTCTATGAAAGCAGAGGACAGGAAAGATACCAGGGAGGTAAAGACAGGTAGCCTATATTAGGAGAGTGAAGGGACACTAACAGTTTCTATGTGAACACTAAAATGTTTTCAAAATACTTATACATCATTATCTTATTACCTTTAAACCAATAGGGAGAACCAGGGAGGTCAGGGTCCCATAGTAAGTGCACAGTCAAGTCTTGGTTATGGACTTTTTCAATGAGAAATTTCTGAATTAGTAGCCATGTGTCCATCCTCAGCACTCTTAAAGCCTTCTTCCCTCCCTCCCCCAACAAATGCCAAACTTAGAGAGCTTTCCCAAAGAACCACAAAGAACAGAAGAACAGGCCTTCCCCCCCCCCCCAATCTCTAGAATTAGGTCACAGGGAATTGATTAGTTGATTTAACAAATACTTATTTACTATGCATCTCTTATATACTAGGCACTGGGAATACAAAGACAAAAACATGGTTCCTGTCCTTGAGGAGGTTACAGTCTAGTGGGGAGATATTTGGGTCATAGATCCCTTCAGTACTGTTGGTAAGTGTATGATAGATGTATGCACAGGATGCTGTGGGACCAAAGGAAGGACATCTTACCCATCCTGGGAGAGCGAGGGAAGGCTTCTGAGGAAAGGCGGTGGACCTTAAGGAACAAGTATGAATAGGAAAGCAAGGAAGGTGGATGACTGATGTACTGGGTGGAGAGCATAAGTCTACCTGAGAGATAAGACAAAATGTAATGACATATAAAAGGAACTGCAAGGATAATAGGTCTGTTCTGATAAGGTACAAATTATGAAGTGAGTGATAGTAGTGAGACACAAGGTTGGAGAGGTAAACAAGGATATATGTAAACTAAGGAGATCAGACTTTATCCCAGAGGCAATGGGGAGTTATATCTTTTAAAATAAATCCTTATACATAGCCAAGTTTGTCTTCTAGAAAACACTAGAAATAAGAATATGGATACACATGAGCAAATGGAAATTAAGCAGTCATTATATAAAAAAGTAAGGCCCACAAAGGCCAAACAATAGATGAAGAAGGAGTCAGGCAGTCACAAGATACAAGAACTGTGACAATACCTCAAATCCCTCTGTAGTCTTGCAAGCACTCATGATCAGAAACCAGGCATTATAGAACACTGACTCTTCTTGGTGAATGTGGGACCTTCAGGGAGGTCCTCTACTAGCCCTTTCATTAGTTTCAGATATTCTAAAGTTGAAAAATGATAAAATATGACTAAAAGAATGACCACCTTCTAAGAGCAAAACTGGCAAAATTTGGGGGAGAAACAGCACTTGATTTGGCATGCAGACATTTGAGTTTTAGTATTTGTCTTAACACTAGCTATGCAAATAGAGGCAAGTTATTGTGCATCTCTGTTTCCTGAACTATAAAACTGGGATAGCATTTTTCTTATAGGTTTGCTGTGAGATTAAAATGAAATATATATGAAAGCACTTTTAAACTAGAAAATGCTATATAAAATTAAGGTTTGATCACTATTAAGACAGGATTTTTTTTTTTTTAACATGAGTCCTCTTCAAAGAAAATAGCATTTAAGAACAAACTCTTTGAATTTAAAGACCACTGGTAAATGATGAACTGTCAAGCATGTGTGAGGACGTAAGAAAGGCCTTAGCCCCCAAATAGCCTTTAAAACCTCGAGGGATAAGAGAGCTGTTTAGAAAGCTGACCATAATGTATTCTCTTTTTCCTGGGCAGTGGCTGAAATAATCCGGAATAAGGTGCCTTTGTGCAAATAAATGAAACACTGCCGGACAGCCTGCTTGCTTTTCCAGCAGGTAATTATTACTGGCTCAGCCAGGATTCCCAAGGGACATGGCAATCAGGGAGAGTCCGAGAGCAGGTTTCACTGGCTTCACCCACACCAGGTGTCCTTTAACCTCTTGGAATTCCCTGTGGCTTGAACAATCCTCATCACTTTGATCCAGAGATAAAACTTTGCTACTGTTCCTCCTCCCATGTGTCTACTCAACAGGGAAGGGACCCGCACAGACAGACGGAATAAAAAGGGCTAAGAGCATATAGAACGGCACTTACGGAAGGAACAAGGTGAGGAAAAGACAGAGGGGGTGTGGGAAGGAACACAGATTTAGATCAACTTTAAACTGCTTAGACCAGGTTATCTTTTTCAGACAGGATGCAGAACATTTGGAGCCAAAACAAAGGAGACAAAAATCACTTTTTCTTTTACTCTAAGTTTTCTTTCCCAGACATACCCCCCTTCATAAATATATACCAATATTCATGGGGGCCACATTCCCCTGAAACATAAATATACTTTCTTCAAACAGCAACAGTTACTTGTAATGTTTTTATGTATTTTTTTTTTTTTTTTAAAGCAAGGGGTAGGGGAGAAAGAGGAAATCCAGGACTGTGCCATGGCCACTGTAGCCTGCAGAATGAGCTCCCCAGGGGGACAGTCTCCCTTTCAATGACAGCAGGAAGAAGGGAAATAGGTCAGGGCAGCAGTCTGAGTTTTCAGCTGGGGCTATCCAGCATGAGGATGTCATTTTCAGGCAGCAGCAAAGAGCAATTTCTGAGGTCTTGGAAAGGACAAAGGGGTCATCCTAAAAGGTCTTGGAATTGATCACCAAACCCCCATATATCATCCCTGGCCCCTGTCCTCTGAGAACTGTACCTCCTACAGCCTTGAACTGTGAAGAGAGTTAAATTGTGACACTGATCATTTAATAATACCTTATGGGTCTTTCTCTAAAAGTTCAGGTTTCTCTTACACAGTTCTGTCCGTGCAGCCACCAGTGTGTGCTGACAAGCTGGCCTCCTGGAGGAAGGCAGGAAGAGATCTCAAATCACTGTTTTATTCAAAACAGGGCTTAAGAGGGGAGAAGATGGCTTGGGATTGCTAGATAAGTGTTTTAGACAGGAATACCAAGACAGGAAAGAATCACGTAGCCAGGACCACATAAAAACTAGAGTGTGAAAACCTAGGAGTTTGCACTTTTAAGTCAGATATCTACCCATTTGCTAATGCTATCTCTCATCACTATTTCTGAGAAGATGCTAGCAACAGGCACAATTCCCCATCTGGGAAATCACACCAGATCTTCCTGTCCTGGACAGTGTGGCAGGGAATTGCCTTAAAGAGGCAACTGTACACGGGGAGGGGGTGCCACCAAGCACATGCTATCCAATGGGACACAGCACTTGGCTCACAGTGACAACTATAGCAGCAGATACAACAATCCCATGTAGTATGGTCCAGAAGTAATCTAGCCTCAATGGCAGGGGACAAGGAAGCCAACTTGCACTTTCGGGTCATAACAAGCCATCTGAACCCAATTCAGCATACCCTATATAGCAGTGGCCAGCAAATGCTTTTGGAAAAGGGATAGACAATGAATATGTTAGGCTTTGCAGGCCATATATCCTCTGTCACAACTACTCAACTTTGTTGTTCTCATCTAAGTGTGGAAATGTGAAGGCAGCTACAGACAATACATAAAAGAATTAGCATGGCTGTGTTTCAATGAAACTTTATTATGAAAAACTGGTGATGGGTGAGATTTGCCCATCCCTGCTATACACCAACTGAGTCAGGCTGGAAAGAAATGCTGAGATTACTGGATTTTCTTTAAGTAGAAGTAAGTGTTTAGTCCTCTGTCAAGTCCTTCCTTGGCTGCTCTGGGCTTCAAGGTCACAAAGAGAATCAGGTAATGACACTGTTCTTCCTGCCCCGAGGCTAGCAGCACCACCAGAATGTCCAGACTACTGACCTGGAACAGTCTTCCCAGACTTCCAACTCAGGGAAAAGAACAAAAACCAATAGGAATCAATGGATGAGGAGAAGCAACATGTAAATGATGAAGAAAAAGAAGAAATGCAATGAAAATGTGGCAGGAGAGTGAGTCAGGAAAATGGAGCCGAGTGGTGGCCAGAAAAGTAGCTCTGTGCTGACTAGTGTCATTGTAAAACAAATTTAAGGAAACCAGGGTTATGAGGTCTCAAGATAATAGGGGGCCACCCAAAACTGCAGAGAAACGACCTGCCTTACACTTGTGGGCTCCACATGGGGACATGGGATGGAAAGATTATAATTCTCTCTTCACCCAAAACAGAGGAAGAGACAGGCAGGAATTCTTACAGTGCTCCCGAAGCCAGGACAATGCACTTAATAAATATGGTGTCATTTTTCTAGCATCAGTGACCATCACACAGTCCTGCCCCCATTCTAGATCCTCCTCAAATCAGTTGATAGTGTCACAGAGTGGAGTCCAACTTGACAATCAGGCATCTCTGGGATCACACAGAGGGGCCCAGGAAGCACTCTGAAATCATGAAATCTCTGTGCTGCTTTTCCATGATAATGCAGATGTATGGTAACCAGGGAAAGCATTCAGGGGATAGAGAAATCCTGGAGGAACATAAGATAATATGAACAAAATTTTAAGGGAAAGAATGGGGCAGGGTCGAGGACAATCAATCACATCTTCAAAATACCTGGTTATCTGAGCTAAATCTGATTATAAGGAGAACAGACACAAGGTGCAAAAAATCAGTTCAACTGTGGCCATTCCAGCAGCAGCTTGGCTCCGGAAGAGTTCCTGGAGTGCACGTGGCACAACAGAGGCTGACCTGAAGGTAAGAGCTGCATGAGGTGGGAGGCTGTGGGCCCACGTGCAGGTATTCATGCAATCTCTTGGTACTTCAACTAAGGGCAGGAAGGACTCTGCATCCAGACGTACCAAAGCATCATGTTGTTCTCCTTTGCTGTCTCTTTGTGGGGTGAGGGGAGTAGGGCAAAGAGAACTGTTTCCCAAGACAACTTATGAAATGAAAATGAAGATATACTACACAGGTAACAGTAAATGAATAAACCTGCAACAAAAGGAACACTTTTCTTCATTCCTACACTGTTCAGAAAAGAGTTTTCATATGTTATATGAAGGGAAATGTCCAGAACAATAGCTGCAACTAGTTCTTTTAGTGAAAATCTTGAATTATTCCTAGATTAGGCTATATTCATGTTTTCTTTGGATAATACCTTTCAAAATAGCCAGCCCAAGTAATCATATAAGCAGCTAGGAAAATGCAGAAAGGTTCTTTCTTTTAATTTAATTATCTCACCCAAAATGTCAAGAAAGGTTCTTTCCTGAGAGACCCTCAACATAGGCACATGAAAAACTGGGTCACTATAATCAAGGAAAATCAACTTTGGATTAGACTCAGACACTTGCCAGGGGCATCAAAGAAGGTGGGGGAAAAGCTTGATCTTTTTCAACAGTCAAACATTAGCAAATATACAGACAAAGGTAAGGTCTCAATAACCATGAGCATGAAGGAGATGGTCAGTATTCCCTTTGACCCCCTTATAATTTTGGATATCACCAGTGGGCCAGAAACATAATCAGGAGGAAAAGTGGCAGGGAAGACAAGCATTGAAAAAGAAAGGGAAAGAAACTTTTGGACAGTGGTCTCCAACCTTTTTGGCACCAAGGGCTGTTCTCATGGAAGACAATTTTTTTCATAGACCAGGGCTGGAGGGTTGAGATGGTTTCGGGATGATTCAAGTGCGTTACATTTACTGTGCAATTTATTTCTATTATTATTACACTGTAATATATAATGAAATAATTATACAACTCACCATAGCTTGGAGACTGGTGAGATGTGAAACTTCAGGAGATGTGAAACAACAGGAAGATGACTATTGTGAGAAATTTGATTTAGATAATAAATGGTGAGAATGCCACTAATAAATGTCTCAGGCAATCCAATGACTAGATTTCCTCCCTCTATCCAAAACATAACAAAAAACCCAAAATCTGGTGCTGCATCTTCTGTAATGTCTGTAAGTTATAAATTTGAGTGGGCTTTCCTGCTTTTTCCAACATAGTTACTCTGCAGTTCATCATCCAAAGGCCTATAAAGTCAGAGGCAAATATTTGCCGTTCACCTAATTCCTGGGCCACTTCAAAAACTGCAACAGGTACTGATAGATACGTAGAGTGTTTAAATTCTTGAACTACTTCTCTAGCAGGGGGCTATCTTTAATTGATAAGAATTCAAGCTACAAAATGGGAGAGAGGGAGGCACCTTCCATGTCAATATAAGGATTTCTATTCACAAGCATCTTCACAAAAACAAAAGAGGAGCCAACGTGAATCTGACCAAACAGTTAAGAACCACAATACCCCCGACCATTGTACAGATGGCTAACAAAGCAGATGTAGTACCCAGGTATTTGCAGTTGATGTCTGGGAAATGGAACTGAGAATTCAGGATTTGTTTTGCCACCTTCTTTCACAAAATGAGAAGGCAAGTGCTAGAGAGATCCCAAAGAGGTAGCAACTGACAGGAATAATACTGCTTTGTTAGAAGTGAAAGCTGTGGTTCTCTCAAGTTCAGAGTAGTCCAACACAAGCATCTTGGGCTGGCTTGTTCTGTACCTCTCACACCTAATGTACTTGCTAGAGATATATATCAAAATGAGATGCTGAAGCTTATAAACAGGTATTTGTATCACTGAAAATGGTAAAGAATTCCACGCATCTGCTCTCGAGGATGTACAAAGACCCATGAGAGAGATAACCTCTAGGACCCCATATTCTTGTAATTCTGTGCATATTATGATACTGCATGAAAGCTGGAAGGATTCTATAGATTGGAGTGTAAAACAAAGAGGGACAAAGGCAGATCCATAATCCTAAGCCTGAGCCTAGTACACTCCCCTACCTAGTGGGATGAATGGCTGGCATACTCCAGGAAAGAAGATGGATCTGTTGATGAGGCTTGAGCAAAATTAGCAGGTAGAAGGGCACCACAGCAGCTGAGAGCCTAACTCCTGCCTGCAAGAGCCAGCCCAACAGGCAGAAACAGAAATACAATTAAATTAAGTCAGAAAACCCGCTACAGAAAATGCAATTACTCAAAGATACAAATAAATGTTCAAAGAAAATTGGCCCCTGACAGGGTTAGTCAAGCTTCTAAATCCAGCTGGAGGCAGGCAGCTCAGGCTAATTCACCAAAGAGGAGGAATGCAAAGCTGTAGGCTCTGTGCATTAGGATCCTGGCTAGGCTGGCCTGGGGTTCACCACACATCCCAGGCCACCAGTGGAGAGGAGCAATTTGGGGGCAGCTGGCCCGGCCACTGATACAGGGCTCTAGGAAATAAGATGTGGGCAGACACAGAATGGATCATGGATGTGCAAGGCTAAGCAATGGAAAAAGCAACAGACTGATCTCTGACATGGCAGAAAAGCATTAGACCAAGGCAGCCTTGTTTCCTCACCCCTCCCCATACAAGAATCAACAGGAAGATGTCCTACCTCTCGTTGAAGCACCAGTTCCTTGGTAAAAAGCATAGCTTCCTCGCTGAAGGGTTCTCCTTCCTGCACCAAGCCTGGGAGGTTTCGGGCTCCTCTGGGGCATTCAATGCCTGTGTCAGGAAAAAAGGAGAATTTGTGATGAAAAGGCATCCAATAGGCCTGCTGTCCAGGAAGGACAGTCCCTTGACACCTCCAAAGAAGCAGGTGTTACATATAACTTCCATCCAATTCAAGACTAAGTTAGAGGCAGGGAGTAGTGGAGGAGGGGTTTAGTTCTCCCCAGATGGAAAAAACCAGCACTGTCACAGCAGCAGCAATGGAGATGGACTGTCTGCCACAGTCCCTGGGAATTATCAAGAACACCGGTGGGAAAGGAATGTTCCACATAAGATGAGCGGAAACCTCCCCTCCTAAAAGAAAAATTCTCAGTTTGTACCACTCACTCCTTACAGTCCATAGTTGCGCAGCTTTATGATCACTTATGGAAATGGCTCTTACCTAAATGTAACTGATGTCCCAGCCATTTTGCCTCCTGAGAGCCATCCCAGCTGACTCCTAGGCATTTCCTCCTTACTATCTGCCCTTTACATCACATTCAAAAGGAGTAATTCAGTGTCATTTTCTTCTTCAAATAAGCTTCCCCGCTCTGTCCTCTGGCTATATTTTGGACAATAGTGCCATTAGTTTTTCATTCAGAATGAGAGACAGTAAAAAACAGAATACTGATTAAGTGTTAGGTGTTTGGAGCCCGAAAGACCTAGATTGATATCTTAACTATCACTTATTAGTTTTGTGACCTTGGCCAAATTACTGAACAAAGTCTCAGTTTCCCTATTTGTGAAACAGACATTTATAATATACCTACTTCTTCAGGTTGCTTTGTGAATCAGGAGAGATTTTGAATGATGTCTGCCACATAGAAAGGTTTAATACATTTTAGCTATCATTAATATAATCTGTATCATCCTTATCACTTCTAGCAACTCCCATGCTCAAAATCTCAAAGTCTTCTTGAATCCTATCCTTCATACTTTTTTGTATCCAACCACAGTATTCTGTGAAAAATAAGTACACACAGGCCAACTTAGTCTGCCTTTTCTTTCTTTGACTTAATCATTCATTTTGCAAATATACTTATCACTAACAGTAATCATCTGTGACAGATGATGACATATATGTTGCATTTTTTTATCTGAATAAAACTTACAATATTTCAAAGAAATTCATACTATAGCTATAATTACGAGACAAAAAGTTGAACTGGGCTAGAGACACATGAAAAGAAATGTGATGAAAATTCAGGGGGAGGATGCATTTAGTGTCCATGTCTCTGAATCACAGGTGGTATCTCCTGCTGCAATAAGCCAGAACTGGGAGGTGCTACCAACTTATTTACAAACAGCCTCAATGGAAGGTAAAAGAGATCTGGCACAGGAGGACCAGAAGCAGGGTGTTTAGCTGATTGCAAACACCTACTGGGGGCCACAGGGAGAAGAGATCTCACCACTGCTGAGACAGAAGGTACATCTCTTTATGTATGAATATAGCAAGGTGCCTGCTAATGTTTCTGGCCAGGGCATAGTTTCAAGATGAGACAGCTCAGAAGAAAGGGAGTAGCCTATATTTTGGGCTTTCACAAGATGAAGAACAGAGCTCTCTCTCCCTGACCCTCACTCAAGGCCTCACAAATGGAAGATGCCATATCAAATGAAATGCTAGGCCAGGAGAGAGACTGCAGCAGGAGAGAAGCTGGCAGCAAGAACCATTCTCCCACCCTTGCAAAGATGGGACAGATGAAGGCCCTACCCAAGTGTCACATGGGTAAGATCACTAGGGCTGCCTGGCACTTCAGTGCCAGGCTGCAGGGGAGGAGTGAAACTTATTTTTGTAAAAGACAGCAATAAACTCGTGAGCCAAAGAGCTTGAGATTAACCCTGCAGGGAGAGATGAGGCAAGAGAAAAATGGAATGAAAGATAGCCCCTGTTTTTCACATCAACAGCCAAAAATATTTTTCGTTTTATATCTGCAAACTAAGCAAGAACAGAATTGTCAGAGAGAAAAATAAACAATTCTATTGAACTATCTTGCCACGTAACCATTGAAAAAGTATTGCTGTGCAAACAAGAATAATGCTGTCCCACCAACAATGTATAAGCGTTCCTTTCTCTCTGCACTCATGCCAGCATCTATTGTTTTTGGACTTTTTAATAAAAGCTATTAACTGAAATAAGGTGATAGCTTATTGTGGTTTTAATTTGCATTTCCCTGATGGTTAGTGACGTTGAGCATTTTGTCATATGTTTATTGGCCATGTGTCTATCCTCTTTTGAAAAGCTTCTGTTCATGTCTTATGCCCATTCTAATGTTTATTACCTCACAATTCACAATTGCAAAGACGTGGAATCAACCCACATGCCCATCAATCCATGAGTGGATTAATAAAATGTAGTATATGTATATTGTGCAATACTACTCAGCCATGAAAAGGATGATTTAATGCCTTTTGCAACAATATGGATGAAACTGGAGACCATTATTCTAAGTGAAGTATCTAAAGAATGGGAAAACAAACACCACATATACTCACTATTAAACTGGAACTAACTGAGGAGCACACATGTGCATAGAGGGAAATATAATTCCATGGAAATCAAACGGGGGGAGTGGGGAGGAAAGGATAGGCAAAAACCTACCTAATGGATACAGTGAACACTATCTGGGTAATGGGCACACTTATAACCCTGACTCAAGCATTATAAAAGCAATCCATATAACCAAAAACATTTGTACCTCCATAATACTTTGAAATAAATAAATAAATAAATAAAATAATGCTAAAATAAGTGTTCAGTTTGTTTCTGACTCTTAGCAGCCATTTGGGAGGGACAGGACTGGGGTGCTGCTGGGTGAGGCTGCTATGAACTGGGGACTAGCGCTAGGGCGCAGCTAGGGTAATCCACTGGGCAGCAGGAACTAGGGGGGAAGAATTTTCCCTGAGGGCACAAAAGATTGCTGACTCTCACTGGTTGAGTACCCACTCCTTTATCACTCACTTGGTATTCTGCAGTAGGCTGTTTTTATGCCCTTTTAAAGTGGAAGTAAGTAAACATCCATTCACATACATTCATGTCAGGCAGGTATAAGAAAAAAGAAAGGAACTTCTCTTTGACATGTCTCCTCTGAAGTAACCCCTTCCCCTAAGGGATAATGAAGCCCCACACAGGAAACCAAAACAGGGACTTAGAAACATGAAGTGAGCAGGAGGAGGCAGGCTCTATTACCAGACCAAAGTGCAAATTCAGGGCCAGGAAAGCAGGAAGGGTTTTATGATATGTGAGTGTCTGAGCATTAGAAATGTGCCGAGCCAAGTTACATCTGCAGATAAAGGATAGTGTAGATCTACAGATCCTTTTTCAAACTTTTTATATTATGACCCACATACACATTTACACATATATAGGTATAGACACCTATATAACACAAAGTTTATACAACACAATGGTTGATCTTGACTATATGTGTTATACTGATAGTCTCCTGTTCCACTTCATTAAAGAAAAAAAGATGGCTATTGACACCAAATTAAGACCTCTAGTGGGGCACAATACTCAGCTTGAAAAATGCTGGTATAGATTGAGGTGTGAAGACAGAAGGTTGGAAGCCTGGGCAGGTCCTGATGATCTTAGACAGTTCAAAAGTTGCTCCAGCTGAGAATTTATCAGTTTCCAAACTTGCTTTGGTGTCCTAAGGGATCATGCTTTCTACTAACAGAGAGAAGACCACACAAATGTTAACATCTTAAAGCTACAAAGTTACTTGTTGCTGCTGAAAACCAGGTGAAGACACATGCTGGCAGCAAGAAGAGCTATGCCCTCCTCTCCCACAAGCTCAGGGAGCAAGTCAGCCCAGCCCATGCTGAACCTTTACTCAAACAATGCCTGCACTGCTGGGCTGGCATCCCTGCTGTGCTGCTTTCTTACCAATAAAATGGACTTTAAGAGAATAAAAAAAGTTAAAGAAAATAGATAAAGGGAAAAAAAGTTGAGTTCTTAGGGGGCAATCCTGAGTCTGCTACTGCTGAGCTGGGCAGACTGACAGGCAGCAACAGAGAGCTACAAAGCCATGTGGGGCCTCGGACTGTAAATATAAAGTGAGACATCACCGGAAGTTCTCCCCAGCCAGTTGCGGAAGTGCCCATAATTCTGGATCCTGCATATTACCACTAATAAGCTGTCTTTTCTGATAATGTACCAGTACAGTGCTGCCTGCTGATAAGGACATATTAACCCAGCTGTGCTTCAAATGCCACAGGTGCACATTAAATGGCGAGTTTACCTCTGACACAAGCATTTGAGAAACAAAACTATTTTGTTTTAGTAAAAAACAAAACACACTACACCTAAAAAATCTCAAAGATTCTTGAGCATTTTCCTTCCCTATTATGAGGTGTTCCAGAACAAAGAGAGACCCCCTCCCCCTTGGGGCCTTCTCAGCTGAATTCCACTAGGGCACATACAGAAGAGGCAGGCAAGGCACATGCCCACCCTTGTGCTCCATGTGGCTCCCTGACCTTTTAAAACTTCGGGCCCATCTGCTTATTATTTTTCAAACCTTTTCTAGACATTCTGGGATGTGAGTAGTTGACCAAGATTACTTAAAACAAGACAAAATTAAATTAAATTTAAAAAAGAGGATTTTGCCTGACTTTGTATGGTTTAGGAAGAAAAAGTTTTTTACTAGCTGTCAACACATCATGGTTCTAGTTTCTACTCTGCCACTGACTATTAAACTTCTCTAGGCCTCATGGTCTCTGTCTACAAAATGAAGGATCTGCAAAATCTCATGGGACAAAAAATGTTACAGTTTCAGTATGCACTTTTGTGATTTCTCACACAGGCTTAACTCATTGAAGTACAGGGTGCCTGTCTTCAAACTTAAAATGCTGGGCTATGGAGCAATCATTCTATTAAAAAAATTATACACTTAGAGACATTGACTAACTAGGTCAATTAACATAAACACTTTGGTCAGTCAGCTTTGGAACAAGAAGTGCAAATTCTTGTTAATGACAAGATAATGGCTGTATAAGAGATTCTACTGATGGCTATTGTGAGAGTTATGTATCGCTCTGAATATTTTACACTCTATGTTGAGTTTTATGCTAATTTAGCCTCAGGACTCTAAGTGTGTTCACTTTTTCCTTTATTGGGCAGTGGGAGCTAAGGGGAAGTGTGGCAAATCTGCCTTGGCTAGAAGTACATGGCAGCTTCCCAATAGCACTTAATCCAGCAACAAGAGACCAGGCATTAGTTGAAGGAAACAAAACTATAGTGGGAACAAAAACCAGTTTGAAGGATCAGTCAATAGTGTTTACTGTATGTCCACTGTGCTCCCACCAGTGCATCGGATATCACAGAGGGAAGGGCACAGGTGGTGTGCAGAGTCTGCCTCTGCCCACTTAGCATTCTTAAAAACCTCATGGTTCACCTAGAAGACTTTCCGTAGCCCCATTTAACTAAACTTGCCAGTGCCTGCTCTGTGCTAGGCGCTGTGTGGGAAGGTGAGGATTCAATGATGAAAAGAATGCTTTGTGTTCATGAAGCTTAATAACCAGCTAAAAAAGATTATTTTCCCATACTATTGTGTAAGGTATTTACAGTGACTGACTTTGCCATTTGGCCTATAGGTTGTAGAATGCTAAGAAATAAGATGTGGTAGATAATTGGATTATGTGAGGCAGATGCATGTGTGTCTGGGAGATGCTGGCAGAACGGAATGGAAAAGTCAATGATGGGGCTCACTAGGACACATCCCTTGCGAAGGAGATAGCCTCTGGCAGCTATGTTTTCCAGCACATGACCCTGGCCTCCTTCCTCTCCCCTCACCGCAAGCTGGGAATGGGAAGTCAGAGCAGCAGGTAGGGGATGGTGGGAGGGGAGGGACAGGTGCTGCAGTGTCAGAGTCAAGGATAGCAAATCTGCAGTCAGGACGGCAGGGGGGTGGGGGACGGACATTCCATTCAAACAGAAAGGTACCAGGTGAGCCAACAAGAGTCTCTTTTTGGAATTTGAACTGGGCAGTGTGGAAAACATAAGCCCATCAGGAGTCAAAGGAAGGAGGCAATAAGCAGAAGAGACTAAGTGGCGTTAACACTGGCGATTTACGGTGAGTTCCCTGGAGCAATCTCAAACCAAGAATCTCCCTCCAAGTTCCAGGAACTGCAAGACCTGCCCCTAGCTAGAATCCTGTTAGATTTTCATGGATATTCTCTGCTCTCTCCCCTCATTACCACCATGAGCTATAAGCCAGTCTGTGAGAATCTCATATTTTCAACCAAAATAAAACTAAAGCTAAAATAGAAATTGCTTCTTAGGGAGGGCACCGTGTCATACTCAGATTTTATTCTTTCTAGCACCCAATATACTATCTAGCACACAGTGGCATTGTAGAACCTCAATAAATGTTGAATGAATATCAGTGAAAAACAGTTCTGGAAAAAGAAATGGTTAGAACTGTCAGGGTTGCAGACCTTAAATGAGGTCTAAGTCTGATGCATTTGGAGTATAAGGGTGTTTTATGCAAATACCAGCAGAGGGGCTTACAGAATCCCTAACTACATATATCTCACTTTCCCAGGGTTATATAACACTTCAAGGGTGAAAAAATACAGCACAACTACATTCATATACCCCACATTTACCCCTACATTCATTTACCCCTTAAATGGACACATGTGGAGAATGTGGTTTAAATACAGAGATGAAGCGGTCAACACTGGTCAGCAATGTCAGAGAGATCTGAGGCTAGAGCGCAGCAGAGATGTTTAGCTTCCAGTACAACAAAGGAGACAAACAATTCTAACTCGTGACCTATGTTCAGCTCCAGGAAGCTATGTGGCCACATGGAAATGCAGAAAACTGGAGCACACTTAAAGAGAGCAGGAGAAAATGACTCAGGGGCGTGGAGGCCTGCCTTTAAAGGGAAGATAAAAGGTGCTAAATCTGTACAGCTCGGCTAAGTGGTGACTAAGAGGGTGACACGATAACAATCTGCAAATATTTAAAAGGTGTAAACATGAGAGAGGAGGGAGAATGCTTAGCCTGGAAACAAGGGGTGTAATTATTAGGGTAAAGAAAATCTGGACGAAATATCAAAAAAAACTTTGTGTGGGGATGACTACTGGGATATAAATAAGTTTCCCAATGGAAAAGAAAATGTTATTTGGTCCTAAAGCTGAAAAGTGGTCACCAAGTCCACCCCTCCGCTTATAGTGAAGCTGCCCAGATCAGTGAACTGCAATTTTATTTTATATTTAGGCAAAGACCTCTTTGATAATATTCAAATCTAAATACCTCTGTTTTAAATACTGCTCCCTGAAATTTCAATATAATTTTTGTTGATCGAACCACAGAGGAGACAAAATGGATGTTTTGGTGGGACTTTCAGAACAAAAACAGGCTTTATGTGCTAGCCACATGCCTGTTAGCAGAGTGGGTCTGAGTGTACACACATGGGGAATACACAGCTGGGAAAGGGTCAGGCGTCTAGATCTAGACTATCCCATCTAGCTTTCATTTTCCTTCCTGGTCCCTAGGGCCCCAGGCAGGAATGCTGTAAAAAATTCCCAATGGGAAATTATGAGCATGTCTCCCTTCTTTCTATACACTGTACACAGTCCCCTGGAGTAACTGTCAAGGACAACTCAAGGCACTGAAAGAATACCAAAATAAGTTTCCTGTCACACTGACTGCACTCGGATACCTTCGCCTGAGTTCCTGCTGCTGCAGCTACTCAGTTTATAATCCACAGGCTCTCTGCAGAGTTTTTTTTTTTTTTTTTTTTTTTTTTTTTTTTACTCAGATTCAATTAGTTCCATTTCTATACTTTTATCCTGCCATTCTTTTCCCCACCAAAAAACAAAATTTTGAAAAGCTCCACTACACAAAGAGAGTAAGCCACTTAAACTCTCCATATAGGCTAAGAAAAGCAACACTTTTAAGCCTGTCCAGGCTGATTTTAAAAATCTCTTGGTGGGCCCAAAATGGTGGCTCTCACCTATAATTCTACCACTTTGGGAGGCCGAGATGGGAGGATCGCTTGAGGCCAGGAGTTCAAAAGCAGGCTGAGTGAGATGCTGTCTCTATGAAAAAATAGAAAAACCAGCTGTGCATGGTGCCATGTGCCTGTAATCCCAGCTACTCAGGAGGCTGAGGCAGGAGGATTGCTCAAACACAGGAGTTAGAGGTTGTAGTGCGCTATGATGATGTTGCTACACTCTAGCTCTGGGCGACAGAGAGACCCTGTCTTAAACAAACAAACAAAGGAACACCAAACCCTTTGGCAATAACAATATATAAATAGATATTCCCTTCGTAAGCATCAAAAACACAATCACTCTTTCTCTCTCTTTTTTTAAGAGATGGAGTCTTGCTCTGTCATCCAGGCTGGAGCACAGTGGCATGATCATTACTCACTATAATCTTGAACTTCTGGGTTCAAGTAGTCCTCACCCTCCAGAGTAGCTGGGACTATGGCCCATGCATGACACCTTTTTCTTATATTTGTAGAGATGGGGACTCACTATGTTGCACAGGCTGGCCTTGAACTCCTGGCCTCAAGCAATCCTCCCTCCCTAGGCTCCCAAAGTGCTAGCATTTCAGGCATGAGCTACTATGCTCCTGGCCCCAAATCAAGAATTCTTAACCATCAACCATGAAAGGCAGAGGCAGATAAACCATTTGCCTAATTTTAAGGAATGTGGTTATCACTTAAATATACAAAGCCAAATCAGTTCACATTGTTGGTTCTCAAAACTGTAACATCTCACACACTGAAAACTTGCTCTCAGTTCTTGTTCATAAGATTTAAAGCAGAAAGGATTTTGAGATCTCAAGTTGCAAATGCTGTCAATGAGTCATTTGACAATTGAAAACTGCAAGCCATCTTACTTAGGACTTTTCATGTTCTTCAGATGGCCCAAAGAGAAAGGCAAGTGGTAGACAAGTTGGTTCCTAGGAGTTAGTTCTACATGTTATAAGGCTTCGATTTGTATTAAAAGTTTCAGAAGGGTTTTGCATTGTCTCAAATTCTTTATTCTCTCTCTCGTTCTCTAAACCTCTACTTTGTTACCTCAGGGGAGGTAGCACCTTGTGTGCCAATTTTGGAACATGTCACTGCTAAAGCTCTTTCAATGATCAGAATAAAGGGATAAAATAAGAATGAAGGGCTCCTAATTAAAGGGATGAAACTCTTCAGGTAATTGCAGTCATGGGAGTCAGAACTGGGCAGAAGCTGAGACTGAAGCTGTTTTTAGTTCCTAGCTCTAGCTTTTTAGGATAGACTTTTATTAGGTTGTTCTGATTTTATAATGTCTGATGCATCTGCTGAAAGTCCAGGAACTGAAGTTAATTGGGAATAGGAACAATAAGACCAAGTCTTCACCATGCAACAGGAACTGCAGCTCCCTTTGAAGCAAGAAAGAGGAATAGAGGGAAGCATGTATAGAAAGGAAGTACAAAGTGCTTGGCTGTTAAACATACTTGAAATTTCTCCAATACAAGTCATAATAGCTGTTAGCCTGTTAGTAGTAGATCCTGAGAACAGTAGATTTTGCAGTTATTTAGGTTTGTTCTACATCCCCAGTATCTGGCAAACAGTAGATGCTCAATAATTGTTTGCTATGACGTGAGTGCCAAAGAGGAGAAAACCTAACAAAACCAGATACACTGAACCTGTTACAATAATTTCCTTTCCTGAGTTCCTTATGCATATGAGTTAAGACATGGAGAGTTGGTGAGGAATTCTAGTACTGTTTATTTGCACTTATTTCCAGGAGTTTAAGGTGTGTATTAAATGTACAATCACTGACCACAGTCAGTGGAAGAGACAAGGAAGGGATGGGTTGGATTTCTTGCTCTTAGTCTAGCTGGACAGTGTGCAAAACCAGCTTTACCAAATTTGATTTACTGTTAGCTTTAGACACCACAAAATCACTCCCAAATGGGAGAAAACCTTCTTCAGATGGAGATGGTACAACAGATAACAATCAGGCCAGTGTGGGAATAACCTTTTATAATTCGCCCTATTGCAGAGCAAGATCTGAAAACAATGATTTTTAAAGGGAGAATAAACTCTCACTGATTAACGAGGCCTTTCCCTTCCTGTGGCATCCCAAGAGCAGGCCATAAACAACCCCGCCAGGCTGTCTCTGGGGGTGTGTTTGGGAAAGGGGACTGGAGATGGTAGGCTGTCTGCTTCCCAATACACATGTTCATTTCTGGGTTTGCTATAAGCAGCAGCTGCAGTAATGTCAACTAGTAGCAGAATAAAACTACCAGGCACAGGGAATATCTGTGCCCTCCAAATTTTTTTGGTTTCTCTTCATCATCCATACCAAAACAATAATCTCATACCTTCAGCAACAAACTCACAGAAAGCAAAGGATCTGAGGTCAAAAGCTAGAGATACATGGTCTTTTTTGAATGACAAGAAAGCTCCTACATGGCTCAAGCCTTTATGTAAGATAGCACCCAACAAACACTATGTCTGAGCAAGGAGGGGGAGTTGGTTTCTATGAGAACCTCAACTTTTGCTTTTTCTGACTTATTTTAAATATAGAATTTTATCTTTATCAAATAAAACTTAGACTTTTTCCCCTTTTTCATTTTTGGCACCAAATGTTTCCTAATCTTGGTCTTTTTTATTCCATGTTAATGGATAAAGAGAAAAATGTCAGTCTGCTGTCCAGGCTGGTGCAGATTAGCTACAATGTAGGGAGAAAGTCACTGGAAATGCCCACGTGGATCTTGCAAGTCTAGGCTTCCAGAAGGTGTTCTGGCACACACCTGGCAGCCAAATGTAAAAGCTACTTACTTGCATAAATTTAGAGTGACTTTTTCTAAACCAAGCTGTGTTGTTATTTGAACAAAATGGTTCTGAGATGTGTGCAGTATACTTCCAAACTACTGCCTTTTTTGAGCTTTTACTCAAAGAAAATTGCTCTGAGCTCTTCCTCGTGAGGCAAGTGAATTCCAAATGTCTAGAGATAAGTATACTCAGGGACAGGAAAGGAAAAAAACCAGCTAGTGTCAGGTATACTTAGACCCAAGAACCAAAGAAAATGAATACATAATCTGGGAGCTGAGAAACTCTTAGTAAACCCTTCACCTCACTAACTTTAAACAAAAAGCAAACAAAAAAAGATGGCTATGAGCCTTTAAATACAAAAACAAAAACAGGAAAGGAATCCAAGATTGCAGACCAATCTTAATACATCCAGTCCTGGTGAGCACTTTGAATTCTGGGCTGTGGGTAAAGAACAGCATTCTTTTTGGTTACCTGGTTACCATACTCTAAAGTAGGGGTCGGTGGACAACTTTTTGAGGACTAAGTCTGCCTACTGTCTGTTTTTGTACAGTTCATAAGCTAAGAATGTTTTTTTATATTTTTGAATGGTTGAAAAAAAATCAAAAGCATAATTGTGACATGAAAATTATATGAAATTCAAATTTCAGTATCCATAGTTAAGTTTTATTTTTATTTTTTTTTTTATTTTTTTTTCCTTTTTATAAGCAAATTCTGACTTGTAAATAGTTAAGTTTTATAAGAACACAGCAGCATGCATTCAATGTCTATGACCGCTTTCATGGTACAAGGGCAGAATTGAGTGTTTGTGATAGAGACCATGAGGCCCACAAAGCCTAAAATATTTACTATCTGGTTCTTTACAGAAAACATTTGCAGACTTTTGCTCTCAAGGATGTTGCACGTTGATTAAAAAAAATACAGGCAAGGCAGAAAGTTCAACTTCCTATAGCTATAATATCAGTGCAGGTGACAGCATAAGAATACCTTAAATTATAATAAAAATAATACTAAAAAAACTTATGGTCATGTAACCTAGAAGGTAAAAGGAAAGGAAAAGTGTCTGAGGCAAGTGACATTAACTGAAGGTATGTGACCTCAACCTTTTTCTCCTGGGCCCTGTCTTATGAATGTCCCCTTTCCTATTCCTGTGATCAGTCCCCTTCATTCCCACTCTCCCCCCACAGACTCATATTTCCCCAGTCAAAACATACACCCCATCAGCTCAAACCCTGAAAATGCCAGAGCTGCCATTCTTTGTTCCTTATCATAACTGCTTTCCCCACTCCCTGACAATATCCCTTCACTCTCAATACTTCTTGTGCAGAACTCCTTTGCTCCTAAGATTCTGTCCTCAGACTTTACCTTTTTAATAAATGACATTTAGAAGTCCTACTAGATCTCTCTATGGCACGTACCACTGCACACCAACTCCTTAGTGAGATTCTTTCCTCCTTTTTGCTTCTCTCTGTTGGTTGTCCTATCTCTCTGGGCGCTTGTGTTGCCTCCTGCTGATGCCCTCAGTCATGTCCTTTCTTTTTTCTGTGTTATTGCTTGGCAGGCTCATCCAGTCTCACATTCTTCATTACCATGATCATGTAGAACTCACAGACATGGAATGGTCAACTATCCTCTAAGCTCGACACCCAAGTCCCAAATGCCTACCAGAGATCTCCCCTTGGATGTCCTGCCAATACGTCAAATCCAAGAAGCCTTAAAAACCAAACTCATCTTCTTCCTCCGAAATCTGTACCTCCTTCTCCTCTCTCCTGGAGTTCCCTATTCTGGTTTCAGCACTACCATCCTCCCAGGCTGAAAGCCTCACTTATCTCTGAATCTCCCTTACTCTATCCACATAACCCAATGAATGCTACATGCTATCAATTCTATTAATTTAACCTCTATCATGTTTCTCTATCTGCAACATAACTCTGCTTGTTTGGGCTCTTGTAAGTTCTGGCCAACAATCTTCTTATCTACCTGCCTGCCCTCCATTTTCCCCTATATTTATTCTGCATATACACAGCTACCAGATTAATCTTCCTAAGGTACAATATTCTGCTATAGTTTACAAATAAAATTAGAACTCCACAATCTGACATTCTAGGACTTCTAAGATCTAGTCCAATTCCTTGGGACCATATAAAACATTCATTACCCACTTGACAGCCCTTCAAGTATTTGAAGATAGTTGCAACATCTATTTCTTCTCATGTTCATGTCTTATTTTCTCTGGGCTGAACATTCCCAAGGTCCTCATGAGACATGAGTTTTGATTTCCTACCATTCTACTTTTTCCGTTTTAAACCAACATAATATGAAGGGAATCTTGAAACGGAAAATAACTTTCTAGTTGATTTAATTAAAAAAGGTCTGATAGGGGTGGTGGAGATCCTGCAGCGGGGAGCACCCTGCTTCTGCGCTGCTGAGAGCCAACTCTGGAAGCCGAGGCAGTGAATGTGCTGCTTTTGTTGGATAAATGGGCCAGGGTGTGGAGCAACTGCCTATCAGTCTGTGACCAGGCAGAGTTACACATTTACTCTAGGCAGGATGCTGTAGCAAGAGACAGCTCCATTAGTGCAGGAGGTGTCCCCAGGGTGAGAAGAAAGGGAAACCCTCAAGAGACTATGGGGGGGGGGGAAGGAGGAAGGAGGTGGAGGTGTCCTGGGGAAGGTTCCTGGCTCTATGGCCTCCATCCCAGCCCATTTTCATTCTGTCTCTCAGCAGCAGCCCCAGGCACTGTGGAGACCCCAGTGGTGTTGTGACAAGCAGTCTATTCATTTTCCTCACTCATTCAACCAGCTCTTGGGGATAAAAAGGAATAGCAAATCCAAACCATTGCCTAGAATCCACTTTGCAGAATTCAGGGAAAGACTGTTCTATTAAAGTGATTATTTTCCCCTATCTGGGAGACCTGAGGGGAACAAAAAGGACTTCTGCATCCTTTACTTTCCACTGAGGCAATACTGCAGAAACAACTACTTCAGTCACCATGTGGCTAGTGAACAGGGAAGACAAGGCGTGCGTTTAATTGAGGCCTTTATAGCCCCTGACCGTGTGGCAATAGGGCACCAAAGCACCAGGACTTGAACCATGACGCTGGACACAAAGTTTCAGCTGAAAAGGAGGAGAGAAGGGAGGACAGCAAGAGAAAAAAATCAGGTACCTGACAGAGCAGCATCCTGGGTTTTTTGCAGCTGCACGGGAGATACTAACCTGAGCCGTCAGGCTGTGCCTGTCTTCCGTAGAGAGGAAAGCTGCTCTGATATGCTCTGCACAACTGAAGGCCAGCACTACAATGGGACACTTGCCAGGAATCATGATTCCTAATAAGGGCAGGGTAGCGGAGGGAGTGGTGAGGCGTGATTACGGAGGGTAGGAGAAGAAAACGTCCTGAACACGGCTCTCAACCAAACCAAGCACATGCCCTGACTGTGATTCCTGGTGACTGTGACAGCTGAGGGGTGTGTGCGTGAGTGTGCACACTGGTGAGTGCTCACTCACCCAAGGGAAAAGGGTGGGGAGGTGGGAGAGCAAAGGAGGGGGGAGAAGAGGGAGGAAGAGGGAAGGAGACGGAGGAAGAGGAGGAGGGGCTGAAGAAACCACAGTGGCCATCTCCAAGGGCTTAGCTCACATGTATGAGCCTATGGCAGGAGACAGCAGCTGTCATAATGACCCAAATCAGAAACTGATATTTGGGAAGAATGTGGGAAGAATGATCCTGAGGCTGTACTGACCTGCCGACAGGCACAGACACTCTCAGTGGGGGCGTATGAAGTGCAGTACAGCAGAGATAGGAACAGCTGAGCAGGTGAGCGTATTCGGCATAGCTCCCATGAGAATAAAGTCTCACTCCAGGGAAAAGGAGAGGAGCCACCCCCTCTCCTGCAAGTGATCTGCCCACCTCACACCCTTTGCATTTCTTCCAAAGCTCCCGGCTGTCTGTCTGCTCCCTTTGACCACCCTGTAAACTTCTGTAGATGCTGGCTTGTGAGTGCCTTCTCATTCACTTTTGTTCTTGTTCACTCTTCACCATATCCTAGCCCCACCCTCTGTCAGGCCACTCTTGTCCAGCACTAGGAGCACAAAGAAACTAAGCTGAAGCCTTTTTGACCGTGGTTACTGGATCCTCAGGGGTGCAAGTGGAGGAGGAAATCAATCTCTCTTTCTCTCTCTCTCACACAAACATGTGCACGCATGAGAACACCAGCAATGTTCCTTCCATGTCTCCCTACCATGCCCAGTGCTGGCGTATACGTAACGGGCCTGTGAAAAGGAACCTAAATTAAAAGAAAAATGTAGGGCTGTACCTCACCTCCTTGTAGGGAACTTGGGGGAATCTAGGAAAGCTGTATGGTTTGTGTCTGTTTTACATAATGATATATTTTTGTTTCCACAGTTTTTGTCATTAAAGTAACTGGATATCTTCTAAAAACATAAGAAAAAACAAAATAAAGTGGTGGGTCATGGACAGGGCTCTTTCTTTCTGGGCACTCCCTCTGCAATCTGTCAAGTGCCTGGATGCCCTCTGGCCCAAATGGATCCCTACAGGTCAGAAGGCAATTAGATCTCCTGGCACAAGAAACACTTTGGCTATTCAACTGTGGACCCAGGGTAAAAAGGAAGACAGCCTTTTCCATCTCAGCCAGCCATCCTAGGGAGACACCAGCTCCTGAATGGCAAAGAGGACAGCTGTCACCAAGAGGGCGGGGGAGCAGTGAGGCAAATTTCACAGCCTAACAGCCAAGAGAAAAACAAAAACAAGAGAAGGATTTCATATGGAGGCTGTCTCTCCTAATGCCACTAAACTGGAAAATCCCACATTCTGTATCTCACCCACCCTTGGCAGACAGTTCAGGCTTGAGCCGGAAGGAAAGGTAAATGCTCTGGAAGGGGATTTCTCCTAGCCAGCCTGGAACTTCAAGATTAATCATCTAAATAATGTATTTTGGGCTGCCACAAAAAGTGGGCTCACTTCTCTATCTCCTAGGAAACCAATTTGCTCCTTAGGTAGTGAGTGAGAGGGCAATCAAAGTACTGCTTCAGAAGGAGCCGGGCCAACCCCACGGAAGGCAGCTCTGTATTCCGAGTATCTACAGGGCCCACAGGACCAAGGCAGGAATACATAAGAATCCTGCGGGACCAGGTTTGACCCAGACCACTGGAAGTCCCCTTGTGTGGACTGCGAGAACTGGCATCTATAATTTGATGGGGCCCTAAGATTCTTATTACCTTTTTACCAATGTTCTAGCTGAGATGCTGTAACATATTAATCTTTGTAGAAGAGTGATGTGGTTTAAAATACCACAGGCTTTGGCTGCCATTCCCTCCCCTGGGGTCTCAAAATAACTCCACACAAATCATTTTTGCTAAACACTCACTCAGGCAGCTCTTCCCTGCCAGAACACACACATCTTATGTAACTGAAGAAGCCACCTAGCTTGCTGGAAGACAACAGTGTTCCCAGAGAGGCAGTACTGCTTGCTGCCCCCGAGACTCTGCAAAGCTGGGTTTTCAATCCATCCCTGTCTCCTGTTAAAAAGCAGGCAAACAGCCTGGCCTGTGCAAGCTTCCTCAGCAAGAGAGCCACCAAGGAGGTTCAGTCGGTCAGACCAGGGGAGGTTATCCAATTCAAGGCTGCCTTAGAAACAAAGGCAACTCAGACAGTTAGTGACCAATTACTATGTAAAAGATCTGTCTGCTAGATTTTGGAAGGTAATGAAGAAGGGAAGTAACATGGCTTCTCCTTGAATCACGGCTTAGTGTGGAAGACAGGCACATTTATGGATATGACATAATACAAAGATACAGGAAGAGAACTGAAAGAATTAAGTCAGGGAATAGGAACAGTGAGTGGCTAGGGAGAGGTGTTAGTGACCCCCTCCTCCTCTTAGGTGCTTTGAAGCCTCCTCTTCCCAAATCTAAGGAGCTGATTGATGGCCCTAACCTAAGGGCTTCTGTGACATACTATGCTGCCCTTGGCTTGGCTTCTTTGTTAACTTTCTACTGGTGCCCCCTTCCTACTTCTTCTGTCTCTAAGTCTCTGCTGTCAGATCCTCTTCTGACTGTTCCAAAGCCTCAGAGCTTCACAGTGGTCTGTTCTTAGCTGCTTCCTGCTTGGAACTAAGTCCCTAGGCAATCAGATTTACTCCCTGTGCTTCAAATTCTACTATAAGCTGCTGACTCTCAAAAGTTTTAATCTCCATTTCTGACATTTCTATTGAATTCATCTGGACCTGCAAACATCCACGGCATCTAACATCAAAGGTGTCAAAATTGACCTCATCAAACCTTATATGATTTACAAGCCAGAAAACCTGATCTTTCTCTTCCTCACCCTCTATTATCAAATCACCAACAGAGTTCTGTAGATTAAAGCCCCCCTAAACAGTTCTTACGGCTGCCCTTTCCTCTCCATTCCCACTCTGCAGACTACTTCAGGCTACCACACCTCCTCCTCTCAGGTCCTTGGCAACCAATTCCCAGCCACACTTCCTCACCTCAGTTTGGGCCCTCTCTAACCTAGTCTCCATACTGTGGGCAAAGTGATCTTTTAAAAATACAGAATGCAATGAAAAAGGAGGAGCTTCTGCTATATCTAGTAACATGGATGACTCTCACAGACAAAATTTGGGTAAACTAAGATTATGATTCCATTTTTGAAGTTCAAAAACAGGCAAAGCTGGCTGGGCACAGTGGCTTACACCTGTAATCCCAGCACTTTGGGAGGCTGAGGGAAGAGGATCGCTTGAGGCCAGGAGTTCAAGGCTACAGTGAGCTATGATCATGCCACTATGCTCCAACCTGGGTGACAGAGTGGGACTCTGTCTCTAAAAAAACAAAGCAAAACTTGTATCATGCTATTTAATACTTAGAACAACTCTTATTCATATTGGAGAAAAACTAAGGCCAAAAAGACAGGTTAAATAACTTGTCCTAGATCACAGGGATTATAAAGGACAGATTAAGAATTTGAGTCTATTCTTGTAATTCTAAAATTTACATTTGAAATGAACACAGTAAGGTACATCCCTAAAAAAGTGATATATCATAGAATTTCCAAAGCTGGAGTTATTAAGAGACCATTGATCATCTCTTCTCAACATTCTCATTTTATATATGAGGGAGTAGAACCAGAACCAGAAACTGAGCAGCCTGTCTCTTAAATAATTTTCGTTTTCCTATACAACACATTACCTCATTACCATACCAGTACTTAAGGGGACATAGAACACGTTAGCTTGTTCTGTCTGCATGTGTGTGGGAGAAGCTCAACACATGCTCTTACCTTCCCTGGTTTAAGGCGCTCACAATGACTGACTAGAGAAATGTGCACTCTACTATATCCTCTTGCTCAGGACTCAGTGGTTGGGTACGTTGATCAACAGATCATGAACTTACCTACCCACCAACTATTTATTAAGTTTCCACTTTGCTGTGTCAAAACTTCAGACAAAGGAACAGCTACAAGGCAATGGACTCATGCAATGACAGAGGCAGCAGAGGATGCCACGTGAGCACAGAGGAGGTAGGGATGACTTACAGGGGAGGCCAGCTCTTTAGGAGCTGAGTCCAAAAGAACATAAAAGCTGCCCAAAGGACCATGCTTTGAGCAACTGTGAGGGCACTAAATGATGCTCCTGGTGTTTACAGTAACAAAAGGGAGCAAAAGCAATATATGTGTCCTGGCAGAGCAGCTGAGTTTCTTTTGAGAACAACAGCCCAGTTCAGGAGATGTCAGATCTGCTGCGTTATCCTTGGGAGAACACAATACTGAGTCTTCCTGCTACATTCTTGTTTCTAAGCCAGAAAAGGAACTGGCTCCATAAAACACAACTACATCCTCCTATGTAATCTTTCCCCCTAAAAATTTGTTATAATTTCAAAGACATCAAAAAAGGTAATAATTATTCAGACTGTGTGTATAACTACTATATGAACATAGCATTTCATGTTAGCAGTCAGATTTAGTTTTCATTAAATTGTGATCTGAGAACCATTATCACAGTGTTCTTCCCTCTGTCAATGTCTAATCATTAAACCTTCTGAATAGAAATTCAAAGAGAGCTAAAAGAGTAAAAAGTGGACTATTTCATAATTCATCCCCACTTTACAAAAATCTTTGACTTCCTACTACTATGGAAATGGCTTTTCTCAACATTATATACATATATCAGACAACATGGACCACAGGTCTCTGTATTACTGAGACAACTTTTAAAACCAAGAGTAGAGTGGTTAAAAGGGGACAGAGATATTTGATTGACAGTAGGTCACAATTCACTAGCAGAAGAATAAAGAACTTGTCTCAATGGAAGACTGGAATTGAAGAGCTTAAAATATTCCTTGAAAAAAAGAAACATTGTCTGACATCTGAAGAGGACAAATCAAATTGGTTTCCTTCCTCAGTCCCTGAAAAGGAAGAGGGAGGAAATGGTAAAGTGCCAGTTCCATTCCTTAATTAAGCTGTATGACCATGGACAATTAACAGCTTTACAGGGCCTTAATGTTTTCACTTGTTAGATGGCTATAACAGCCCCTCCTATGTCACAGCATTGTAACAAACATCCAGGGGAAAAAATATATGGGAAAACACCCGTAAAGTATGTCTTATTATATAAATCAATACTTATGGAGGATAATCTTCCTGGTAAGTTTATTTAACCACAGTCTAAGCCAGTGCTTAAAAATGGCCACGATGGTGATAAGAGAGCTAATGACCTCACTAACTTCAAGAAATACCTCTTGGAAATATTTTTATGAACTGTAGTTTCCTGGCAAACACAAAGTAACCATATCCTAATGCAAAAGCAGGGTACTAGAAGAAAAATCAAGTGTGGATAAATACATACAATGCAATTAAAGAATACTTTTGATTCTAAAGAGCAAACCAGGAGTAAGGATGAGCCACCAGGGGTAGGGTGCTAAGTAGGAAGAAAGGGCCTGCATCTCTAAGATCCCAGGACCTGTTTTGGGCTGAAGTTTGTGAAGCATGAAGAACAGAGAACAGCTGGGAAATCAGGAAGGAAGTAAATCAAGCTGCAGTTATTCATGCTCTCGGAAAGATACAGCACGGATGGCAACAAGTGATAGTTACATGAAAGCAGAAATTACATTCCTTGCTGATTCTCTCCATCATGATTTTGGCAAACACATTTTTTTCCACCACCCCTATCCCCGCCACTAACTTGTACATGAAGCATCAAGGAGGTATGAGAGTTTTCTCTCTGGATGCCATGTCAATAAATACCAATCCTGCTGGAAAGGAGAGTACCGATTCCTGAACCAGGAAAACTATTTTTCAGTGGTCCCTCAATTTCTACCTTCTGTCTTCTCCAACACTCCTACCAACCAACAGATCTGATGATTGTGCAACACCCCCTTGGGAGTATGTGGAAAACAGTGAGGGTGATTTATTGAGGCTCTCAATGTTTCTGATGGAAGAAGGATGCTATGACATTTGGGAGGGGGAGCTAAGATGCTATACATCCTGCAATTCATAGAAGTCCCCCATAAGAAGGAAGCATTCCACCCCAAATGCCCCTAGTGCCCTCTGTTAGAAACGTGCAACTGTGGTTGTACCTGTCAGTACTCAGACACCATCTACACTTCATACAAAGTGAACAATGTGCTGCACCCTGTCCATGCTCTGCATTTTCACACAGCTTGTAATAAAGTTGTCCCAACTTCCTTGTTCAGATCAGAACATAATGATTTTGGCTAAAGGCTGTTTAATATAGAGAAAAATAGATAAAATAGAATGCAATTATCATAATAAACTATAAAGTAATTGTTGACTTGAGTTTCTGAGAAGGAAGAAAATATGTTCTACTCCAAAATGTTCTTTAGACTCTAAGAGATTATGGTGTCCTCTGAACTGATGCTTAATGTAGCCTTTGCTCTGAGTTGAGAGCTACTGGTATAGAAAGGGCAAGTGAAGTTAAGAATATGTTATGCCTGAGTGCAAGTTGTAGAGCTGAAAGTCCAGTAGACAAGGCCCCTGCTTTGCCACACAGTTTATGACTATCACAATGCCACTCCATTTCTTTGTGCTCTGTTCCTCATCTACAGCATGAGATGGTTGGATAGTTTTCAACACCTGCTCCCAAAATGCTGTCAGAACTGCCTGCAGGGCTGAAGAATTAACAGACTAGGCTTGATTGTTTTCATCCACACCATGACCTAACCTCCCCGACTTATATATGCTAGCTAGAAAAATGGTAAGAAACAAAACTCAAATAGTTTTAAAAATTAAATATGGGAAATATGGGGACCCTTAAAATATAAAAATCATACACGTTCTGCTGCCTGTGAGCAACAGGCTTGTCTACAGTTGATAAAGGTTACCCTTTTCCATTTGAGAGATATATATTCTTTAGTTTCCTTCTTCATATGTATAATACTTTTTGCCAAAGAAGTCTGAGACCAAGGGAGTGGAAATGCAAAGACTCTTTGCACACATCAAGAGAAATATACACATATGTACAAAGAGCCTGGTTTTGTTCAGCCTCAACTAGGATCATGTATTCTTTAGCAAACACTACTCTATTTGATTTGTAGTCAGCTTCCTTACACAGCACTATTTGGGTTTCAAGGCTTAATTTATTTGACTATATTCATTTCTTTTCCCCATCTTCCTTCCAGCACAGCAATTGCAAGAAGTGAGAAAGTACATCATACTTCCTTTATGCAAAGAGTACTTCAGCTTCATATTACAACTCTCTGGAATTACTTTTTCTTTTTAGTAACAATAAAAAAAGGCATAAATTATGTGCACCAACATAGCTATCCTACCGTTAAACTCTCTTTCTAATTTTTAAGAGTTATGCAATATGATCTTGATATGCTTATAGGATCAGATCATTGCAATGCACAGGGTAGGTGGTGAAAATGGTCAGGTCAGCTCTCAAAGGCAACGGTAAGATGTCCTCCTGCCTCTTCTTCTAAAAGGCAACTATGTTATTTGTAGGAGGGTGTCCTGTTTGTTAATTTTCACATAGTTTGATAAAATGTACCCCTTTTCTTCCAACTGGGTCTCAAGGCCTGGTGAGGGAGTGGACACTGGCATTTGCACTGATTTATTCTGGTTGAGAATGGACACATAGGAAATAGCAGAAAAACTTGTTCCAACTCAAGCAATCTTTCTGCTTTCATAAGCCCATAACGATACTAAAAATGAAGCATCAGAACAAACAGAAGTTGATGATGGCAATAGAAGAAAATGAGGCTGATTAGACAATTTCACATGGCAAAAGTAGCATTTAAATGTTGGTTGTTTTGGTTTTAGGTTATGCTTTTTTCTTCCTTTCTCGAAAATGAGTGCTTTTGCACGTGTTTCTTACAGTGGCAAACAATCAAAGAATTTAATTTTATTTGTTTTGCTATCATCCTATAGTTTTTTCTATTCTCAAGTTTCAGCTTGTTTCTCAAGTAGCTCAGAACAAAGATGCCTGCATCTAGATCTCACTATCATGTAGCTTTATCTATAAAGAAGAAAATACATACAAGTAAACATCATTTGTAGTAACTGTATGAAAAAAAATTGCCATTATTTTAGAAATACACATGTCACATATTATAACTTTATCTTCCTAAATTAACCAAGTAGTATAGTTTTATTTTTGTAAAGATGGTATCTACAAATTGGATAACTATCTGGCTAATATGCTATGGCTGTAGAGAAACCAAAAGTGGGCTGGGCCCACATATGAGTGGGTTTACATGGTCTAAAAGGATAGGGGTACATTTAATTAATGTCCTCTCTTGATAGAAAGAAGGAAAGTTGACCTTTTTCGAGCTGCCTAAGCTTCCCAAGTCCAGATAGAAAGGAAAGGTCACATTTGGCACTAGAAACTCTTCTCCCAACACCTAACTTTCCTGGGGATTTCCCTAAACTTCACCCTAGGATGTTCCTAAGCAGCTGGCAGGACAGTATTGAATCTCACAGAAGTAAGTTTTCATTCCAATTTCACTGTAGCACTGCAGCATCTGATATAATCCCTTAAAGGCTCTCAAAATCTGGTCCTAATCTCTCTCCTAAAATATAACGTAGAGATGATCTGAATATAGATGGCAACCTGGTCCATTTTTGCTTCGTACATCAACAGAAATGGATCATGGTGAATACAGATTTAATGTCTATTTTCTCAGCTACTGATGTGCCTGGGGCTGTAGAACACAGCTGAATGGAAAAAAATCATCTAACTAGGCTGATTGCATTTTATTATTAAGTCATCTTTACTTAACCCCAGCTGGGGCCGCAAAGCTCCCCAGCAAATATTCTGCACTTCATCCCTTTCTAGATGACTGCAATAAAATGTTTTCTTTCTTTTACCAGAGATAAGTGATTCTCAAGGAGGTGCAGTATCAGCCTCCAAATGATGTTAGAAAAATGCGTACGCATGTGTGTGGGGGGTCATTTTTGGTTGTTGTAATGGCTGAGGCTGGTGCTAATGGCATTTAGTGAGGAAGGAGGAATGATGCTAATGGGGGCAGTCCCACACAATGCATTTACTGCCTGTGGTAGCTCCTACTGCCTATGCCTCTCCCCGCCCCTACATGGCTAGGAAATCAATAATGAGAACCTATTCTAGAAGCTTAAGAAAAACAGGGTGTCTGTGCCAGCAATTATGATATTGGCCGAGATATTGTAATATGAACCTGAGAAAGAAACAAGAGAAGCAGAGCTGCTGTTGGACCTTATCTTGCCACCCAGCAAGTATTTCATTTAGAGGACAAATGAGTAACAGCTAGTGGAGTGGATCTGTTTCTACTTCCTTCTCCACCTGAGTGAAAATAGACAGCCGATGAGAAGGGACAGGAGAATGAGAAGTGGAACAAGAGGGACCATGAATGAACTCTTCTGTTGGTTGATGTTTGCTAAGTACTAAGAATGAAATGGAAACCTACATGTATAACATACTTTTCTAGATTTCCATATCACTGGGGAATACTGTGGCTACCAGTTAGAATCTGTTCATTGAATATTTATCAACTGCTTACTATGTGCCAAGCATTATTCTACATGCTGGGGATATATACATAGTAATGAACAAAACACAGAAAAATCCTTGCCTTCTTGCAATGTAGCATCCTGGTGGAAGGAAACAAACAAACCAGTACAAAGTGTACTATGTTAGATGGTAATAGTGCTATGAAGGAAACAAAGTGTGAAAGGGGAGAGGGGACAGAGGTGGTGTTGCAGTTTTGAAGATAAGGGTTAGGGTGGACTTTACCAACAAAGTAAGATTTGACCAAAGATCTGAAGGAACAGAAGGACTGAGCTATGGGGATACCCAGGAGAAGAGAGTGCTTAGTGTGAAGGCCCAAAGGTGGGAATAGAGACAGTGAAGTGGGAGAGCAGGAGATGAGAGAGAAAAAACAAACGGTGGTGGGGGGACAGGCCACATTCTAGGCCACAGTAAGAACACAGTTTGTGCTTGAGTGAAATAGAAAGCCATTGTTAGAATAGCATCTGGTGATGAATAAATATATAGACAGCAACATGTGGGGGAATCTGTATATAAAAATGATTGCAATGTAGTCCGCCAGGGAAACACTGCTAAGTGGTACCAGGACAATCCATGGAGATCTGGCTAGCACACTGCAGAGTCCCAAGGGCCATGGCCAGCTGATGTCTAGCTATTGTTTATCCCATTTCCTCACAGAGTAAAGACACAGAGCATGCAGCAATGCCTGGGAAGGCTCTGAAGGAAATCACCCCCACCTTCTCCTGAACTCGTGGGCTGCTGCTATTACCATCACTACCATTCTAGGGTGGTGTTAAATTAGCCAATTTAACAACAACAACAAAAAGCTCCACACAAATGTAGCTTCCAATGGTATATTCATTTTTATTAATTGGCTAATTTAACACTGCCTTAGAACTGTAATAATAACAGCAATCAGTGAATATGCCAGCATGATATATGCTCTCTCTCATCATCCCTGCACCCCCCAACTCTCATCACAGGTCATATTTTTCTGTGTGTACACAGAATTCAAGGAACAGAGCAGTGACTGTTTCTACTTTCTATTCCAGTACTTGTACCTAATGCCTCTAAAGTGTTGTCTAGTAGTTCACTCTTCAACAGCTCTTGCCTCTCCATGTATTCTACAGTGGCCTAGGGCAGGGGTCCTCAAACTTTTTAAACAGGGGGCCAGTTCACTGTCCCTCAGACCGTTGGAGGGCCGGAGTATAGTTTAAAAAAACCTATGAACAAATTCCTATGCACACTGCACATATCTTATTTTGAAGTAAAAAAACAAACGGGCAAAAACATCCGCATGTGGCCCGCAGGCCGAAGTTGAGAATGCCTGGCCTAGGGGAAGGCAAGAGAGGCAACTGCTGATGCCAGGAGAACCCCACTTGCTTCTTTCAAAATGGAGTGGGCAGATTTCCATAAAGAAGGGGCAGGCACTTGGGACATATAAGTTTGGATGGAAGTGAGGTGAAATTGTCAACCTCAGATGCATCATCTTTATCCAGGGCTTCACATACCTTCACACAGAAGCCTGAACTTCTGTGGTGAACCTGAACCCTAGCCTTACAAGTTCTCTGTTATTAACTTTCCTGCCAAGCTTCACATGCGAAGGCAGAGTAAAGCACCTCAGGGTTAGTCCCAGTTCTGTGCATCTCAGGCCAACATGCTTAGCCACGTAGTACATTGTAGTACATGCAGTACACACAGGGGTAACATGTACATAGACGACTGGGCTCAGGTTCCTTACCAGTAAGATAGAGATAAAAGTGAAAATAAAAATAGGGTTAGTTATTACATGTACTAAATCAGATAATTTACTATAAAGCATGTAATAGTATTGGTAAACATCAAGGCCTTCAAAAGTAACTCACACGAGTTTCATCCTAAATTACTGGTGGCAAGGACCAGTGAGATTTGATAGGGAAGAAGCTTCCAAGACCCAACCTGAATCTTGAATCTACACAGCTTTCAGCACATTCTACTGGGGCTTTTGGTTCATATAGTTCACCTTGTACCCTCACGCCCACTAGCCTTCAACATGAATCCCTGTACGAGCCGAAGAAACAGACAAACACTTGCTGATCACAGCCCAATTAACTGCAGCCACAGTTCTTAGTCTAAGAAATCTGGCTCTGGAAGATCCAGAACCTTTACTGCATAGCTGAGGCTGGCAAGGACAAGCCTATATCTTGTTGTTGTTTAAAAGGTATATAACTAGTGGAATAGAAACAATAGCTTTCCAAGAAACACAATGATCAGAGACAGAAAGTTAGGAGGTGATAGTCTCAGTTCCCTTTTGAATCAACAGGATGGAAGTTTTGCCACCAGAAGAACAAGATGAGGGAACAGGTTTCAATTCATCAAAGGTACCCTCAAAATGATATGGCTGCCTAACTGGCTACAACTGCCCACACAGGGTCAGATTTTCATCAGGATGTTGAGAACCTATGCAGGAGAGGAGTCTAGTTAGTGAATTACCAACTAGCATTGTTAGTCTCTAATACCACCATGTTATTAATAACATTGCCATTTCTCTATTCCCATGGTTCAGAAGCAGCAGGGACAACATGGTAAGAAACTTTTGAAGAAAAACTGTACTTGGAGTTATCTTCTTGCAGAGCTGGGGACAGAACTATAGGATCATGCACTTTGATAATTTGTTGTTCCACTGGCCACAGAACACTGAATAGCAGACTAATAAATGCTAGGTTTCCAGATGGCCTCTCAGGATTTCCCTGTTTAGGGTAACGGTCACTACTGATTCAACACCCACTCTGACATAGGCAATGTTCTAGGTGCTGAGGATATGGCAGGAAATGAAACAGACAGGAATCCCTGCCTCCATGGACCTTACAATCTGAAGAGGAAAAAAGATAATAAAATAAACAAGTAAATTATACAGTGTGATAGATGTGTTAAGTGATATGCAGTAAAATAAAGAAGAAAGATAGTATCAGGAAGGTGAGAAAAAATTACACAGATACACATATGTATCATCAAACTGCCTAAACCACAGTGCCCATGGCTGGGATAATGAGATGATTAATTTGTCTTAAATTGTGGTTTGCTCCCTTTTTTTTGCAACTTAGCCATAGGCCAATAGTAATCATTGGCAGACCAGGAAACAGCCTTTAGGGCTCTGCTGAAGCTCTAGGCCCTCCAAGGAACCTCTCCTGACCACTGCAGATCTGTCTCCTCTTTCTCACGTGAACTTCCAGAGACAACCTATAATCACACCTTCAGATGCTCACTGCCTTAAGTATTTAATCAGGTTTAACAAGTACACCATCTTCTCCAACTCGGACTTACTTTTATGGATAAGGTATCTGTATATATCCTTTATAGTCCTACCATATTTTCCCGAAAATAAGACCTACCCATAAAATAAGCCTTAGCAGGATTTCTAAGCATTTGCCCAATATAAGCCCTATCCCGAAAATAAGACCTAGTGATGGGCATGGCTACGCAGCATATCTACACAACCCATGCATTTCTTCGCGGAGTGGGAAAGAAGAAAAGCAGCCCTTCTCATCTGCCCCATGAGAGCTCTATTGCTCGACATGAGAGATTGGGGCCAATGGTTCTAAAGGAAATAGAGTCACAAGAAATTTGGGATGGAATTTGGGGTTTGAGAGTTACGATGATGTTCCAGAAGAAGACGACTTAACTATATTTGAATAAATGTAGATTGTTGTGCTGTACTTAAAAAAAAATACATCCCCTGAAAATAAGACATCCCCTAGGGTGTCTTCTTGATGAAAGATAAATATAAGATCCTGTCTTATTTTTGGGGAAACATGGTACTATAAAAAAGAGGGAGGGGGGAGGGCAACTGGAGCAAGTGGAGTACCTGGGCTCTGGATTTCAGAGAGCATGCAGGGTCATGGAGGAAGGAGATGGGAGCAGAGACCTGGCGGGGGATCACCATATACAAATCTGTGTTCATTCAGCATACAAAGATGTAATACCTGCTATGTGCCAGGTATTGTGCTAAGGATTGTGCATACAGAGATGAACCAGGCATATACAGGAAGCAACAGACATGTATGCTAAACCAAGGATTCTTTGGGAACACATATCTACACCAGGTTCTGAGTTGGGGGGAGATGATGGTAGAAAGAGAGAAGGGAATGAACATTCTAAGTGGAGAGAGCAGAATACATAAGATACCCAAGGCCAGCATAACTCTTCAAGTGCCTCTGCTCAGCAGGAGGGCTTGTTAAGTGGTGCAGGTAGCAAAGCTAGAAAGATAAACAGGGTTCGGATCATGAAGGGCCATGAATGTTTTATTTTGAAGCAAAGGATCTGCTGAGAAGTTAGAAGTGGTAGAATGATGTGAGCAGATGTGTGTTTTAGGATGGTTTCCCTGGTACAAGAAAGACAGACCAAAAGGGTCAGGAGAACAGAAGCTGGAAGACTGGTTAGGAGATAGGAATCCTGTCTGAGCAGGGAGACGGGCATAAACTGACTCTATAAACACCAGACATTCCTAACAATATGCTTGAGAAAGGGGGCTGGGGGGAGTACACCAGGAAGCAGGTCAAACAAAATACGACATCCAAAGGAGAGCTTATTAGAAACTACATTTTTCTCTCTCCTGTTTTAAATCCTAGATAATTTTATCACCAAAGGCTCCCTCATATGCATAACCATGTGCCACTCCCCCCACACCACTGGCTGGGAGAGTGAAGCGGCTTTCCACACTGACAGTGCCAGTGCCCGTGCCCGGCAGGATGAGTTATGGGGATGCTCTCATCTCTCTCTCTCAAGATAAGGTGCAGCTCTCCATGGGAGATGCTGATATATATCAGTGCCCTAACCAACACAGATAAATGTCATAACTCCAGGCCCTGTCCATAAATACACAGCGGCAGAAACAACCTTAAACAGCCCACTGTGCCCAGAAGAGGCAGGATTTAGTGGGCTTAGTTACTTGCTCATGTGCTGAAAAGCGCTTTCAGGAGGGTGTTAAATAGGCACATTACACAAGCTCGTGGACCCAAAATAAATAAGGCATTCTCCTTAAGTGGACGTCGCCCACACGGAGAGGCTGCACATGCCCTGCTCAACAAGAAAGGAGAGGAAGAGACTTTTCCAAGCTGCCAGATACTGCTCTTAAGCCAGTGTCCTTCAAACCAGTGCCAGCAAGAGGGCAGGGGAGGAGAATCTTTATTGGCAAGATCCCACTGCAGACACTAGGGCTACTTATGCTGGATAAGACATGGGTCTGAACAAGAGAACTGCTCCCTTTTATCTCCTCCACACTGGCAATTTCCTGAGGTGTAACTGGTGGGAGACTTCTTGGTATCACACCCCTTATGATTATGGTGGTTGTGCTTTATTTACCCCCTTATCACCTACTTGCTGTCTCTAGGTTCAGGCCATCAATCTGGCTTTTCACACAAAGCAGGCAACTGGCTTATCTCTCAAATCAACAAACTTCTCCAGCTCCCTGGAGAGGGATATATTAAATATCATTCATGCATACTATTTTACAATATAATTAGTTTGGCAATTAATCCATAAGAAATATTGCTGTCCAGATCCTAACTTCTGCCAACACAAATACAAAGTTCTTGAAGAGTGTCACATGGATGGAGCCTGAGTCTGCGGGGAGGGTGATGGGGGATGGGGGATGGAGGGGTGGGGGGGGGTGGCTGCTCCACACAAAGCTGAAGATATAAGATGTTAAAAGATGATATGGTCTCCCCAGAGTCTCTTTCAACTCTGCTTTAAGAGATCATCAGAGCCAATGTATAAACATGGAGAAGCAGAAATCAAGCAGAAATGGGGGAGGAACTATCCTATCCAAACAGATAATAACAAAGGCTCTTCTCGTAGTCATGAGGTTTACATTCTGCATTTTGGGGGGAGTAAAGATATACATTGTCACAGCTAAAATCTTCATCATAGCACCTCCATACGAACCCCACTGTTCGCTTAATGAAGGTGAGTTTTTGTCTTGTTCCCTGCTATGCTCCCAGAACACAGTGTACATTCAACAAATATTTGCTGAAATACAGGTGGAGGGAAAGAAAGCAAGTTCTTCCAGACTCATTTCTTTGGGAGGCACTTACCTAGCCACCCTATCTACTGTCTAGTCCGCATCAATACATCTTGGCCCACAATCCCAGGTGGAGCTTGTAAGATAGCAGATTTCTTTAAAAAGCCAAATCAATTTCCAAAGCCTAAATTTGATCTGTCCTAAATCTAAATGTAGCTTTACAGTAATTGACTGACCAAACTGAAAAATAAGTAGCTACATTTACTGTTTAAATTTTATTCCCTTCCCCCTCTCCTTCTCTATGGTAGAGGAGGAACAGTGAAAAGGCTAAGAGTAGCAGAAGGAGAAACCAGAGAAGGAAGTGATAATTGCCAAATTGGATAAGCAGCCGGTGAATAAATGAAAATTAGTTAATACTTGTTTTCCAATAGCTTCAAATCTAAGTGAAAAAGATTGGCTGATGGAATAGAAGAGGGAAAAAATTTCATTCCATCAAAAGCACCTTTCTTTTTTCCTTGACATTTCTTTTACTGCCCCAATTAGTACCATGACAGTAAGCTAAATAAGGGGCAGATTGAGAGTTAAGGGAGATTAAATGAGTAATCCATGTAAAAGCTGTGAACACTAAGACTAACTGGTTCAGTCCACACACACACACAAATATTTACTTACTACTTGCCTCCTTTCCCCATTAGAGGGAACAGGGGGAGAAAAAAAATAGGGGCAGGAAAAAATGGAGTAAGTGGGATAAATAAAGAGGAAAAGGCACTGAAACTGAACAGGACTGGAAGAGAACAAAGGAATGAGAGAGAGTGTGTGTGTGGCAAAGTAGGTGGGAGGAGAAGTTCAGGGGAGGGAAGACAGCAATCCTGCAGAGGCCTCTGCTCCCCCTCAGCCGACTCCTGGGCTGGTGGGTGTGGAGTCAGACACCTCACCACAGATGCTTTCTCTTCTAACCATATATCCATAATCCTGTCTTTCTTGTGCTACACTCTCCCATACTAGGGAAAAAAGGTCGAGAGTCTACCGATAAAAAAATATGTTTTACAGGCATCTACATTATGTAAAAATGTTCTAGTTAATTACTGGCCTCAAAATATTGGGTAACTGACACTTTCAATTTTGATAAGCAACTTCAGAAAGAAATCTAGATTGTTGTAAACTGTCATGTCAAAAATGAGTTACTAGCACAGAAAGCTAAAGCAAACAGCCATAAAAATCTAACATAGTTGTTTTACTCGGTGGCTGATGGATCTACTGAGGAATCTCTAGAGGCTGTTAGCTCTAGAGGTCTGAAAAAAAAATACAAGCAACCTAAGAGTTCCTAATTTTCAGCCTACAGCTAATAGTTTCTCAGAGAAGTTTGCTTTCTCCTCTTCCTTGAGCTTGTTCCATCAATTTGCACCCTTTGTGGCTGCTGTCTGCCCTTTGGAAATTAGAGATGATCTCTATTTTTGTACAGTCTTCATTCCTGGAGGTAGAATATACTCTCAAGAGACTCTTAGAAATGCATGTTGGTGCCACAAATATAACTACGGAATGAAATTCCATGAGCATCTTGAAAATGCTACCCAATGGAAATCTAGATCAAAAGCTGCTAAAGGAATGAACTTTTATGTAAGAATATATATAACTTTCTTGTTCCTTATTTTCTGCTAAAGAATGCACAGCTTTGAAAGTATATGAAATCTCCACAACACACATTTATTGAGTGCCTACTATGTGACAGGGACTGTTAGGCACTGGGGATATAATAGAGACAAGCAACACAAAGACCTCGGGGAGTAGAGTCTGCCAGACAAGGCCTACTTATTAAACTAAGAAACGTAAGTAAGGGAGGAGAACTACAGGAACATGCAATGGGGAGGGGGGGGAAGGCCTTGTTCTACTCTATAAGCCAGGAAAGTTAAAAGTTCTCTAGGAAAAAGTGGCATTTAAACCAAGAGGTGAAGGATGAGTGGGAGCTAGCTCCTTCAATGTGGCCAATGTGCATTTTCTAACATGTAGGTCCCAAAGAGGGTCAGGAAAAGAAATAAAGGATTTTCAGCTAGAGAGAGAAAGTAGCTTTTTTTTTTTTTTCCGCTTTTTCGGATGTGAGACAATACCTGAAGCCATTTGCTGACGCTCCCACCTTACTACTAAGAGGGGGCCAGGGACCAGGATTTGTGAAAGGCCCCCTTTGTCAGGCACATTCTTCGATCAATCCAGCCTCACATTTCCAACCCCCACTTTTGACCTTCACATCCCATCCTAAACAAATTAGCTTTATTCCCTAGAAGGAATTCCTTTTCAGAAGCAGAATTTCTCCCTGCTTCCCCCTTTTAATGTGGTAAGAACACTTGAGATCTACCTTCTTAAAAAATATATGTACAAGATAGTTCTGCTAACAATAGGCATAGTATTGTACAGCAAACCTTACAATTTATTTGTCTTGCATAACTGAAACTTTAGACCCCCTCATTGAACAGCAATTCCCTGTTTCTGTCTCCTCCCAGTATCTGACAATCACCATTTATTCTATTCTTTGTTTCTATGAGTTTGACTATGTTAGCTACCTCATGTAATTGGAATCATACAGTATTTCTCTTTCTGTGATAGGCTTATGTCACTTAGCATAATGACCTGCAAGTTCATCCACATCGGCACAAATGGCAGGATCTCCTCCTTTTTTCCTAAGGCTAAATAACATTCCATTGCAGATATATACCACATTTTCTTTCTCCATTCTTGGATGGTCATTTAGGTTGTTTTCATATATTGGCTATTGTGAATAGTGCTAAAATGAACATGGGATTGCAGATATCTCTTTGAAATTCTGATTTCATTTCTTTTGGATATATACCTGCAAGTAGCATTGCTGGATCATATGGTAATTATATTTTTGAAATTTTGAGGAAACTCCATACTGTTTTTCCACAGAAGCTGCACCATTTTACAATCCCAGTAAGTGTGCACAGGGTTCCAATTTTTCCATGTCCTCGCCAATACTTGCTATCCTTTCTTTTTTTGATAGTAGCCATCTTAATGGCTGTGAGGTTCAGAATATTTTAGAGTCTGTAATCTTATATACATCTGAGATTTAATCAGCAACCACCATTGCTACTGAAAACCCTTCATGGTTGGGGGCTAATTGCCCTCCTACACCACACAGAGGACCTGACTATAGGCATCAAGGCAGGAAATGGCCACCACAGCTCTGTAAGATGTGACCACAATGACAGACTAGCCTAGTATACTCCACTAAAGGCCCAGCACCTTTGACCAAGCAAGGGCTAACCTGGGCAAGAGGAAGGGAAATGTGATAGTAGGACCATGGTTTTGTTTTCATGGATAGGAGGGAAAGCCACATACAGTGCTAGTTCAAGGGTATGTCCTAAAATGTCGCAAGGCAGAGAGAGGCCTTCCCAGATAATGGCATTGTATGTGGACAGGATTCAAGTCACGCATCAAGTTTTGGCTCAAAATGGCCACTTAGGGTTTTGCCTGCATGATACAAATGTTATGTCATCAGATGAGAGGCACCTCATAGGGATGATGTCCTGATCACAATGACAATATTCCACTTTCAATTCTTTAATGCAGAAACAGAGTTTAATGTATCTAGCAAGTGGGGAGCCTAAACTCAGACTAGGTGGAGATTGGCTCCAAAACCTGTTCTCTTAGCCACTAAGGCTTGGTGTGTGCAACGGATATTTCATAATTACCAAACTAAGGGGAAAGAAAAAGAAGGGGGAAGGAAGTCTAGATCCTTTCTACTCAAAAAAGGGGTCTGCAAATCAGCAGCATTGACATCACCTGCAAACTTGTTAGAAATGCAAACTCTCTTGGCCCTTTTCCAGACTCATTAGACACGTTTGGGAAGCACAATGCTAGAGCTCTTCAGGGTCCTGGTGACATGGCCCCTCTACAACTTTTTTGCTCCAAAGTGTAAACCGAGAAGTTCTGACCCAACATTCCAATTTTCCTTCAAGTACAGTAAGAGCAGGAGAACTGGGCGAGGGTGGGGAGGATAAGCACTCTTTGTCTTCTATTCAGCATAAAACCTGGCCCACCAAATAACAAGGGAAAGAAACAACCTAAAGTGTTAGAGTACTAAACACAGTCGGCTGACAAATTAGCCCTGATGAAGGCTGAGGGAAGCACCTTTTCCTTCTTTAGAGGATCTAACCCACACTTAACCCTGTGGCAGGCCCAATCTTGAGCAGGGAGGGAGCTTAGGGGGAGGAGGAGGAGCTTGGTTTAACAGAAATTTTGTTCTCAGGTGAAGTTCCAAACAAGTAAAGATGACTTCCGATCTACCAAGTAAAGTGTGTTTTTTAAATTCAAGATTCTACACACAGGCACACACTGTAGATGAGATGCTTTTCTGCCCCCAAAACAAAACAACAACAAAAAAGGAAACCCACGCAGTTTTTTGGTTCTTAAATGCTAAGACTGATTCAGTTTTGAATTTAATAGTTAAAGCTGTAAACTTACTTTCTCAGTGTGTATGCACATATCATCTCCTTCCAAACCTTAAGAGATTAAAATCCAGCTCTTCTAAACTTGGCTCATTAAAGGCAATCTTCCTGCTAAGTACTGAACTTGAACTGCTTGTAAGTTTGATGCAAATAAAGGTCAAACTATTTTACTTTCTTCTTAAGGATTTAGGGAAAACAAACATGTACAAGAGCAATAGGTGGAAGAACTGAATGAGCACTGAGAACCTACCATTCAAAGTAATTTAAGAGAGAAGATGGTTTCATTTATTTGCCAGCTCCCTGTCTTCTTTTCCTTCCCCTTCAAACCTGTTCACATTTGCACTGTTCATGTAAAATGAGTCAGGGAACGCAAAAGTTAAGGTTCTCATAGCAACTGTTAACAATCCCACAGTGCACATAAGCAGTATTGGCAATTACTAATTGGGCTGTTTCTAAAGGTGAACCCTTAATTTACCACATGTGTGAAGTGGGCGAACCCAGTGTTCTAAAAGAATGTTAAACTTATGTATTTCTCAGCTTATTAGTTTAAATCTGTAACCTTAAAAAAACAAGCACCTGACAAAGAATGACAAATCCTAGATAAAGCAAATGGTTAGCACAATGAAACTATAATCCCAACAAAAAGAGAAGTAGGAACAGAAGAGGGTTGGGCTATGCAAGGGCCTGGATCTTACACAAACATCTGGGAGACATACGAGCAAAGTGTGCACCGTGAACAAGCAGCTTGCTCCAAAGAAGTTGATAGGACCGGACTGTTCAACACAGCTTCTCAACTCCTCCCTGGTGCTATCGCAGAAGCCCAAAGTCCTCATCTCATTAGGACCCTAATTGCTCTTCTGAGAACTTGATCGATGGTATTAGCATTAGCCCTTGGCTAGCTCACCTCTCAGGATACTTTAAAACTGAGCTCTGTCATCCAATTAGAGTGTTTATCTGATGAACTGAGGGAAGACACAAGCTGTCTTCTGAACTGTCACCTCCTACTCATACAGATTACATTTATGTCAGGGTAAAAATTTAATCAACTCAATTTACTGATCAACTGATTTGATTTGATTTTCAATATGTAAGCGAGTAAGGAGAAGAGTTCATAAGATCATGGCATTTTAGGCCTTGAAAGAATGTCAGCTACCATTTACTATCCAAGATCACATAGCTAGGACTATAACTTGGAATTAATGATGGGGGATTGAGGATGTAGAGCCTATAGAAGCATAGATAATGAGACTCAGAGAAGTGGAGACAGACACCTGTGTGAACTTTGTTTTAAGGCCATACAGGAAGCAGCAGAGTCTGGTTGGGAAACAAGGTCTTCTAATTTCTTATTCAGTACACTTTCTATTACCAATTTTCCTTTAAAATATTTCCAGCTCATCTTTCATGTATTTTATTCCCCTAGAATTAGGCTTCCTATGCTAACCCTACTACATTGAGTACCTTCTGCTTAACTGCAAGTCACAATCTCCTTGTACTCCTCATCTACAGGATCACAGAAAGCAATGGGGGCAAAAAGAAGTACAAATGTGAAGAATGGTGGGGTCATTACTGGCACAATGCTTGCTGTTTTAAAATCAAGATAATTCACTGAAGAATAGGAAAACAGGGCTGAATGAGGCTAAAAGAGACAATCAATGAGGACAAATACACACCCCAACATGGTATTTGTTTCAATGAAAATTTAGGACATAAGACACAGAAGCGGATGGGAAAGAGCAAATATGATAGGAGTGACAATCAGCCCACTGCCCTTGGGTACTAGTTGTCATTCATGCTTCTTTAGCTGGAATGTTGGGAAGCAATGGCCTTGAGATCCCTCTTCTATCTGTGGTGTCCCTCTGTTTCCAGCAGGTTGAAATTCAGCCAGTATTTATAGTTTATCAGGAAGTCACTGATATTCTCATAACATCATTAAATAATAAAATCCAAACATCCTTTGAAGTGTATATGAATGAATCATTTTTCCATACTTCTAACACATTATTTCCTGAAATGTAAACTAGGATTATAAAACTCTTATCATATCTAGAGGCACCATGAAAAACTCAGACAGCAAACATGTGGATATCCTGGATGTGCACATTCCTAGTGGCTTACAGACAAGGCTGTAAACTATATTACTTAAATGCTCTCACCCCTGGAAACATCTGGGCCTGAAGGTGCCCCAAAGCTGTTGGAATGGTATCTTTTGAACCAAAAAGACCCACTGGCCTCACACTTGGCCTGAAATTTGAACATAGGACTTAAAAGCAGAATTTTTGCTGAAAAAGCCATTATATATAATTGCCATGGTCACCTTCCAAACTGGGGCAATATGATTGCTGAGGCCACAGAACTAGTTTGGTGACTATTTGAACTTTTTTTTATGAATATGAGAGGCCATCTGGCCAAAATCTTTTAATTCTAAAAATATGTAGAGGCCGATACGGTGGCTCATGCCTGTAATCCTAGCACTTTGGCAGGCCGAGGAGGGAGTATCACTTGAGGTCAGGAGTTCAAGACCAGCCTGAGCAAGAGTGAGACCTGTCTCTATGAAAAACAGAAAAATCAGCTGGATGTGGTGGCGTGTGCCTGTAGTTCCAGCTACTCAGGAGGCTGAAGCAGGAGGATCGTTTGTGTCCAGGAGTTTGACATTGCAGTGAGCTATCATGATTCCACTGCATTCTAGCCAGGGTGACAGAGTAAGACTTTGTCATAAATAAATAAATAAGAGATGACAAATGGGGAAATACATTGACAATTCAATTAAGGGTAAATGGAAGATCTTTGTACATGTATTCTTGTAACTTTTCTATAAAAAGTTATGAAATTATATCAAAATAAAACGGCATAAGAATTATTTTTTTTTAAAAAAAAAACTTCTGATGCTTAAATGTTGGATCTCCTGGGACATTTAATCACCATAATCATGGCACTCTGTGAAAGGTGCATCAGATGCAACAGTTCAGGAAACCTCAGCAGCCATACCTGCAGAGGAAAGCTCTTTGTTAGCAGAGGCTGTTAGCATTTCAGCACCAGTTTTATGCATTCTCCCTCAAAACTCTGCTACTCAAAGTAGCCCATTTAATCCTTTCATCTCCAAATTATAAAGGAGGGTTGGTTCCTTGGTGGTTAGTAAATATTCTGTTCCTCTAACCTGTTTTCTTTAAGCCATACTCTTAAGTGTCACCAGGACCAGGCAAGTTGCTTGGCTCTTTATTAATAAAGCAGCTGAATAATTTATAAGGGTTGCATAGGGCCCATTAGAAGTGCCAGAGCAATAATAACTGGTTTAGGACTTTGCTTACTCAGGGCTAAAGTTTAATTTGTCCATAAATGCCTTAGCTCATAAACTCATCCCACAGGTCTGACCTGCTCACGCGTGCTCTCTCTCTCTCTCTTCCTCTTCCTCTACCATCATCACATGTCCCAGTCATGCTCTCATCTTGGATATGTTTTCCTATTGGTGTCATCTCTGGGGCCAATAAAACAAATCCAAACCCCACAACAATAACTAAAAATCCATACCTCCATTACTACATTTCCTAAATAGGGCCACTACCACTGCCCCCTTCTCAAGCTTTCCTTTGGTCATCCCAAAAGAAAGGCAGTGCCAGGGTGATTCCTAGTCAACAAGAGAGCATAGGCAGATGCAGTGAATGAAGGGAAGACTGGAAATATAAGAGGTAAGGCCTGGGTAGGAGTATGTTCAATGTCAATACAGGCACTGCATTCTAAATGGGGGCACATACAATGAGATCAGGAAAATGTGCTCTGCTATTTATTTATCAAGTTGATTAACTTTTCTAGGCCTCAGTTTTCTCATCTGCAAATGAGGATTTAATGGTACCTACCACATAGGACTATGATAAGGATTAAATGAATTAAACCACAGCATATTATTATTCATTAAATAAAAGCTATTATTAGAAATTCAGACCTGGAATGAACCCTAGAGAAACCTAATCCAAACTCTTTATTCTATGAAAAAAATCCAGGCCCAGTGAGGCTACGCGACCTACTCAAGGCTCTGTGACTTTGGGGGCAGATCCAGGAATTAATCCAAGTCTCCTGAGAGCCATCCAGCTTGGTGCCCCGTGATTTCATGGCTGCTATGGTTCCAGCACTCTTTCTCTACAGGAACAGTAGGGTTATTTTGGTTTCTGAATTTTAAAATGATCAAATGTTGGCATAGAAATATCAGTGCTCATTCATTCATCCAAGAACTAGCTACTAAGTGCTGACTGAGTCAAGTACTATTCTAGGTAGTTATGGTGGTTCCAGTAATGACAAAATAGACACAGTCCTTACCCCAAGCATCTTACATGCCAGTGATGGGAAGAGTGACATGGGAGGGAGCGATGGTGGGGGTTGGAGGCAGGAGGGTGGATGTCCCTTGGCAGAGGCCATTTCTTTGCAGTGTACTCTCTAGGAAAATGGCATTGTAACACTTGTTTCAGTGTATGCATATATAAATGTGCATGGATATATGTGATAGGCAGAAATTATACAAAGGGATGTCACTCTCTAAAAATTTCACTCTTGGGCAATTATATCAGAAACATACTATTACCCATTAATGACTTTATCAGAATAGACTTTTTCTGGTCTTTGGGTCTTTCCTCCCTGGCTATTCAGAGCAGATGGGTGGGTTAAACCAAAAGGGCACCATGGTAATGGAAGCAGGTCTTATTTCACTATCTTTCAGGTAAAGTTCCTTTCTCCACCCTCTGGAGGTTGGATTCTTAGCCTTTAGCATTTGTGCTATGTGCCACGAAATCCCTGCCCCAAAAACCAGTTCAGGGGTGATCAAAGAGCTATTATTAATGTCTCAGTTTAGGCCAACTGAGAGCGGTAATGGCGGCAGAGGCAGGCCACTCACCCCTCCATTCAGCCGTCCTCTTCCACAACAGGGCCATTGAGCAGGCGCCACAATAGAGGGCTGAGAATAAAAGGCCGAAGGAAAGCATACAGAGTCCCCTTGCACAGACTCGGTCATTCATCACCAGGCAAGTGCCAATATCTGGGAACAGCAATCTCAATTTCTGCAAATCCTCCAACTTGCAACAGCTGCTAGTGACTCTGGTGGGCGGCTTTGCTGCTTACACGAGTTTCCAATACCAAGCACTGGCCCAGAGCCAAGTAGACATTACTTAGGTTAGAGACACGCTGGCTGCAGAGAGCAGCAACAATGGACTTCACAGCTTATAAAGTAGCTTACAAAGGGCTCCCGTGTATTTCAAAAAGCACTTCAGATAGCTGGTGAGAGAAGCTATCTGCACAAATGCATTCAAGCAGTTTATTCCTAACCCACTTAATTCAAGGTTTCTGTCAGGAGCCAACGACAGAGTGGAGGTAGGTGCAGAGGACTGCAAGAGGGCTGGATGGCTTGGCAGCTGGAGGAAGGCAGTCAAGGCACATCCACCTCCCTCTGGAGCACCAGCTCAGCAGGGTGAGGAGTGACTGGCAGCAATCAGATATAATGAAAAAATGAAAGATAATCCATCTGATTCCACAACTCTTTAGTGAGCTGTTTGTTAAAACTGCTTTCTTCAGTATCGTTAAATAGCATTTCTAAATGTTACTGAATGAACTCTCAGAGTGCCATCTAGATGCCTGCTGCCACACCATCCCAGTGTACCTACAGGTGACGCCAGCCAATAGCATCTCCTGTACTGCCTTACCACTCTGAAGTATCTGGGGCCCAACTCATCTCCACGACATCTAGGCCTGCCCTGTTAGGCATAGCTTATTAGTTTCTAGAGGACAATTTCATTAGGTAACAGGCACAGAGACCAAAAGAAGCTAACGACTGAGGTATAAAGGCCTATGTTTGGAGCCTGGAGTTAATGGAAGCCACAAAAGACTCAGAAAACACTGAATGTGCCAAAAATGGACCATCTCACAAAAGAAATACAGAGGTAGGTGACAATTCTTTATCAAATTTCTCTTGCCCACTAACTTTTCAAAAGAATTTCAAGAGTATTTTATTTATTAAAATGAACTAATGTGAAGATGTGAGGTGGGAAGCAGCCCTGCCTGAACTCTTAGATATGCAAGAGGAATGACTCCTCACATGACTTGGGTGCTGTTTGGAAATCTGACCACATATACTGTTTATAGTGCTGGGTGTGGGTTTCTTAGAGAACTCTGAGTCAACAGATTCCAGGATAAGAAATTATAATAATTAATAAAGTCAAAAGAAATATACAAAGCTGTATCAAATGTAAACTAGAATCTGGACTGTGAAGTAGCACAACTCAAGCGCTAGTATGTTGCAGGAACAAAAGCGATCAACCCCTAGCCCTCATTCCAATGAGTAAAACCTATTTTCTAAGGGAATAGAGAGTGAATAGAACATGACAGTATTTACTGTGAGGCCAACTTCAAAGCATGAAATGGGTCAACATCAGAGTAGGCTTAGAACGCTATTACTCCATAACCTGTAATTTCTTTTATTATTGTAGGATATGCCATGTGTAGCGATGAGATGCCTTAATGGGATCAGTTTCTGAATTAATCTATCATCTGTACTTGGATCATCAGCCTCAAATGCAACTCATCATGTCTTATTCCAACAGCTATTAGCAGAATGAGGATTATATAGGAGAAAATCTTTAGGGAGAAGGTGGAAAAATAAAAATAGTTTTTATTAATTGCAGAATTTTTGCCTGCCTACCCACAATGCACATCTATTTCTAGTGTGACTTCCCTAGATTTTTCATGTTATGTTTTAAAAATTAGAACTTGGCCTGGTGCGGTGGCTCATGCCTATAATCCTTAGCACTCTGGGAGGCCAAGGTAGGAGAACTGCTTGGGCTCAGGAGTTCAGGACCAGCCTGAGCAAGAGCGAGACACTGTCTCTACAAAACATAGAAAAGTTGGCTGGGTGTGGTGGCGTGTACCTGTAGTCCCAGCTACTTGAGGAGGCTAAGGCAAGAGGATCACATGAGCCTAGGAGTTTGAGATTGCAGTGAGCTATGATGACGCCACTGTACTCTAGCCAGGGCGACAGTGCAAGACTCTATCTAAAAAAAGAGGAGAGGAGAGGAGGGGAGAGGAGAGGGGAGGGGAGGGGAGGGGAGGGGAGGGGAGGGGAGGGGAGGGGAGGGGAGAGGAGAGGAGAGGAGAGGAGAGGAGAGGAGAGGAGAGGAGAGGAGAGGAGAGGAGAGGAGAGGAGAGGAGAGGAGAGGAGAGGAGAAGAAAAGAAAAGAAAAGAAAAGAAAACAAGAGTTAGAATTCACCAATAGGAAGGATCCCTGCAACAGAAATCAAAGGATCAAAATTAGAGATCACAGAGGAAAAGCACAATGACATGACCACAGACCTATCCACCACAGCTTGCTTTTTTGGCTCCCATCCTGCTACCAAAAACCAGCCAAAGACTACGTTATGCAGAGTTGAGTAAGCCTAGGAAGGCTCCAATCACAGATTCATGATCCATGACTGTGCATTTCTGATTTGCTTCTTGTCCCCTAGATGCTGAAGCTACCATTTGCCAAGAGCAATGGTTGTTCCAAGAGGACTTGAGTATTGGCAACTCCCACTTAAAAAGCCTACCTATAACCTAGTATTTTGTATTTTAAAAGCTTTTTGTCAAAAATAAACTCGTTAAAGACATACACTATTTCCTTTTTTCCCCTTGCAGTGCCAAGCAATTAACAAGTGTTAATAAATAACCACTGATTAATCAACTATTAAAAAAAGAGGGACATGAGCACAAATACTAGCAAGAACAAGTATCCATTACCATATCTTCCCACCCTCCACACTCTGGAGGAGAAAATTCCCTCCTCTCAAATCAAGGCAGGCTGCTTACGAGGAGCACCACGTGCAAGGGAAAGATGGCCACTCTACGCAATATGCCTATTTTCATCTGAAGGGTTGGACTGTCGTTAGCACTTCCCAATCAGTAGCACTCACAAATAAGTCTAAACTTGGAAAAGAACAAACAACAAAAAAAATTTCCCCATCAAACAATGAGAATCAAGAGTAAAAAAGAAATAGCAGTTTGCTGAAAAACAAACTAAAATAAATCAGAGCCTTAGAAGAGTTATTTCTGCATTCCCTGCACATACGACATCATTCATGAAGAAAGCAATGGTACAAATATAGCATAAATGTCGTCTGCTCTAGCTTGTAATTTAAAATGCAAATGCTAATGAGCGAACTGGTATATCAGTGGAGTTAATAACCGCATGCCTAGCACAGGGGCTGCATCCAAAACACACACAGAGAAGAGACAGACACCATGTTCCAATTTAAAAATAAAAACACCCAAATTAACCCCAGAAAAATCACTAACAGATGTACAAGCTCAGGAAAAGGAGGCACACAAGGGCAAGGAAATAGGAACTTCTCCATCAGTCGCAGACTAACTAGTTGATTTAAATATTTTCCTACATATAGTAAAGGTAAGCATGGGAGTTACTAGGGTTTATTGAGGAATGCTATTGTAAAAGCATTCCAGAGTATAAAAGTATAATAATGAAAAACTACAGGGAATCCAGAAAGCATGAATAGAAAGTTTTCTCCAAAGCCCACTTTAGAAGCCTATAAGCTAATCTTGCAGGGAGCCATAGGAGATGTAGGTCTCATTTGCTTTATCATAGGCAAAGGATGAAGAAGCTTTGGTTAAAAAAACCTAAAAACTTACAAGGTCTGGATTAAGTGGGTAATTTAAATAAATGGAAAAAGCTCTAATGATGAAATAACACAACTGAGAGAATACAGTTGTGTCTCAGATGCCTTCCGAATATGAAAGGAACTTCTATGGATTGTTCTTGCTCCTACCATGTCTGTGGTTGGCAGTCCTGCAGCAGAATCTGGGAACGCTCTGCCATGCTGAGATGAGGCGCAGCTCCTTGGGCTTCCTCAGAGCCCCCCCATGCTTGGGGTGTGAGGAAGTCTACTCTGTGGCCAGTGGCCCTGTCCAGTTCCAGGAGTGAAACTCTGTGACACCCCCCAAAGCCAAGAGATGGGTGTGTTTGCACTGGTTGCCCAGACTGGACACCTAGTGAGTTCTAATTCCCATATTAGTGCTATTTATAGAAATTTTATACAAAGGGCCAGGCTCAAACTCAGGCAAATCTAGTAAAGACTGGACAAGTGTCAGAAAAACTTTAAAAGAAACTTTGAAAGAAATTCAAGGTAAGCAATGACTTGGGGTGTGGGGGGTCAAACAGTTTTTCAAAGATGAAGAATGATTTTGTTTTTTTTTTTTTTTTTACACCCAGTTAAATCTTTTTGAAAGGGGGAGAGATGTGAGAGGTGGTTTCCACAGCAACCAGGATTAAGTCTTCCAGCACTGTGCACTGTTCACCCCAGGGCTGCCCATTACCAGATTTCAAAGCATTAACCTTTAATTTCGAATTACCAAACCATTTACATTCCCTCTCCTGCATCCAGGTTCTGCCATTTTCTACTATTAGTATGGCCAAATGGGCTCCCCCTACAGAGCTGGAACAGTGGTGAGAAGCCCAGTAGCTTGTCAACATTACTGCTAAGTGGCTGCTGGGAAATACCCATAGGTGGACAAGATGGTGTTGAAAAATCTACACTGAAATGTATTCATCTGGGAAAGCCACACGAATGGAATTAGAACAGAGGCATTTGGGCACAACCAAAGACACAGGTGCTGAAACTGGAAACAGTATAGCAGAGAAAAACCATTAGATTTCTGTAAGCTGCCCATTCTTCCCCCAATACCCACAAGGTAGAAAGCAGCCTAGACAACAACTAAACAGATGCAGAAATAACATTAAAGTATCAGGGAAGGAGATGGATCTAATAAGGAATGCTTGGGGAGAGCTCACAGGTCTGACCTTCTGGACCACTCTACTTACTAGCTCTCATTTGCTCTGTACAGAATACACCTCATTCCTCTCTAGTATACTTTCCCCCCTTGTCTCATCCATATTAAAACTCAAAACTAAGAATAAACAGTACTCGTAGAAGGCTTTAGAGTAGAAGAGTAGAAATGCTAGTCAGAGAATTTAGGAGGAAAGAATTCTCCTCACTTACCTATCCATCCAGAGCCAATCCAAAGGCCTATCATGTAACAGCAGAGGATAAATCAACATCTATCTTTTCTTGGCACACAAAACCCAACTGAGATGGTGAGGAATGAAGACCCAACAAGGAAGTCACACCATCCTCATCAGTCTGATTCCACAGAAGGTGATGCCACCACTAGGACTATCTTTCCCTCAGATACAGGAGGACCTAGATAGGCTGACATATAAATGCCATATGGGCCCTGCTGTCTCCCTCACTTCCAGGTCACCAGCATCACACCAAGATAAGCAGGCCAGTCTGACGGAAATAATTAATTAGAAAGCAGGAATGCAAGAATTCATCTTTAAGTGTTTTAGCTCCAAGGTCTGTGACTGCCATTAAACCATGCTTAATAACTCTTATTTTTATTGACAGTTTTATTTATTACTCTGCCTCAATCAAAAAAATATTTGAAATTGCCACTGAACAAATTGAATCCTTCCCTATTAAACCGTGGAACACTCCATTATGCCATGGAAGTCTCTCCTTTGATTCCTACTATTAGCCTTCAGGTATAGGCAGTTTTAGGCTACAAAATCCCTCCTGTGATCTGATCCACCTGGAGTTTGCTGATGTCCTTCATAAAAGAATGGACCTCAGATGGAACACCACGCTGCAGGCTGGCTCTGACCCCGACTGAGCCAGCACTTGGCCTCACCCCATCTGGATTATTTCTGGGTTATGGACCAAGACTGCTGTAGACTTTTTGATAGTAGAATAATATTTATTCTTATTGTTTTATAAAATCTGACTTGTTTTCATTTGTATGGTAATTAAAACATGTTTCTCCTATTTTTATACTTTCTAAAAATATTTTTTCTCCATGTTTACACATTCTTTACATCAGTAGACACAATTACTTTGCTTGAAGGCTGGAGCTATTATCATGCATTTCTGTATTCCTAGCGTTGTGCCCAGTGGATATAAAGAAAATTATTAAGTAATCATTTGACGGAATGACCCACAGTATGATGAGGCTCATTCTGGGGATGATTTGTGATGTAAATATGGGAGATAATCAGGCCATAATTGGAGCTTTGCACTTTCACCCACCATGAGCATTGGGTATGCCTGCAGAGCCTGGGAGTGGAGGGCAGAGCAGTGAATGCTCAATGGGAAGACAGCTGTGATCGAGATTTACACATCAGCACAAAAGCAGAGAGAAAAATGATTGATGAACACATCCATTTCTGTTAGGCAGCTCTTCCTGAAATCTGATATAGGCAAAGTTGTTCTGTCCAGACGAATCAAACCCAGCCTAACCAAAGAAAACGTTGCAGACCTTCTAGGAAGCCCACATGCCATCTCCCTAGGGAAAGCTTGTCCATTTAATAATTAATTGCACTCTTTCCTTTGTGCTCTCATAGTGTGTTGCTTATACTTTTGATAATTGCTCTTTTGTTTTTCCTTGTTTATGTTTTTCTTATGGCTGTATGTACCATTAGACTAAAAGATATTCAAGGCAGAAGATATCTTATTAATTTATGTATCATCCACAATTTGTCTTTTAAAGACTGTTTTTTGTATAGTATGCTTGCAAAAATCTTGACCTCATTAAAAAACTCTCCTTGAATCTGTTCACTGTGTTAATTCTTTCCTATAAGTGACCCTCTAGGATCCCCTGACATGAACATAATTCTTACAATTCCTATAATGATATATTTAAAAGTAGAGAACTAGAGCAACCCCAAAAAAGTCTCAAGTTAAGCCGCCCATTTCTAGTAATAGGACCCAACTGAAAGGAAGCAGGCAGTGGAGACAGAATCAAACTGGGAATTCCCAAGAGAATACCCCACTTTACAAATATCCATTAAGCTGCAATTCAATTAAAGCATCTGAAAGGAATTCATAAGTATCAGCAGACCCTGTAATTGCTTAATTAAGGATAGAAGCCTAGCAAACACACAACCACAATAACAGCCTGATTCATTAGCACCTCTGTGATAGCAGAATGGGATTTCTCACTTAAACATACACTGGCTTTAATTGTGTAATTTAGTTAGGCACTGGTAATCAATGGGGACCCACCATTCCTGGGGCCAGGAGATGAGGAGGATATTCCTGTTCACCTTCCCTCCCTTCCTCTCATTAGAAGTTTTTGGTCTATTAAAATAGGCAGTTGATATTCCAATTAGGATTGGCTAGAGAAGAGGCCTTAAAGAGAAAGAAAGAAATGAAGCACTTTATTCAAAGGCATTCAGGATGGAAGGACACACAGCCAAACCTTTAGTTTACCAAGCACAAAACAACCACCATTTATCAAATCCCAGATACCTAGAACCTTTCCCATTGCTTACAACTCCAGTGGGGAGTTGTAAGATAGGGGAGGGGAGGGAGGCGCAGAGAGGGCAAGAGGGCTGGAGGGCTAGAGGGAGGGAGAGTAGGGGGAGAGAGAGCAGAGAAAAGAGAATAAAATTAAAGAAAAAGAAAAAAGCTGCAGGAAAAGGAAAGTTTTATATTCTAGTCTTATTTCATACAAATAGGTAACTGGTTAATTATAAGTCACCTGCTGTGATCCACATGGGAACCCCCTGCCAAGTGGCTGCTGCCTTCTAAGTGTTTTGTACCATGAGTTTCAAACAAGGTGACTGACATCCATTCCCCAACCCCCTACCTGCCTCAGTCTGTAATTCATCATGCTTATTGCTGTACCACCTTTAAGAATATGAAAATGCAAATGGGTGGATTCACTCAGTGAGTTGGCAAAAGACTTTAAATATCTGATCTAAGACTCTTTAGATCACTTTGCATTGAAATCTCAGATTATTCTCTTCCAATTCAGGAGAAAAGCATTTGGTTTATAGGCACCATACCTTGAGACCTGCTATGCTTATCCAACAGGACAACTTTCTAAACTATGCCCACAGCATGACCCTGATACCAAGAGCTAAGAAGATAATTCCAAATAAGGAAACTTAATAGAAAGGTCATAGTAGTAAGACATACTCCATGCCTACTGGTGCTATTAAATAAAAATGTGAATCAAGGGCCAAGTGATTTCCAAATATGTGACTCAGTCTCCCGTTAGACAAGATACTCAAGTGAAGTCTGACACATATGACAAGTGAAAGTAAACTAAAAATAAAGATTGTGGATGAACTGCTTTTACTTTCATGCAAAGCAATGTATGGGGCTCACTACATGCTAGTTGAGGAAAAAGGAGCTTTTTTAACAAATGCAGGCTGCCCTGCTAACTCAGGACAAGAACTGACTGTGATTACCTGCTAGACTGAAATAAGCATGCATAGGAAGCTGCCACAGCAGCAGGCAGAGAGACCTTGGTCGGTCTCAGCTCTGATGGTGTAAGGTCACCTGCTCGCCAACCAAACCTAAGCCAGGTGCTCGAAGGACCAAAGGGCAAGAGCGCTCAGGAGGCACTGACCTGTTAGCTACAGCTGACTGTCCCCGGCCCCACCTGCTAGCCCATCTGACCACGCAATCACTCCACATACAGGGGTGCAGGAACCGTGACAGATAGGCCAGCTGGCTCAGGCCAAATGCCACTCCCTATCAAGCTGTGGGGCCGTCTGCCCAAAAAAGGCCACACAAAAATGGAAAGTGTCCACTCCACCTTGAAGTACAGAGGGCTCTCCAAAAGGCTGGGATTAATGAGAACAGCACATAAGGGACCGCTCCCAACAATTATCTGGACTTTCCCCTTGAGAGTCACAACCCTAACTCACTCGTTGCTGCAAAGAGACATCATTTCCAGCAGAATGCCATGTGTACATAATGGGGAGTGCATACCACAGGCATCTGCAAAGCTGTACTATGACAATCACCATCCCGGTGAACAATCCCACATGAATACTGACTGTGTCTGTGCCTACACTCAGTTTTAGCTTTGTAGTTCACCTCAGAGGACCAGGGGGCCTTCTCTCACTAAGGCTACTCCCCCAACCCATGTTCTCTGTCCATGCCATTCATTCTGTCTCTTCTAGGTCATTGCTCTATTAATTAGCCCCTACAGCCTTTCCTAGTTTCTTCTCAGAATTCAAACCAGTGCTTCTTAACATTTTTAAATCTTATGTTCCCCATGATATTCTCTCACTCCATCTTTTTTATAACCTCATTTGCCAAGAAGATTTTGTTGAGTTTTACATTCTATAATTGGTATTATGAAAACAATAGGTGTATAGAATAGCTTTTTTGACTATACATGCCACCTTCTTCATTCCTGAATTAAGAATTACAGTTCAAAAAGTACTAAAAATGCTGACATCCTTACAATGTAGTTACCTTGACCCTTTAGCCTTTTTTTTTTTTTTTTTTGAGACAGAGTCTTGCTCTGTTGCCTGGGCTAGAGTACAGTGGTATCAGCCTAGTTCATAACAATCCTCCTGCCTCAGCCTCCCGAATAGCTGGGACTACAGGCGAGCACGACCCTACCTGCCTAATTTTTTCTATTTTCTGGTAGTTTCTGGCTATTTTTTTCCATTTTTAGTAGAGACGGGGATCTTGCTCTTGCTCAGGCTGGTCTTGAACTCCAGACTTCAAGTGATCCTCCCTCCTCAGCTCCCAGACCCTTTAGCTTTCACTTTTCTGTACTTTTTTTTTTTTTTTTTTTTATTTATTTTTTTTTTTTTTTGAGACAGAGTCTCGCTTTGTTGCCCAGGCTAGAGTGAGTGCCGTGGCGTCAGCCTAGCTCACAGCAACCTCAAACTCCTGGGCTTGAGCGATCCTTCTGCCTCAGCCTCCCGGGTAGCTGGGACTACAGGCATGCGCCACCATGCCCGGCTAATTTTTTATATATATATCAGTTGGCCAATTAATTTCTTTCTATTTATAGTAGAGACGGGGTCTCGCTCTTGCTCAGGCTGGTTTTGAACTCCTGACTTTGAGCAATCCGCCCGCCTCGGCCTCCCAAGAGCTAGGATTACAGGCGTGAGCCACAGCGCCCGGCCTTCTGTACTTTTTTAATGTTAGCTATTTGTGAAAAGTGATCTAAATTTCGTAACTCTTTTTTAGCCCCCACATTTACTTCCCAATCTGTAATCTGCCTTTAGTTGACTCAACTTTGGGGAAATTGTACCAACAAAGGTTACCTGTGACTTACTAATTGAAACTAATAAATAATATCACTTCATAATTTTCATATATTTGATCTTTAATGTAAAACCTGACATTGCTGATGCCTCAGAATTTTCTGTTGCCTTGGCTTCCAGAATACTAACTACTCCATGATTCTACTATTCCTCTAATCGTGCCTTCTCTGCCCATATATGAATCCCTAGCCTGCTCCACCCAGGTTGGTGTTTTCCAAGTTGTATACTCCTTGTAAACTTGTCCTCTAGGCACTGAAACAGTTTTAACCACTGGCTCTATGCTGATGACTCCCTGACTTGAATATTGTGTCTGGCTTCTCTGCTGAGCTTCAACATTCCCATGAATATTCCAAAACCAAACCCCAGAGAACTGTTCCTAAAACCTGTTCTTAACTTCTGTGTTGCTCTTGATTTGTGGACATCACCATCTATCTGACTGCTTGAGTCTAGGGCACTTCACCTTCTCCCCGGTACTCAATATCATCTTCAATCCCTGACCAAAAAAGTCCAATCTCCAAATCCTGTCAAGTCTACTTACTACTTGTCCAAATCTCTCCACTTGTCTCCACTGTCAGATTTCAGGCCTTTACTCTCTTGCCTCAACTGTTCTCCCAGACTCCTGCCTCATTTATTCCTATGTACCCACCAGAATGAACTTTCTTAACCCAAGTCTGAGCATGTGACTCCCATGTTTCATACCATCCAGTGACTTAGAGGGTCCACAGCATAATTCAAGGAAGAAAGACTAGCTCCTGAATGTTTAGCTTCCTGCCAACCTCCACCCTCCCCACTCTTTGTACTCCACCAATAGTATGTGGTGGCCCAGAGGCACACATGTGTATCAGACCTCTACACCTCTGTACATGCTGCTACCTTTACCTAGAATGTGCCTCTCCTCCTAGTCCCCTTTCTCAACACAGCACACTCTTGCCCTTCAAAACACAGCTCAGATACCAGCACCTTGGGAGGTGTTCTTTGATCTCTATCTAAATAAATCATCATTCTCTCCTCAGTGCTACTTCCGTATCTTGTCCATAATTCTATTCTTTCATCAAGTGTCTAACACTACCATTTGCTTACATGCCTGTATTCCTTGAAGAGTTCCCTGAGACCTAGAACTGTGTCTTACCTGTGTATTCTTTGTGACAAGGTGTTAGGACAACACAGACTTCCTTGCTCCAAAGTCTCAAAGGGAAAAACCAGGAGCCTTCCTTTCAGTGAGCTTAGTTTGAAGGAGGCTGGCACAATTCCTTACCCTGATTTACTTCCATTAATGGAAAAGTCAAAATCTCCATGGTAGAGCCATAGCTATATGCACACATGGTACACAATCATACCATTCCAAATTGAGAGTCAATGCAAAATCCAGTTATAGAAACACTAATTCTTTGCAAGGGGAAGGAAGCATACTTATTATTTGCTTTATGGTAGGCTTGTTCTAGATTCATCTCATTAAAACCTCCCAACAATCCTGAGAGGCAGGAAATAATTTCCAGTTATAACTAATGTGTAAACTGAGGCTTAAAGAGGGTAAATAACCTCCCTAATGTCACTTATTTATATACAGTACAGCCAGGATTCAAACTGAGATCTGCTTTCTCTTAAGACTTTTCCATATCCTACATCTTTGCTAGACTTCTCAAGAAACCAAAAGATGCATGATATAACAGCATATACTATGGCAGGAGAAAAACGTAAAAGCTTATATTTTTATCATGTATTTGCCTCTGTGTAATCTATCTGTCAGAATGTAAGTTAACTCAGGCAATGCCTTTGGAATTGCTAAGCTGAGAATAACGCCAAGTACATAGAGGAATTGGCTGATGCAGAGTCGAGTGATCAGACTGCTTGTGTCTATGCAAGGTAAAATCAGAAGGATTCCGCAGAAAAACTCCAGCCAAGAGAGGTCTGTGCTCTGAGCTGATTCCACTCAGGTAGTTTTGAGTTTAAATGCCGGAACTTCAATGTTTTCTTTCTTTCCCCTATAGATCTGTGTCCAAGTTTCCCCAGAAAGAATAATACTGTTTCTCTTTTTCATCTCTGGTATAAAGCCCTACACTACTAAAATAATGCTTTTGTTTTTCAGCTACATAGCAGAGAATGAGGTGAATATATACAGGCATACCTCAGAGATATTGCAGGTTCAGTTCCAGACCACTGCAGCAAAGTGAGTATGTGAAAAAGCGAGTCACAAGAATTTTTTTAGTTTCTCAGTACATGGTAAAAGTATACAATATACTATAGTCTATTAGGTGTGCAATAGCATTATGTCTAAAAAACAATGGGCATACCCTATTTAAAAAATACTTTATTGCTGAAAATACTAACAATCATTGGAGCCTTCAGCAGAGGACAGTAATCTTGCTAGTGGAGCAATCTTGCCTCAATGTTGAAGGCTACTGACTGATCATGGTGGTGGTTGCTGGTAGACAGAATAGCTATGGCAATTTCTTAAAATAATACAACAATGAAGTTTGCTGCACTGATTGACTCTTCTTTTCATTAAAGATTTCTCTGTAGCATGCAATGCTGTTTCATAGCATTTTGCCCACAGTAGAATTACTTTCAAAATTGGAGTAAATCCTCTCAAACCTCTGCCTGCTGCTTTATCAACTAAGCTTATGTAATATGTAATAAAGGCCAACAAAATCCTTTGTTGTCATTTCAACAATGTTCACAGCATGTTCACCAGGAGTTGATTCCATCTCAAGAAATCACTTTCTCTCCTCATCCATAAGAAGCAACTCATCTGTTCAAGTTTTATCATGAGATTGCAGCAATTCACTAACATCTTCAGGCTCCACTTCTAATTCTAGTCCTCTTGCTATTTCTACCGCATCTGCAGTTCTTTTCCACTGAAGTCTTGAAACCCTCTTCAAAGTCATCCTTCAAGGTGGGAATCAACTTCCTCTAAACTTTTGTTAAGGTTGGTATTTTGACCTCCTCCCATGAATCACAAATGTTCTTTATGGCATCTAGAATGGTGACTCCTTTCTAGGAGGCTTTCAATTTATTTAACATCAGTATAATCGCTATCCACAGAAGCTATAGCCCTGTGAAATATATTTTTTAAATACTAAGACATGAAAGGCAAAATTACTCCTTGATCCATGGGCTACAGAATGGATACTGTGTTAGCAGGCATGAAAATAACATTTATCTCCTTGGACATCTCCATCAGAGCTCTTGTGTTACCAGTTGCACTGTCAGTGAGCAGTAATATCTTAAAAGAGATCTTTCTAAGCAATAGGTCTCAACCGTGGACTTAAAACATTCCATAAACCATGCTGTAAACCGATGTGCTATCATCCAGACTTTGTTTTATTTTATAAGCACAGGCAGAATAGGTTTAGCATCATTCTTTTTTTTTTTTTTTACTTCAAAGTATTATGGAGTACAAATAATTTTGGTTACATGAATCGTTTTTATAATGCTTGAGTCATAGTTATAAGAGTGCCTGTCACCCAGATTGTGTTTGTTGTATCCATTAGGTAAGTTTTTGCCTGTCCTCTTCTCCCACCTCTTCTCTGGTTGATTTCCATGGAATTTGACTTCCCTCTACACACGTGTGCTCAGTGGTTAGTTCCAATTTAGTAGTGAGTACATGTGGTATTTTTTTCCCCATTCTTTAGATACTTCATGTAGGAGAATGTTCTCTAGTTCGATTCAGATTGTTGCAAAGGCATTAAGTCATCCTTCTTTATGGCTGAGTAGTATTTTATCGTGTACACATATCACATTTTGTTAATCCATTCATGAATTGATGGGCATTTGGGTTGATTCCACATCTTTGCAACTGAGAATTGTGCTGGGGTAAACATTCGCATGCAGATGTCTTTTTGATAAAATGACTTCTTTTCCTTTGGGGTAAAGACTCAGTAGTGGGATTGCTAGATCAAATGGTGGCTTGACTTTTAGTTCTTTGAGGAATCTCCATACTGTTTTCCATAGAGGTTGTACTAATTTGCAGTCCCACCAACTGTGTATAAGCATTCCTTTCTCTCTGCATCCACACCAGCATCTATTGTTTTTGGGCTTTTTAATAAAGGCCATTCTAACTGCGGTAAGGTGATATCTCATTGTAGTTTTAATTTGTATTTCCCTGATTAGTGACATTAAGCATTTTTAAATATATTTATTGGCCATTTGTCTATCTTCTTTTGAAAAGCTTCTGTTCATATCTTTTGTCCACTTTTAATGGTGTTTGATTTTTTCTCGCTGATTTGCTTGAGTTCTTTGTAGATTCTGATTAATAGTTATTTCTTGGATATATAGCTTGAGAATATTTTTTCTCATTCTGTAGGTTGTTTATTTGCTCTGTTAATTATTTCCTTGGCTGTGCAGAAGCTTTTTAATTTAATCAAGTCCCATGTATTTATTTATTTTTGTTGTTGCTGTGATTACCATTGGGGTCTTCTTCATAAATTCTTTGTCTAGGCGTATACCTAGAAGTTTTTCCACCATTTTCCTCTAGAATTCTTATGGTTTCATGCCTTACATTTAAGTCCTTTATCCATCTTGAATTAATTTTTGTGAGTGGTGAAAGATATGGATCCTGTTTCATTCTTCTGCATGTGGCTATCCAATTTTTCAGCATCATTTATTGATTCTTTCCCCCCGTGTATATTGTTGTCTGCTTTGTCAAAGATCAGTTGGCTATACGCAGATGATTTTATAGCTGGGTCTTCTGTTCTGTTCCACTGGTCTATGTCTCTATTTTTGTGCCAATATCATGCTGATTTAGTTACTATAGCCTTGTAGCATAGTTCAAAGTCTGATAATGTGACAGCATCATTCTTAAGGACCCTAGGATTTTCAGAGTGCTCAATGGGTACCCACTTCAACTGAAGGTCACCAGCTGTATCATCTCCTAAGAAGAGAGTCAGCCTGTCCTTTGAAGCCAGGCATTGGTATGAATATCTATGAATATCCTAGATGACATCTACTTCCAACAGAAGGCTGTTTTGTCTACATTGAAAATCTGAGTTTAGTGTAGCCACCTTCATCAATGATCTCAGCTAGATCTTCTGTATATCTTGTTGCAGCTTCTACATCGGCACTTGCTAATTCACCTTGCACTTTTATGTAATAGAGATGGCTTCTTTCCTTAAACCTCATGAATCAACCTCTGTTAGCTTTGAACTCCTTATTCATCTCTCTGAGCCTTCATAAAATTAAAGAGAGTTAGGACCTTGCTCTGGATTAGGCTTTGGCTTAAAGCAATGTTGTGGCTGGTTTGATCTTCTAGCCAGACCACTCAAACTTTCTCCATATCAGCAATAATGCTGTTTTGCTTTCTTTTTTTCTTTTAAGATGGAGTCTCACTAAGTTGTCCAGGCTCACACAATCCTCCCATTGCAGCCTCTCTCAAGTAGCTGGGATAACAGACATGCACCACAACACCAGGCTTTGTTTTGCTTTCTGATAAGTGCGCATTGCTTGGTTGGTGGAGCAGTTAGAACACACACAACATTTATTAATTAGGTTTGCCATGTTATATGGCTGTGGTTCGTGGTGCCCCAAAACAATAGTAACATCAAAGATCACTGATTACAGATCCCTGTAACAGATACAATAATAATAAAGTTTGAAATACTATAAGAATTACCAAAATATAACACAGAGACATGAAGTGTGTACATACTGCTGGAAAAATCATACCAACAGACTTTACTGACATAGGGTGTGTGACAACCTTCTATTTGTAAAACACAGTATCTGCAAAGTACAATACAACAAGATATGCTGTATATCAAACTATGTAATAAGAATTCACTGCTAAGAAACTTCTCAGGTACAGAAACCTTAGGAAAAAGGCACAAAAGTCTCCATGAAAGAACTCTCTCCCACACTGCCATGCTATCCCTTGGTTTTACTACAACTTACATGTGCAGAAACAAAAGCACAGCCTTCCAATAAGGAGAGGATTTGTTGTGGTCCTTCTTTTCAATAGCTGTCCCCGAGCTTGCTGTCACACTTCAATTAGTCTCTTCAGAAAGCTTGTAGAGCTGCGTAGTGATCAAGTTCATAAGAGTGTGCAAGAGAGCCTCAATGAGAAGTGACAGCCAAGCAGCAGCAGCAAGCTTCACGGTCATGTATTCAGGGAGTGATTTATCTCACATAACTCAATCCATTTAGTTGGGGCCAGAGGGAGACCCTTATCCAGACAAGAAACTACCGGTGCCTTCTAGGAAAAGGAGACCAAGGCAATCTGGCAGGAGACAGCAAGCATGGCTCCCGTTTCTCTTTCTCCATAGCAAACTCTATTCAGGAATTCAACGCAAGTGCTGAGTCAACAGAAAAGGCAATGTGCATCTGGGGACCACAATGGAATATGTCCTTTGTGAGTGAATGAATGTTTGTGTGTGCAGGGCTAAGCTGGGGAGTGTGGAAGTGAAATGACAGCTTCCCCTCAAAGACCACAGTTTTTGCGAAGTACTGAGTAGAAATAAATAACTGTTATTTGCCAGCAGCGAAGAAATGAAACAGTTTCTTCCTTGAATGCATAAATGTAAATTGCTCAAAGAGCACAGTGCATACACAGCCTTGCTGGCTTGTGAAATATTAAACTACCAGAAAAGATAGGATAGAGAGATGTACATTTAGTCAGCAAAGAAAGGAACAAGGCTTGCCTTGGCATATCAACCTTAGTGCAACTAGAAATATTACAGACGTAGGAGCCTGTGAAAGTAATGTCATGGCTGGGATCTCATAAAGGATTGAGATCCTAATGGCATTTGAAAAGAATAAAACAGAGAGCTATGGTACTGCCTACAGAGCTACAAGGGCAGGTTTCCTCAGCTTCTCTGAGGCCTGCCCATGACTATCATGGCAGGAATGGTCGATCTCAAGTGAATAATGCCAAGTCTGAGAATTCCATCATTGAGATTTTCCTAAGTCTGGAGTTCCCTTTGCTTGAGCTATATGAGGTAATGTGCTGCCCTTTAAGCTGCTCTATTTCTTCATTCTGTACTTGGTGAAAATGAGGAGAGGGAAGAGGGTGCACCGCTGGGTCTGCAGCAACAGTGGGCTCCAATCTACAAATTGTGTGTTCATATCCCAGCTAGAGAGGAAAGCATCTCATTGGGCCCTAGAGCCTATCTAGAACACAGGAAAGGAGGTGTGTGGAATGACTTCTGAGCTCCAGGAAGAATGTTTAGAGTAGCATGTAACACACAAGACTTACCTGCAAGCAAGAAGGTGATAAGGCAAGTTTCCTTTGGCAAATAGAGTTTGAGGCGAGAACCACTGAAGACATATTCCACCACAGCTTCAGAACGACCTGCCCGCTGCAGAAAGGGCAGGAATTGCTTTGCTTTTTGGGTATCCTGATGGAGAAAAGAAGAAAAGAATCACTGTAAAGTAATGGAACCCAAGTAAATGTTTCCTTCTCTGTGGTCTAGGACAAAAAGTCTGGTAGACCACAGGAAGCTAAGCAGATAACCCTATAAAATCAGACATTTCTGAAACCATGACATAGACATGATACTCATGTGACTCAACAGAAGAACTATAATCAACAGTTTCCACAACATTCTCATTGACTCAATGCTTCCCTCTGTTCAGTTATTAAGTAATATGAATTAGGAGGGTGCTTGGAAAATGAGACTTTCACACCTTCTCCAGACAGGAAGAACAGCTCATCTTCTTTTAACAAAAATTGAGATAGGAAGACCAGAACTAGCTTTCTATGGAGGTAAATTTCACCTCTAATTTTCATTTTAAAATAAAAGTGATGCCCAGGCTGTCTCATAAAGCTCCTGAAACCCTTTCCCAGGAAACCAAAAGTAGTTCATCTTCAATTTTAAATAGGTTATGTAAGATTCAGAGCTCACTGTTTCTAACCTTGAGAAGTGGTCCGTCTTCTCTGGGCACTAGTACAGCAATTCCTGCTCTATGTGCATTTTGGGAATGTGATGGTACCTGGGGCGTACTGTTCCTACCCGGGGAAATCTATAACAGCAGGACGTGCTCCATGGAGACAAACAGCATGTCATGTCAGCATGAATAATTATAGAAACAATAAAAACACATGAAACGGCATAGCACTTTTTAAACTTTTTTCATGCATCAACACAAAGTCCATGAATTCTATCCTCATGAATACCAAATTGTGGACATTTTGGACCACAGAGCTCTCAGCCACATAGGAGCTAAGGGCCTTCAAATCCTTTCAGTCTCTCAAGCTAATTAAACAGATGATAGAGTAAGCAAACATCAAAATATCATATCCCATATGCTGGGGGAATAGTCACCGGATGTCAGAATTTTAGATTTTCAGCCCAGCCAGCAGAACTGTAAACTCCCTCTAAGGACAGCAAGTTCTACACACTTTCCTGACTTCTGTGACACAAGCAGGCTGCACTCAGCCAAGCTCTTCCTTTCTCACTCTTCTCCTAGCAACAGAGCTATTGTATCTAAATTAATGCACATTAGATAATGAAAATTTAATAAGCCATCAAGTATTTCAAGAGTTTTCACACAGCAGCCAAAGGGACTCCTCTCATTCAGAAGCAGTGAGGTAGGCTGGGCTGAAAACAATATTTATAGTAATGAGATTCATCCTTCCCATCAAACAGATTCTCAGAGAAAAAGAAAGACAGTCATCTATTCTCAGTGTCTTGAATGGCACAGTAGTAAAAGGTAAGAAAACAATGAGCTTGAGTGGGTTGGAAACTTCCTCATTGAATACTTAAGCAACATACATTCTACTCTACATATATAGCATGAAAAGTGCCTTTCTGGCAGTTGGCTGATGTCCAGAACAGTCAAGCAAGACAAATGCTCCGCGGGATAGAGCACTACCTGATTAAAATCCTTTTGTCACACTAGTCTAAATCTGGGACGTTATTCATGAGCAGAGCCAGTAAGTCAACAACAATTATCAAATTGATTATTGCAAATCATGAGGCAACCTAACGTCTCTGAAGAGAAGGCCTTTTTCAAGACTGGAGTAATCTAAATTTTTTTCAGAAACAGACTTTTGCTCATGATTGTCCTTCAGATATATTTATCTGAAAAAATGCTTATAAGAATAGCAGCAGCACACACATACACAGAGGCATGTGTTTAATGTTAACACTAACATTAGTTATAATGATATAACTAATCTCACCCCTTTTTGCTAACTATTACCTATTTTATAAAGAAAGATACCTCCCTAGACTGAGAATAATCAAGGAGAATCAAAGGGACCTTACTACTATCCATACGTAATAAAAATCAATAGATGCTCCTGATTCCTTCTAAGTCTCAAACCACAACTCAACAGCCCTATTCCAGAAATGACATATAGGAAGACGGCAAAGAGACTGACATGTCATTGATTATGACAAAGATCAGAAGTGAAAGGCCACTACAAAAATCAAAGGCATAAAAACAAATTTTCAAAGCCTACAAGAACTGGCAATGTTTATTTCCTGACATAAAATTATAAGGTAAGACATGGAGCTTCCCATCTTCTTGAGCCAAAAGCCCCAAGGCTTAGATGAGATGATATGCCTGTGGACCACCCATTAAGAGAAAAGAAGGACATTTCATCCAAGCTGACAGAATTTTAAGTTCTTATTAAGTCAACTGAATTAAATGTAATCACTAAGAGATGTCAGTTCTTTCAAATCTCAGTCACAGCCACAAAATGGTGCCTGTCTTTCCTTGTCATCTCAAGCACTGTTGGTTGGGATGTTCTTTTTCAATACAAATATTCTTAAAAACTTTAATAATTTGTTTCAGTAGCTCCAAAGAAAAGACTGGTAAGGAAGACCTGCAAGCTTCTTCAGGTGATGTAGCCATAAGTAATTCCCTGATAATTTAGATAGGAAAATTATTTATTTTAAGTATTCTGATTATATCATTATAAAATTCACTGAATGTGGTTAAGTAATGTGCCTTCCAAAGAGCCTATGCAAGTATGGTAATGTGCTTAAGTCTCTTATTCTCATTTCTAAGGCTAAAAAGAGAAAGGTAAGTAGAAGGTAAATAAGCAGGGCATGGTGGTATGCACCTGTAGTCCCAGCTACTTGAAGTCTCAGCTGGGAGATCCCTTGAGCCCAGAAGTTTGAGGTCAGCCTGGGAAACATTGAGACCTCACCTCCCAAAAAAATGTAAGCAAAAGAAAACTTGATTATGAGGAACAAGTTATAACGGAGACCAGTTTAGGTCCTACTTAGAAGGTGAAGATGGCAGATGGATTTTAATGTGATAAAGTATAAAAAAAGTCATTAAGAGGACTTTTCTAATTCTTCTCCAATAATCCTGAAGAAGGACTCCGTGACATTTAGTGAAATTAAAGATTTCTTTAGAAATTTTTCACCCCAAAATGTACTTTTAAAAATAAAGATAAAAGGCCTCATAATTGAAAGAGATAACAACATTGGGATTTGTTAGGCAGAATGCTCATTTCAAGGTAATATCAAATATTTCTTTACACATCAAAATTTCTGCTTAGACAACTACATGCAGAAACTTTCACCCTCAGATTTTCTATATTGTAGCTTATTTACATAAGGTCTGGGATTCTATTTAACATAGTTTTCTGGCACTATGTTGACGCATAGCTTTGAGAATTCAAGTAGATAAATTAGCTATGGTTTTCTGTTATCTAGAGTAATATTTCCCTCCACTGGTGTAAGTATTAATAATCAAGAAGTAAATGCATTTCTGAGCAGAGAAGTCTTCTTTTGTTGTTGTTGAACTGGTAGTTTTCACATTACCTGTGCTCCAAAACAAATCATACATAAACATTTTCCTGTATTCTTAGAAAAGCTCATTTAAGGTTGCATTAGCTACATTTAACCTGCTATTGTGGATGGCAACTCTTTAAGGAATGTTTCTGGCTCTTCAATGCACCTTGAAATTGAGAAAGTAATGATGCAACAAATGTGCCTGGGGTGACTTCATTTCCAAGGATGTTAATATCTGTATCTCAAACTTAGAGGAACAGGGTTTTGAATGACCCTCCAGAAAGGCAAGATCATCCTTAGACAGAGGCAAAGGTTACAAAGACACCTTAATTATACATTCCCACTCTGCCCTCACTTCTGACTAGTCAGGCCAAATCTCTTCCAAGCATGGTTACATCTGTCCATAGCTATAAGAAATCCCCTTCAGCAGTTAGATTGCAACTTATCTCCACAAAGTACCTTACTGTGTATACAAAATACATGCTTAAAATAATTTAGTATAATGAATTCTCAAGTGTGAGAGAATGGGAAAGTTGGTTGAGTAGGTGGGAAAGCAACAGAAAAACAATCCTTACAGAGCAGGCGCAGGTAGAAGCGGAACACTGTTTAGACAGGTCAACAGCATCCCTGAAGAGCAGAACTTACACAAATCAAAATTCTGTGAATTCTAGACCAGGGTTTTAGGTCGTCAGTGTGCATAAGATGTTTGCAAAGTGAATCCTGTGAGTTTTCCAGTGAAAATTTTCATAAGTAGGCATGAAACTATAACAGAAAGGACTGGTGAAAGGCAAACATCATAGCATACAAAACTGCATGGGGAAATGGGAATAGAGGAATTCTATTAGTTAACAATTAACCACTCAGGATTATCATGTGCAAGTCTCCAATGGGAACTGTTAATAATGAAGCTCACTAATTAGTCTCATCATCACAATCACTCTTTGATTAACATCATCGGAAAAAGAACTAAAAGCAAATACCTACAGAACTCATTATGTTACTGTGGGGGTATTCTGCCAGCACTTGAGAAAGTCAACTGGAGAGAAGCCCACCCATCACGATGAACCTTCCTGGAGGTCCAACCATCCACCCAAGAATGTTTCTTCCCTGTGAAAGCTGACTGTACTGCTAGGTCCCACCAGGGCCAACCTGAGGATAAAGGACTCCAGAGCACAGTGTTGTTTGGGTCCAACCAATCTTAACGTTGAAGTAACAAAATCCTTGTGAACAAGAGGACAAATACAGATGAAAAAGAGTGTGGGGATCAGAACTAATCGCTAAGGATACTGAAGCATATGTGCTCTCTCATTTTAAGGTGTACTGTGATCATTCATTGCCATAGTTATCTATCTTTCCAGGGCTCACAGACCAGGAGAATTACTTTTGCAGCGAAGTGGAAGACAAATCACAACTATATCCCCTACCAACAAGGCAAAAACATCATCCATCACTCCACACTCTTCCTCCTTTCTACATCCTGGGCTCTATGGCCCCAAGTGACATTTTAATTCACAGAATGAGCTTATGATTCTTTGTGAGGAGGCAGCTGTACAGCATGATAATCTCTTGAAATAAATGGGACCCTGGGTAGACAGAGTGGGGAGAACATTTGGGAATGCCCTCCAGCTCCAGCATAGCCACCAAACACTTAAAAACGGGAAACCAACTTTCCCTTGCTAGTTTTCAATGTTTCGTGGTGAGAACTGTGTGGCAGAGCCTGGGGGAGGGCATAAGCTTCAGTGAATTTAAAATTTAACAGGAATGAAGTGAACATAGGAGAGAACTAGAAAAAAAAACAAAAAACACTGACCAAAAAACTCAAAAAACACCAAAAAAATTACAACAGGAAATAAAAGATGCTGAAGGTACGCCATCAATAATCCTTCATTAAGTGTTGTCTGTGGTTTACAATTTCTCACACTATTTCCTTAGCTGGCACAGCAACTTGCTCAGGGCTCCACCATGTCCAAGCGAAAGAGTAACTACAGTGCCCTGAGCTCTGCTCCTGGGAGTATGGATTAACGCCACATTTGTAGGACCACTAAACTAGAAGAAAGCCCTGGGGTTGAGAGGCTAGCATTCTAATCTGTGATGCCCTCAACAGAGTACAACCTTTTTCTTCCATGATTCTACTCTTTCACCAATTATTAAAAGAGGATAGCCGGCTAAGCAAAGTTTCCAAAAAGGCACTTGCAAGATAAGGACAGGCCAAAGGGCAGAAGGGGCAGGAATGGCGTGCTTCCCGAACTGGAAGAAGGAAGCTTCAGAGCGTGTTAGCGCACATGTAGCTTCATCTTCCAAATATGGAGGAAAACAATTATTCTGCAATCAGACTTGCAAGAAACTAAATCTACAACTTAAGGAGCCCTACATAGGACAGGCATCTATAAATGTTTTTATTTGGTTGATCCTGCCTACTACCTGTTTCCTTTCTGTAATATACAATACTTAGAAAAGAAACCAGGACTTAGCAAATGCTATGAAGAGATGACACTTTCTTGTGTTTACAATGAAAATACACCGCACAGCATTCTGACTGATAATCATGGCAGTCCAACTATAAGAGAGTCAAATCATGTTACAGAAATAGATCAGGGACACTCAGAAAATGGCCTGGGCTTCATTTGTAATCACCGAAATCTGGAAATAACATAAGTATCCTTCAACTGGGGATAAACAAACTATAGTATGACACACAATGGAATACTAATCTACACTAAAAATAATATAGGCAACAACACAGATGCATCTCAAATACATGATTCCATTTATATGACATTCTTACAAAGGTGAAATAATAGGGACATAACAACAGGTCATTGGTTGCCAAGATGATAAAACAATCCCATTATCCTTTTTTTTTTTTTTTTAAAGAAACAGGGTCTTGCTCCATGGCCTGGGATGGAGTGCAGTGGCACAATCACAGCTCACTGTAACTTCGAACTCCTGGACTCAAGCAATCTCACCTCAGTCTCCTGAGTAGGTAGGACTAAAGGTGCTCACCACAATACCTGGCTAGTTTAATTTAATTTTATTTTTTGTAGAGACAGGGTCTCACTATTTTGCCCAGACTAGTCTCAAACTCCTTGGCTCAAGCAATCTTCCCACTCAGCCTTCCAAAGTGCTGGGATTACAGGTGTGAGCCGCCACACTTGGCCCAGTTCTATTATCTCGACTGTGGTGATGGCTGTATGTGGACATGATTCTCAAAATGCATGCTTGTCAAAACTCATAAAAAGTTAGATGCTGAAAAATGATATATATTATGCATAAAGTATACCTTAATTTAAAAAATATACAATGCAAAAAATGATCAAGACATAAAGAATATATAATATTTTATTTTTTAAACTCAAAAATCTTTTATTCCCCAATAAACTAGTCTATAAGTACCTCAGAGAGAATAACAAGTTCAAAATTAACCATTCAATAATTATGTTTTAGATCAACTACTTTCAAGGTATTCAAGTACTTTAAAAGATTTAAATAGAAAGTGGTTTAGATGTGAAAGCAAGGGGTTAGAGAAGAGCATAGAAAAAAAATCTTATTGGTTCCTTAATGTAGCACAAGAACGTCTCAATTCTTGGACAGTGGCTAAAAGAAAGCATCAGGAACATGAGGTCATCCTCAATTGGCCATACAGAGGACATGTTTTGTTTAAATAAAGAAAAAAGTTCTACTAAGTACATATGCCTACTAACATTTATTTTCTACCTTGAAACAAAATCATGTGATACAGCAGCTTCACATGAATAAAGAAATATCCAATTCTCAATAAAAAAAAATTCTACACAAGGTCAGATACTTCTTTTATTGAATGACTTTCAGTTTCCCTCATTTAACCAGCTGAAATTATGCTGTGAGAACCAATCAATTTAACATTTAGAAATGAAGTCATTGCCTTTTAATGGTACAATCTGCTTTTTATCATCAACAAGAAATATAATGCCCTTGGTAAGATAAGTTAGGCATAGAAAGTGTAGGGGATGGTATATCTATGTCTCATGTAAAAAGGGTGGAAGTAAGTATATACCTAGTTAAAGTATCAACTACATAAACTTGCTTTCTTCCTATCTTCAAGCCCCTTTCTCTAACTTGTATGAGATGTAGCCATCAAGGCAGTCCCAAAGGTGCAAACTAATGTCCCTCCTCAGGCCTGCCAATCCATAGAACTATCTGAAAATTGTGGCTCACAATTCATGGTGTCCAGAAAAGTTTCCCCAAGTAATCTCTACCTCTTCCTGCTCCCTACTTTACCCCAAAATGTATAACTTCTCAACAGATTATGATCATAATGTTTGGTTAAATTGATACTCAGAGTATATAACATCTTTACTTTGAAAATAATTGCCCTCCAAGTGGAGAGCTTCCTCTTGAGAACTTGTCAGTTTTCCTCCTGACCTCTATATGGTGGCTTGCTAGGCATTCTCTTCACCAAGACCCTGGAAATTCCCTTCATTTCCTTTCTCTGATCGTTTTTTGGACCCATGCCTTCTCCTTTTTTGGTTTACTCCCCTTTCCTTTTGTAAAAAATAAAAATAAATTTAAAAAATCACTCTTATTTCATAGAGAAATTGTCTTACCTCTCTGAAGTCAAGTAAGTAAATATAGAATTGCTGTTGCAGTTTTATCAGTATTTAGAAGAAAGACTATCGTACGTATGAGTACTTTGAATCAACAAATTCCTTTTAATATTCATCAGCAGAGTAATACACTACAGTTTGATATGACTGAATGCTTTAATAATGATGTCAAGAAAACTTATTTTAGTGTGAAACTTAATTGTATTTACTAGAAATACAGGCATAAAACACAGTGATTCAGAAATATCAATCTGTAAGAAGAAAATATTTATAACAGAGCTTAATACACTGGGAGGTATACCTTCCAATTATTTTCAGGTAAAATATTCTCTAAAATCAGGTACTTTATTCAAATTATAAGCAAACAATTTATGTCAAATAAACCATTGAATTCATAAGAAAATAGTTAAAGGTAGCATTTCTACTTTGAACTGGTAAAGATAAACACAACCAATGGGGATATAAGAAAAAGGGCATTTAGACTTTTAACATCTCTACTGTTACTTTTCTAAGACTCAAAAGATAATACATTTTTACAGGACTACCACAATGAACATCTTAGACATTTTCAGAATTGAGACATGAGACTAGTCTAAAAACAATAACTTACACATGGTATGTGGCATTGAGAATACTGAATACCGCATATCAACCAGCGTCTACAACTCTGGATATCAATTACGAGGCTAGGATTAAAAAATAACTTACAAGTTTGAAATGCTATTTTTTTCTTTAAAAGTTTTAGATCAATTTTTATCACTTGAAAGTCTCTATAGGCACGAGGTAAGAATTTATTATAGAATCAGAAAATAGCTAGAAAGATAATTAAAATAAAATGTGTAGAGTAAAGAATTTAAAAGATATCTAATGAAGCACAAGTTTCATTTCATGGGCAAATCAAAAACTCAGGGGCAAGGAAATTGATGTCATGCTAAACTGTGTTCCACCTAAGGCAAGAATGCAACTTCAGAAAAGGATAGAGGAAAAAAATGTTAGCAAGTAACATATAATAAAAAAAATGTTTTTAAATCAAAATAAAAATTAGTAAATGTTAGATGGCTAAAATAGTTTCAACATACCCTAGAAGTACTTTGAATATTCAATTTTGCCTGCAGATACACCAGTGTAGCTTCAATAAACCTTAAGTAAGTAAAAGCTTTTTTATTACATCTAATTAATCTTTTTAAAGCTCTACATTTTAAAGAGTTAATAAAAATAGATAATAATACAATTTGGAAGAGAAAGTTCTAGTTTTTTCAACATGGAGAAAAATGGCAACAGTTATGGTAGAAATTTATTAGTAATTAAAACAGAAGGTGGTCATTGTTTTGAATAACAACAAAGGCATCACATTAAAAATTCAATCAGTTTAGTCAGTAAAGATTTATAGAATCTTATTAAAAAATATATGCTATTCTTTGGCCTAGGTTTCTATTTCATGGACATGTTCTCAAAAAATAATTACAGACTATGATTTAGCTAAAGAACCAATGTTGTTTATGATAGGAAAAACAATACAAACAAGCCCAATAGCCAATAACAGGAGGCTGATTAAATCAATCATAGTAGGGTAATTTGCAACATTCATTCATCTAACAATATTTGCTGAAAACCTACTTTGTGCCAAACACTGTTCTAGGCACTGATTGCATAGTTAAGACTAACACACAGAAAGTCCTTGTCCAGAAAAAAGCTTGAAACAATTAAAAAAAATTTTCACTTCTACTTATAACCTGACCACAAAACAAACACACAAACCACAAAACAAACAAACAAAATACCTCCAAACCCCCACCTTCTGGTAAATAGAAGTACTAGCATAAAACAATGTCTAGTGATGGCAGTTCAGATGATTTCTGTTTTCTTCTTTTCATTCACTTATATTTGATATACTTATAAACAAAAATTTTGACAGAAATTTTATGTAAAGAAAAATATGTGCAAATTTTGTTTTTAAAAGAAGAAAATAAGTCTGGGTGTGGCGGGGTGGGTCTGTAATCCCAGCTACTCTGGAAATCCCTTGAGACCAGCCTGGGCAACATATCTCAAAACAAAACAGAGCAAAACAAAACAAAATGAAATAAATAAAAGAAAAAAAACTAACATTCAATACGTCTATACGTTCATGGATCATTTCTATATCCATGTTAATATTCAAGGCTGATTCAGCTTTGCCCAGATAAACTTACAAATTATTGAAGGTCAGATAATTATCCCTCCAGTTTGTTAATGCTAGCACTCAACATTCTCTACAGTGAATTAGTTCTTTTTAATTGTTCTACATATTCTGAGACAAATAAATATTATTGACATGCTAATAAAGTCTATAAATTGATACAGAAAACATCTTAATCTGAAGCTACATATGAAATTTGCTCCATAATTGCATCAACAACAGATCTAAGCATGGTGTTCTATGGGGCTGATGATATCAAACTAAGTAGTTCTTTCCTAAGAAATAAAAGTTTAATGTAGATAATTATCATTCAGAGCCAAAAAGAGTGTGGGCAATAGGCAGAAAATAAACGAAATCACACATTAGTATGATGAAAATAAAATTAAAAAAATAAACAAAATCACACATTAGTATGATGTGAGAATAAAAAACACACTCCTAGTAAAGATAGCAGCATGCTCTAAAAAGCCACAGAGTCAGGCTCAGCAAGGGATTTGATAAAGTGTACCAGACTTCCATGCATATGTAAAAAATGTGATAATAGGGTTAAATAATAACAAAACTAATTTTACCAAAAAATACCTTTAAAGTAGTTAGAAATGTAGTGTATTAGGGAATTCTAATTCTTTTTAAGGAAAATATAGACTTCACCCTAACCCTGCCCAGTGGCTTTACAATTTTAGTATGATGTAACCACATGTGGATATTGTAATGGGATTCTAGAAATGAGACTTTAGGGATCTAGTCTATCAGTGGAAAACCACATACCACAGAGTGCAGGAGTGATGGCAGATAATTGAGACAGAGTGAGTTTTGGTGATGATAACAAAAGTTAGTTTGTTCAATCAAGGACCTCACATCATTGTTATTTCTTTCTCCATCAGTGCACATGTAATTATGGATGCCTTCAAGATTTTCCACTCATTCAGAACTACACAGGTATCATTATTATGGACATCTATGCATTTGCTATTGTTAGGAAACTCCTAAAATTGTAGGTCTAGAGATGTAAGACATAGCTCCTGCTGATAACCCAGCCGGGAAGATATCTAGCTTTCACACATCCCCACTACCACTGCTTTCCTTCATTCCACAAAAACTGCTCTAAGGTCACTGGTAACCTGTGTAGCTAAACCATCCACTGGACAGTTCTTAACCTTCATCTTACTTGATCTTGGAGCAGCAGAGTCAACTCTTGTGTTGTGAAGCTCTCTCTTCTTAGTTTATATAGCACACTTGCCTGATTTTCCTCCAACAACTTGGGCAGTAACTTTTATAGTTTGGCCAGTGGCTCCCCATTCATATATGATCTTTAAATAAAAGGCTTGGTCTAGGGACTCCTCTCTTTTAATATTCTCTGGGCAATTTTGTATACTTATATCTATGTGTCCAATAGTCTTAAATTCATGCATTAAGCCCAGGCCAGTTTTCTGGGCTACTAACATTTCATCAAAAGGTTCATTAGAATGGCTCTTGAGTGCCTCAAATTTAACAAGTTTACAAATGTTTAATTTTCCTCCCAAATCTAATTTTCCAGGTGTTTACCATATTGGGTCACTCATTTTCTTATTGTTGAATTTTTTTTTTTTTTAATAGAGATGGGGTCTCACTATGTTGCCCAGGCTAGTCTTGAACTCTTGGCCTCAAGCTATCCTCCTGCTTTGGCCTCCCAAAGTGCTGTGATTATAGGTGTGAGCCACCATGCCTGGTCCCAGTGTTTGTCATTTTGGAAAAGGAGCACCATCATCAGCTGGTTATTTGTGCCAGGTATTTAGGATGCTCATGCATGACACCTGATTTCACTTCTCCTCCATGATCCCTGATCTAATCAATCACCCAATTGTAGCAGCTCTTCTACCAAACTAGAGCTCAAATTTAACTTCTCCACTTCTATTGCCACAACCTTTATTCCAGCCTCTATTCAGACATCACTGAGTATATTGCAAATTCCACCCTAACCACTGTCCTGGAGACATACTTGTCAAGTCTATCTCCACATAATGGGCAGAATGGAAAAAAATATACAGATATATACATAATATATATGTAATTATTATAGAGCTAATTATTCTACTCCCATATCAATGATTTTTCATTGCTCTTCAGACAAAATCAAATCCTTGTCAAGGACTACAAAGTCCAAATGATTCAACCATTCACTGTTATGCCTCTCATTATTATCCTCACATTGTAGCAAGACTGGCAGTAATTACCTGTTGAATCCAAGCCACCTCCCTACCTCAGGACCTTCCTATACATACTTTTATCCTTCAGACCTAAACAAGATCTTCTGCTAACTCCTTCTTTGTGCCTCATTTTAAAATCATTTAGAAGATTTTCTAGGACCACCTAGAATAAGCTGTGGCCATCAGTATATACTCTCACAGGACTCTGTACTTCTACCACGATTGTAACCATATAGCAAATTGTGTATGCCACATAAAGACTTTATCTGTCTTGTTTAATATTATATCCTTAACACCCAGCATTGTGTCTGGCATATAAAAAGCTCTCAATAAACACTTACTGTTTGATCATTCATTCACTGATTCAACATGAAAAATGCATTTAAAAAACAAGCTAGAGACGGCATATGTTAAATGTCAAAAGAGAGATAAAGAGGCAGTAAAGGAACTCAGGAGAGGGAACAGTATGATTTGGGACTTGAATTGGATGAAGGGTTTGCAATATAAACACTACCAATGATGATAATGACAGCTATCATTTATAGAGGACTTTCTTGTGCAAGGCAGAATGCTAAGCGATTTAATAACAATGAACACTGCCATGTGAATCACTGCTCTCTGCTGAGCTCTTACTATTCAACTGTTCTAAACACTTTGCATGTATTCATTCATTCACTCATTCAATCACACCATAACCTAATGAGTTAAGTACCATTATCATACCCACTTCCCACATGGGAAAATTGAGGCACAGAGAGATTAAATAACATCCCCAAGGTGACAAAGAAATAAGCAATGGAGCCACGACTTAAACTCCAGTGATGCTAGAGCCTGTGCTAATAACCATGATTCCAGACTGCCACTAAATTCTAGAACACAAGCACACTTTCTGCTATATCCCTTTACCAGCCTGTCGACTTCTATTAATAGTTACTAACCAATAGTCAATCCTGCAGCTGCAAACCAGGGTCACTTTTTACCAAAACCTAAGTTCATCTTGCTTGATCCCATCACTTGGTAAATCAAATGTAAACTTTGTACTGTAAAGAGATATAAGAAAAGATTCCTTCTTTCCTAGGAGTTTAGAAACTAGTAAGGAAAACCAGTCGACATGTAATTAAACAACCTGAGAAGTAAAAAGTTACCAATCAGTTTACCTACAAGGACAGAATGGTAATATGACTATGTAAATACTGAAGAAAGACATGATCAGAAGGCAGGGGGGATAAAAAGGGGAAACTGCCTGGAAGAAGAGGCATGTGCTGAAGGAGGAGAAGGCCTGGTAAGGAAAGGAGAAGACACAGCGTTCCAAAAGGGAGAAATGCCACTTCTTTAACACAACAAGTGCTAATTAGCAAGAGGGTCAGTTGCTGAGAACCTTAAATAGTGAAATAGATAAATATGATAAAAAAGAAAATAAACAGGCTCTGCTGTGGGTGAAGTTTCCTGGCTTGTTGCTGTTATGCACAATCAAAAGAAGATAGGTCTTCCTTCAAATTAGAAACCCTGGTAACAGCTTATACTCTTAGGCACCTTACAAATACAGTATTGTATGAGGAATTCAATTTCTTTCTCAGAACACTATTTCCTGAAGAACTGAGGCAGAAAACTAGTAGGGCATTCCAAAGCAACTCTGAGCTCTAATTCAAAATATCTGGATGTCAACACTGCAAAATTCTGTCCAAAATTCTATATGACATCTTCTTGTAGGGAAAATGTTGGGAGAATGCTAACTAAAGACTTAAAGTACAAGTAAGCAGAATGTCTATGTTAGTAAAATGACTTACTTTGAGATGTTTACATAAGCAATAGCCACAGGACAAAACAAGTTCAATCCAAGGCTAAGTTGTGTTACGACAGTGAAATGGAGAGTGAGACTGGGACTATGCAGAAATATTTCAAGTTTTATCACATCACTCAGCATTCATGGGACAGATCAGACAACGCAATCATACACCTCAACCTGGGAAGCCAGGAATTCTGTCAACTGCCTTCATAGTACACTTACATTCATCCTAGACAAGCCTGTAATGGGCTCATTTAACCAGTCTGGACCCATGAAATCACAGAGCAGTATCTACATCCACCCAGAGAATGAGAAAGAGAACAGGAGAGCATGAACCACTATAGCAGAATCTATGCTACATGGAAATCTCTTTGGAAAAAGATGTCACTTTGTTTGGAAAAAATGTTCCTGAACTCAATTCCCTTTCTCCTGTCTTTGAACAAAAGAAGAAAGGCAAACATCATTATCGCTCAGTACACTTAAATAAAACCTAGGACCCTGTTGCTGAGGAGCTCATTTGCATGCACACTCATCTGTGAAGTCATAGTTAAACAAAGAATCAGAAGGGAACTAGAAAAATTTATAGCAGAAAATTTCCTGATAACAGAATTCATAGCAATGACATACCAAGGTTACTGATTATTTTGGGATGATTTCAAACTTGACATTTTTACTCTTATAGTTTCACTATGTTTTGCATCTTTAGCAAATTCACTTCAGCATTGCTAGTAACCTATCTATGTTTGTTTTTCAGTTTCCTTTGAATCTTTCTGGTTCCCCCACTAATTAGTGAGTTAAAATAAAATTTTTGACACGTGTTCATTTTATATTTGTATAAAAGTCATGATTTTACCTTAATTGGAAATTATCTTTTACGTGGGTAAAAGTTACACAAGCAAGAGAAATACCACACTGTTTATAACAGTGGGCAATAAATGATAACAGAATTATGTACTTTGAAAACCTTTGTTTTACTGTCTCCTCTGTACCTAGAAACATGAAGACTAATTTGGATGTGAAAGGTTTAAAAAAAATAAAAATAAAAATTTCTAAAGTAAATATGTCCTTTCATTTGCAGAATGTTTGCTTCTAAGCCTGTACCTTACTTGGTCTACCATTTTGTTCAAAATAGTCCTGTTTTGGAATATTCAGGCACCGTAGCAGATAACCTTGAGGTAGTGAGCTTGTAAAGGGAAGGCAGGGCACAGTGTCTTGCCCTTTGTGGAGAGTGTCCCAGTTCTCAATTCAATTCCTCTGAGGACATGTTTGATCAGGTGACTTGCACAACGTGGAACACTATTAGAGACAGGGCTATTGCCACTTTTTATAAGAAAACAAACCACCCAGCAGCAGAATCTCTACAGAATCACATAACTACAAAGGTTTACTAGGCAACACCCAGCACTTCATTGGAAGGATACCCAGTAACCTTCTTGATCTTTTCAAAGTCCTGAACAATTTTTCTGAGACTCCCAACTAAAGAAAAGCGAGACACCATGTCCTAAATTTGGTGCACTACAAAAAGAACACAACTCAGTTAAAAGGTGGATTAAGATTTGTAAAAAGAGGTACTTAAATACAACCACCATTAACTGTAATAAATGCCAAAAAATGCAATCTTAAAAAAATTCCCATGGTACTCATAACTGCTTCCAGATTTATTTAGGAGAAAAGGATGTTCCTGCAGTTCTGGGAAGTTTGAAGAGGAGAGCTTCAAAAACCAAGAACTGGCCACACAGAACTCATGTGAACAAAGAAACTATGAACAAAAAGATAATAAAGCAATGACCTTCACCTGGAGAGTGAGGGCTACTGGCTAAAGCAAACCCTCTGGCACAAAGTCTTAATAACACCCACCTCTTTTGCACACAAGGGGTTTTATTAATAGAAGAAGGGAAAGGGAAAGAGAGAAGGAATAGCAAGGGGAAATAGAAAAGAAAAAGAAAGAGCCTGGTAGAAACTTCCAAGTTGGCTGCCACTTTGGCATCAGAGGTGCTGTGTGCATGTTTCTGTGCAGAGAATCCAAGTCAATTACCTGCACATTGCAATTCAATTGGAGTTCAAGAAACTTTAGTTGAGGGAAGAGGAAGAAGGGAATATAGAGAGAAATATCTTTTCCTAAATTAGCAACAACTTGATCTACCAAATGTAGCAGAGATGCAAGAAAGCCACCAAGAGAACCTGACACTCCACCAACCATGGCTTCCCAGCAAGAAGCCAACCATATGCAGGTAGCATGTAAGTGCTTGCTCTAGATAGCAAGTTCACCAGTGAGCTGTCTCTTTCAGAGTTCCTTTGAGATTTCCTCAGGGTAGCAAATGCAGAAAGAGCCCAGCAGTGGAGCCAGTGGCTAGTGTGTGAATGGTGCTCCAGTGCTAGGCCACCCCTACAGGTCACGGAAACCCACCAAGCAGAACCACAGGCCTTGACCTTGTGCCATCTGTATAGTAACTGCAATTGGCACAAGAGATAAATCAGAGCATCATGTGGGGCCAAGGGAGAATAAGAAACAGAAGAGCTATTAAAAAACAAAATGGTGGCTCAGCCTGTAATCCTAGCACTTTGGGAGGCTGAGGGGGGAGCATCATTTGAGGCCTGGTATTAGAGACCAGCCGGGACAACATAGTGAGATCCTGTCTCTACCAAAAAATATTAAAAAAAAAAAAAAAGTTAGCCAGGAGTGGTGGTGAACACCTGTAGTCCTAGCTACTCAGGAGGCTGAGACAAGAGGATCTCTTGAGCTTAGGAGTTCAAGGATACAGTGAGCTATGGTGACACCATTGTGCTCTGGCATGGGCAAAGACTGAGACTCTGTTTCAAAATAAAAACAACCCAAAATAACACTTAAAGAAGTAGCATTTGTGCCACCAAATACCAGAGATTAAAAAGAACAGAAAGGTAGTTGAAAGGAACTTTAGATTCATAGAAGAATAAGAAGGAAATCTAAACTAAGTGGGCCAGAGACATACAAGGGAATATGCAACTTAACACAGACCTAACTTATAAAGCCCCTGGGTAATTTTGTAGCTTTTACCTTCTTCACACTTAGTGGGAAAACCACTTTTTTTTTCTGTGTTTAATTCTCTTTAGCCAAAAAGAATATTAATTTTTTTCTTATTCCTCCACCGAGCCCCAAGTCCATAAGTAGCTAAGGAAAGGTAACTCCTTTAAAGGTCCCCAAGCCTCTTACAGAAAGGAGGACTGCTTCAGAAATTTCAAAGAAAGGAGCACAGTGTTATTCAAGTGAAAAACCAGAAATCGAAGGAAGAAATCAGGAAAAGAGGCTAAAAAAATTCCTACCCTGTCTGTCTCTAGATACCTATCTCTTATCAAGCTATCTAGTCTTACCTATCTAACTATTTTAAAGGAACACTTCTATCCTTATATGTGCAAGATAGTTAGAATCCTGCTGGTTACTTCTATAAATGTTCATTTCATGACTCACTTCATTTCATGAGTAACAGGGACCCAAAAGTCTGACGTCCTCCCCTTGCACCTCCCAGAGGTAGCCGTTGGATCAATCCAGGCCAATGGCTTAAGCATATTTTTATCAGTAATACTATGCATCTCCAACAAAATCAGTCATGGAGAGAGAAGATTATAAAAAAGTTGGTATGTGACACAAGCAAGAAATCAAGTCACAGCATGATAAATGTCTAAGAGAGCACAGCAGTAGTTAAAAGAAAAAAAAGACCCACAGATGAGGAGAGTAAATACTGTAAAAAGTGAAATTAACAAGTGAGTTGTCACAACCAACTAACATGAAAAGGCAGAATGTATTCAAAGAAAGATAATCCCCATTCTGAGATTTTCAGAATAAGACTGAAGTGGATGCTGGCCTTAGGCTCTACTTTTTGTGCCATCAACAAACAAACAAACAAACAAACAAACAAACAAACAAACAAACAAACAAACATCATAACTCCTCATGCAGAGGAAAGAAACGGAGAGAAAAACTCAAATAGTCACTCTTACCAAGTACAAATGGAAGAGGAGTGGGGTAAAGGAGGAAATCAGCACTTGCAGGGATGGCTGCAACCTGAGGAGTGGGGAGCTCGCTCTAATCTCAGAACCATAATTGATTTGTCTGAGCTACCAAAACAACAGTAAGCCATGTACCAGCCCTATTTTATTGCCTGTTTTACACTCTGTATCTGCAGGAGATAGTATTTATTACAGAGCCGCTACAGCAAAAACAATAATAAACCTAAGATAAAGAACAACTGAGAAATCTAAGATAAAGAACACTGACACACACATTCCAACTTTTTCTATGCTGGCAAAGGAGGGAGTTGAGACAGAATCAGGGAAAAACAAAGTCAACTAATAATGAAAACATGGGTATATGAAGTAAAGCAGTCATCACAGAATCATCCTCCAAAGCAAATCAGATCTATTAATAGTACCGAGCTGGTCAAATTCTTAGTTGGTTCCACATACATAGGAACATCCTGGCCCAAAAGGAAACCAGACTGTAGAAATGACAGCACTGGCTGGTACTTGTAATAGCTCACTTCCTATATCTTGAGAAACTGGAAATAAAGGAGAACTAGTTACTTCTTCAGGATCTGAGTTACCAGTTTGGCAATAAGTACTTTACTTCCTTAGTAGTTTCCCTGAAAATAGGTGCAAAAGATGCAGATGGGCCAAGTTTTATCAAAGCCCTAGACAAGCTCGGCTTTCATTCAGTTGGTGTTACATGCGCATGCTTTGTCCATCTTATGGAAGACACAACACTTAGCTGACATTACCATAAAAAGCCATTTGTAATAACAAACAAACAAACAAACAAACAAACAAACAAACAAACAGCCTTGCAGGTTTTGGCTACTGCAGAGGCTGGTGTCACCTGCCAAGGCAGGCCATTAACCGCTCAACCCACGCGTGGGTTACTTACTTCCCACCATGTGCAGTCAGCCAAGCAGGTCTCACACTTGCCAAATCTCCATAAAAAAACATTTTTTTTTTTTTTCTTTTTTTGGAGATAGAGTTTTACTCTTTCACCCAGGGTAGAGTGCAGTGGCATCGTCATAGCTCATAGCAGCCTCAAGCTCCTGGGCTCAAGTGATCCTCCTGCCTCAGCCTCCCAAGTTGCTGAGACTACAAGCAAGTGCCACCATGTCTGGCTAATTTTTCTTTCTATTTTTCACAGAGACACGGTCTCGCTTGTAGTCAGGCTCGTCTCAAACTCCTGTGCTCAAGTGATCCTCCTGCCTCGGCCTCCCAGAGTGCTAGGATTGTAGGCATGAGCCACCTGGCCAGGCCTATACAAAAATATTTTTAGTTTCTGTTTCTTTTACAAGAGAAAAGATATGGAGAATGGACAGAAACTCAACTCCTAAAGATACAGGCAGTTAACACTACAACAAAGTTATAGGTCATTTGCCTTACAACAATGGTATAACTTCTTCGATACAGCACATTTCTTGACTGTGTTTAGGAGAAAAAATGTGTGCTTATCCATGTCATTTTTTTTTCTGTCTTCAACGATGTATACTGGGTGAAGAAGAGGATGGTGAGAGGTATTATGCACAAATACCAGTTCATAGTAAATTATTTTGCCAGCATATTGGCTACCCTGTCAGCTCAGCAAAACCTCCATTTATCATGACCCACCATAAGAGGAAGATCAATCTGGGGCACTGGGGAATACAATTAAAGATTAAAAAAAAGATTAAGACGCCTTTATGAAAATATTACATATGTGTATACTATACTGCCTTTATTCCAGGTCTGACCCCACCACATGTCTACCAGTCTCTCAGATGGCGGAGTGACCAGCATGCTTTGGAAAGTGGAAAACCCATACATCTCACTTAAATGGGACAAGGGTGCCCAAATATACACACAAACTTAACACTATCGTGGAGAGGAGGGAAGGTTAGAAGGGGAAGAAAGACAAAACTCCTCTATTACAGAGGGCACAAAAAATTGCAATTCTTCGCTGAGTAATTTGTGATTTAAACAGACAAGGTCATATATGACATCTATTTAAATTGAATAGCTTTTTCACTTTCAGTCTTCCACTTGTTCAAGCTTTCCTCTTTTATTTATGTGGTAAGTGAGGGAAATTTAAGTGGCATTTATTTTTAAATAACTTAAGAACAAACCAATCCTCCAATATCCAGATGGGTATGAAACTGAGCTACAGCTTACAGGGTAGTTGGTGGGGTAGGAGTAGAAAAAAAAGAAGACAAGTTTCATGAGTCCTATTACTACTAACAACAAAAACAAAGGAATAAGAAAGCACCCGAAAACATGAAGTTAAAAGGCAGCATAAGAGTCAGAGAAAGCAATGAGGATCTTCTAGATACTACACTGGGAGGCGCTGTCCAGTTCTGACAGAGGTGCCCTTTAACCTCAAAAACCTCCTAAGAGTCACTTTACCTCACTGCCAGTGAGAAACTGGAGCAACATGAACTTGCACGAGCCAAAAGAGAGCACATATCTCCAAGATTGAATTCAGCTTCTGGAAGGCCCTGGAGTGTGCGCCCTTACATGGGCATATTTGGCCCTCACATATCTCCAAAACAGGTATTTATGACTTTTTCCCCTGCAGCTGAATAGCCAAAAAACTGCCCTCTGATTACATCTCTACCAAAAGAACATTAAGGAAAGTATTGTTGAGAATGCCATATCACACACATATAAAAGCTAATAATATATATGCAAAGAATAATTCAGCCAGGTAAGCCACAGAGAAAATAGGCTAAATAACATTGCACTGGGTGAGACCTTTTAAAAATGAGACTTAGCAGATACATCAGTCACCTGTGCCTCAAAGGCCATTAGCCACAGGTTTCTGAGCTTCTCAGTCTAAGCCACAAAGAATGCCTATCACAGTACCTCATCCACTCAACAGAGGGCCCAGCTTCTAAACTGACATTCAACTGATGCATGGTAGGTAAACACTGTTTAATTTGTACTATGCAGTGAATAGCTATAGAGAAAGAAAAGCTCACTAGAGTCCCATTGCTTAAAATGAGCGGGGTACTACTATACCTAGTTAAGGGTGAGCTGGCCAGACACATTTGTAATAAGCAATCACCAGGAATAACACAAAAAGCCTCAGCCAGGCCTGGGCACACGACAGGAAGATAATAGACTGTAATTCATCACTGCTATGGGCTAGGCTGAGCTCTGGAACCTTTTGTTTATAATAGTATAATATTTTCTTCTCAGTGCCCAAGGCAAATTCCCTGAGTGTCCAAGCTACGATTTACTAGCCCCTCCTCCTCCATCTTCCGTGGGCTATGTGGTCTTCCCTACCGCTGACACATACCTGATCCCTTCCTTAACCATTAATGACTACGGGAGTTGAAATGAATGACGCTCAGGAACACACCTGATCAAAATCTTGTATTACTCACCCATCAGCTGGTTTTATTTCTCTTCACAGTAGTTGTTACAGCCTGACATTACAATTGTCTCCCTTTCTCATTTGAATAGGGACTTTATCAGTTTTCTTCATTGTTAAATTTGCAGGGCCTAGAGCAATTCGTGGCATACAGCAGGCACTCAATAAACACTTGTGGAATAAATGAACAGACCTACTCAACTAACAAGGGGATCTATTTGGCAAAAGAGATCCTAAATGTGCAAGGGTAAAGCAAAGCCCTTATTGCTAAATTGTCAGATGGACATAGCCTTTTGGGAACTTTGTGTCACCAACTCTTCCATATAATCTACATCTATTATTGCAAAGGATGTTTACACATTTTTCCATTCTCTTCCACTTATTACAGGCAAGCAGATGAAAAAGAAGTCATAAGGAAATCATGATGAATTCTTACACTTGTCCTAAAACCTATACTAGACCTTCTACCACTAAAACTTCCCACTCACAGTGAGAATTAAACAGGAACTTAAAAACAGATATTTTGATTCTGCCTTAGGAAGTGAAGAAAAAAAGAAAGAAAGAAAGAAAGAAAGAAAGAAAGAAAGAAAGAAAGAAAGAAAGAAAGAAAGAAAGAAAGAAAGAAAGAAAGAAAGAAAGAAAGAAAGAAAGAAAGAGAGAGAGAGAGAGAGAGAGAGAGAGAAAGAAAGAAGAGGTAATTTTATTTTAATATAACAGGGAAGAAGTACCTTCTAATCACAAATTAGAAAATAAATTAGTAATTAAAAGTAGAAAAATAATCATTGACTTAGGGATCCAAAAAAAAAGACAAGCAACATAGAGATAGTTCATAGTTCAGGCAGAGAAACAGAATGAGGTTTTGAATTCTGTCTTTTCAGATCCCTACAGATTCTGAAGTGGATGCCCTGGAAAAATTCATATTCAATGTCTGAAAAAGAGTAAGCTGGAAAACACACATAAGCTGACGTCCTTCAGCAAATAACACGCACATGTTCTTGAACCCTCAGAGCTATACAGCTCCACTCAGGGATATGACTCACCCCAGATATATCTGCGACCCGGTGGATAGGCACTTCCTTCTTGCTATGCAATCCTTTGCCATTCTTAATGGCTCTGTAAAGGAAGAAGAGAAAAACTGATTAAAATAAAAATCACAATGTTTGAAAAGGGTAGAACAGTGGGAAAATGGGGATGTATGACTACACAAGTCACACTGCACAATGCTGAGTAGCCAGTCTTTGCAAGAGGATTTGCTAGAGGGAAGAATATAAGGCTGCTCTTCTTCTAAACTCAGTTACTAGTACTTGGCTGCCAGTTTTAGCTAACTGTGTACTTGATAATCAGAGGGCTCCCTTACTTGTTTCCAAATTAAAGGCTTTTGTTCCAGACACAAAAGCCTAAGAAACAGAAGTAATAACGTTTCTTTTAGTGTTTAATCACATGAAACATTTTAAATGCAAAATATGTAGCTAGTGTTCCAATTCTAATGGAAAGAAGCTCCTCCTAGGTAAAAAGTTGCATTGAATGGAGCAATTATTGTTCAGAAAAGTCATTTAACAGTAGGCAAAAAAAAAAAAAAAAGTAAATGCTACAGAACTGACAGGAAGCCTCAGTTTCAGTCAATCGTAGGTTGTAATAACAGAGATTTAACAAAGGACTCTGGGACTCCGCCAAACATTGGATCACGGGTTGGTTTGCTCCAATGTCCCAATCCTTTCAGTGGTCGTATCAGGGACAGAAGCCTAGGCAACACTGGGCATGATCACTGGTGTAACAGTGAAGGACCACAGGATAAAATGACTGGTAAATCACAAGGTTCCCACATTATTAGACAAGGCCTTCCTATATATACTGCCAGCCTGCAGAGTCTAGTAGGAAAGAGTTTCTGAGTTCAGAGATAGAGAAATATAGATTCAGGGTGTTTCCACTTTGTGGACTAAACTTTAGGGTTTTTGAGTTCCAGAGGAAATACAGAGAAAGCTGCTCAGACCAGACCAGAACAAAGTTCAGTCTGTGGGACACACGAGCAGCCACATTTCCACCTTCTTCACACGCAGGCACTCACTCAAGGACCAGGAGAAGAGCACACCACTCTGCAGGAGTGTTACTTTCAGGGTCATCAGTTTTTAAACCAAACCCACATTAACCAAATGGTGTGGGTGTTGCTCAGTGCAAAGTAGAACAGTCATATTTCTTACCTACTTGTTTTTTATCATCCACCTGAGCCCCTTCCTCCATCCCAGGGGATCTCTCACCCAGCTGATTCGAAACACTTTTGGTTCAGAAATAACAAAAGCTTTCCTGACTATCTAGTTTCTACTCCATGATGAGGTAAGTACAGAATTAACAAGGAAAAAACCAAACAAACCATACACTCTCTCATTCACTCTGATGTGAAAACTAACTCATATAAAGCATTTCCAAATTCTGTGAATCCCATGGTTCCTCCTGAATATGAATCAAGGGCTTCAGCTTTAGAAATTGCAAATGAGTCAGACTATTTCCCTTTACAATTGAGTCTAGTGATTTATCATTCAGGGGATCCTGATCGAGGCTGATTCTCAAGCTTTGCCCCTTGTCCCTTGGAATTTGGAAGCTACGGGTAGAGGACTAAAAGATGGTTTATATGGGAAACCAAAGGCTAGAAGCCAACAAACGATATAACTCTTCCACCTCCCAAAGCCCTGCTTATGTCTTGGCTGCGTCCTATTTCTATAACCTCATCTGCCACCAACAGGGTCTCTCACTTTTGCTACTGTAAACTGGAAAACACAGACTTAAGATGCAAGCCTCTATGAGACAAGGCAAGCTCCCTCCTACCCTGACAGTGCCTTACCTCCCTCAAGCCAGGCCTGCACAACTTTCTATAGGTCCTATGGGGCACTAAATGCCTACAGCCTTATCCTTTAACAACAAGGACAACCAAAATAAATAGATCTGCAGGTTCTATAAACAGACAGGTTCACGTTAGAGCACTGCTGAATTCTTGGCTTTTCCTGAGGGCTAGAGAACATCTCATACACTATGAGGAAAAATAACAGGGTCTGAACAACAAGTTAGAAAGCAAAGGTCCTCTAGGCAAAAGCAGTGAGGTAGTAAACTACAATTCTTCTTTCTTTCTGTCACCCCAAAGTAGCTCTGTGCCATAAACAGAAATCCAGCACTTAACCAAGACTGAACATGCTACCAAAGGGGGAAAAATATAACACCAAAAACTGGAAAATATGGATAATAGTGTATTTGACATTTAAAACAACAAAAATCTTGAAAATTAAATCTTAATATTAAAGAAAAATGTATTTATGCTCTACCTTGTTCCTGAAAAGCCTATTATCAGATATTATTTGCATTCAGGTATTAATTTTGAAACAATTTTCAAAGACTTAAATTTTTCACACTTAAGATATTAAATTAGATTAGATCTGATTTAAATTAGATCAATTTCCGGTACATTCAAGAGGCAGCAAGAAAGCAGCACTGTAACATCATATCTACGTTGAGAAATAGTTTTTATTTTGTTAACAGAAGAGAAGTAACATTGAAAGTCAACAAATAAGTAGTTAACTACTAAGTTCAAATAATGCCCGTCTAGGAAGCACTCCCAGGTTGCAGTGGTACACCAGACCTAGCCTACTAAGTGTGAGAGATCTGTGAGAAATAAGCAAACTGACCCATTTCAGCTTGAGACTCCTTCCTTGTGTTGAGGTTGCTTTGATTCTTGCCCCCATGTTGCTGCAGAAATGACCCCAAATGAGCTATCTGCAGAAGACTTCCCTCTGCTTGATGCAAAGCTCATGCTCTAGGGGAACTGCCCAGGACAGAAATCCAGGCCTGTATCTTAAAGAGGAAAGGAACAAAAGCCAAGATGGGCAGGCCTACCACAGCTCTTCCCCAAAGGGAGTGTACATCTATGTTCCAGGATTGTGAGGACACACGCAATGACTGACTATGAAGAGTTATACACATGAGAAATAAAATGTGGAGGTCCAGGCTCTGCTGAAAACAAGGTATGCTGCCTGGTCATCATTTCTCAGTGGGGCTCTCCTTTGCATCTCACTTAACCCAGTTTCTCTGGGATAGATTTGTGGAGCAATGTCTTTGCGACATGGGAGGGTAGGCAGATAGCAGGCTTGGTTCTATGATACCTGCTCCACAGAGCAAATCCCAACTCCCTCCCAAAACTGCCTATTCCTGCAGGCCACAACCACAGCTCTACATCCCTTTTCATTAGGCAGGGAATGAAACTCCTGACTTCTAAACTTCTCCTGCTGTGTTTGCTTGATAGCTGCTTCCTCACAAAGGCAGGCTGGTGTTCAGCCTGGCCAGGAGAAAGGAAGCAGTGGGGCAGAACACAGCCTGCTCCTCTCAGAAGCTTTCTTTTCCAAGATGCAGCAGTACAAAGACAGCAAAGACCACTAGTGTCAATAATGGACAAAAATCATCACCAGCCAGGAAAAGTGAGTATATATTCATATACATGCCAAGGGATGACAGGGCACAGAGAGATGAAAACTCAGCCTTCTAGGTGGCTTCTAGGAGCCCCAGAATTGTAGGGTGTTACAGTGCGAGAGATGAACTCCATTCAAATAAATAAAAAACTCTGTTTTCTTTAAACAGCAAAGTTTGAAATTCTAACGTATTAGATGTGACAGTCTTCCCTCTAGAAGATAAAACCTACAACTCTGCAAAGAAAGATGAGGACCTTGTTATAGTGAGAGCACCCCCATGGCCTCAGCACAGCAGGATTAGAATCTCCACACACACTTAATGCAAAGGAATGGAGTTTGCTCTTAGATTTTGTGGTCCCTAGCTCAACCAGAAAAATCTTAAGACTAACCCTTTCCACGCCAGAAGACTCAGCATCACAGTCCCTCCTGTGCCAGCACACAGGCCTTGGTCTTACTGCCAATTCAATGATGGTGGCTTATTATTCTGAACAAATATTTTTGTGAGCTTACAAAGAAACTCAAAGGATTTATGGTTAGGTCCAACCTTATCACAGTCACAAAACAGTTGTCCCATCAGGAACTCTTAACCTGGGGACATAGGAAACTACAGCTAGGATGCTAGAAATATCTGTGAACCCCCCGAAAGTATATGTGTGAATTTTCCTAGGGAGCAGGAACTTTCAACAGAGTTTTTACAAAAAGAACTACTTTCTCACATAAAAGAGATCTAAGGAGATGATGGGACAAAGGAGGCTACAGAGCTGAGAGAGATCAGGAGCCCCTGAACATGTCCCCTCATTAGTAATCTCCCTTTAACAATGCTTTCCTGGTAAACAGGGTCCAAGATGTCCCTTAATTCTGCTTTTGCTTTATCCTTACATCCAATACCTTCTTCCTTCATAACTGTGCTCACCTGACCCTTTGGTAACCTCTCGGTCCAGGCCCTCACCAATTTATTTCAAGATAACATCAGGAATATTTTAAATAAATTCAATCAATTATTTTTGATACTGCATACCACTTTGATTCAACATTGCACAAGAATGCCAGAAAATTTCTGAATAAAAATCTACTTTGTCAATTCACTCCCCTACTTATACACAAAACAAAGACCACCAACCAGCCCATGAAATCAAGTGGAAATTCTATGTTTGGCCCCAGCCTATGTATTCACATGATTTCCACATTACTCCCTTGAATTCAATTAGGCCCATTTTCTCCATGCAAGTTACTGATTATGTGTGCCCCTGGGCTTTTGCTTCCCTTTGATCCTACCTGTCCTTCTAGGTGAACACTATAGAATGAAAAGAGTTATCACATATCTGTAGCCACAACCTCACTATAATCATACAATACTTATCATAACAGAAATTCTTAATATGGGGTCATAGGTAAACTCCTTTGAATTGGTAATAAAATTATATATGTGAAAGTGTGATCATTTAGTTCAGTATATAATTAATTATAAACTAGAACATATGACTTTAAATTTGCTTCATATGTTAATGTTTATTTCTATAGCTAGACTAGAGGCCCCTTGGGGGTTAGGATTGTCCTTAGTATATATTATGGTACTAACCACGGAGCTATGTTCCCATAATTATATTAACTCGGGGCCATCTCGTTCAGTTAAAGTGTGCCTAGTAAAGCTGAATAGTCTGGGTGTGGTGCCTCACATTTATAATTCTAGCACTATAGGAAGCCAAGGCAGGAGGTGGCCAGGAGTTTGAGACCAGCCTGGACAACACAGCGAGACCTCATCTTTAAAAAAAGAAAAAGAAAAGTTGAACAAATGCCTGGTAACTGACTAATGTAGAACAATGAAAATATTTCAAACTGGAGACATGGACAATGCCAAAACGACTATATGGCAAAAGAATGAGGTCTGCTGGACCTCCTGGATCCAGTCTCATAACCTGTGCTCCAGGGCAGAAGAGAGGTTACAGCCTGGCCTCTGAGCAGAAACAGAAACAGAGGAGTGCCCAGAACAAAAGCATCACATCCCACATCAAGTCTACAGGAACAGGAGGAGATGGGGAAGCATCTGAGTGGCAGTGAGTGGGAGCAAAGTTCTGACCACATGAACAATAAAACAGAACCCTTGTGGCAGGAATGTAAGGAACTCCTACTAGACAATAAAGGAGAAATGACTCAGAAAGAAAGAAAAATTAATTCCAACACAAAAGGTTAAAAGGAACAAAGACTGAAAAACTTGCTAAATTTCTAATGTACTTCTCATTGTGTTTCAGGTCATATTAATGAACATGGTGTTTCACATGAATCAAATACAGTTATCAATGAAACAAGACAGCAATGAACAATTCCTTCAGTCTTTCTTCCACTGGTTCCTTGGCAGCTGGAGGGAGCCACAGGGTCCTGTCAATCATAAAGTCAGACACAGAGCAGGAGCAGGTGCAGAATGGTAGGTGGGAAAGGTAGGGTTATGCAGCTGCAATTCCAACGAAAATGAGAATTACTGATAAGACAGACAGAAAATATGGAAAGCGCATAGACTGGAAAAGAGGAAATTGAGTCTTACGGTCAGGAGGAGGTGGGCGGACTAATGAGTCAGTAGGTATTATGAGGCAGTGAAGCAAATAACAAAGAACTCTAGGTCATCATCTTGTCTAAAACTAATGTAAGAGAGAGATGAAGACACATGCTATTGTGCCAGTATGACAATGGATGCGCAGTGGAGTGGATCATGAGCTCCATGGCAGGGAACAACGAACCCAATGTTAGAGATGAGGGAACACAGTTGCAAAAGAAAAGCAAACTCTACTGTCCCAGATTAGGATCAGAGGGATATTGGAGCTAGGCAGAAATGGTCCTTAGTGGTCTAAATCTTCTTGAGAGGACAGGGCTTCTAGAAGATGGGATTACTCAAAACTGCCTCAACATCGATTTTATAGTTTTGGCTGCCCTGATCACAAAGTCTGTCAGAAAAAAAAATTTGAGGAAAACAATGATTCATAATCTTATTCCAAGATAAAAGCACCCTTAACATGTTTTAAGAGTGCTTACACACACATACCCACTTATATATTTAAAGAACCGTACCACGGAGGAAAAAGTTTTGCAGACCCTTTTTTCTTTTACGAGAAACAATAGCTAAATGAATACTTCCTTATGTCATTAATTTCTTTACGTCATTTTAAATAGGTGCACAGTAAATCCATCACGCACGGATGCATGTTTCAAAATTTAATCATTCCTCTACTGTGAGATATTTACGTGAATATGATACTTCTACTATGATAAATAATGCCACGAGGAATAACTTTTAAACAAACTGATGGACACCTTGCTAATTGCCTCCTTAGGATGAATTCATAGAAGTGGAACTGCTATGTTATCGGGCAAAGAAGTAGTATTTGTTTTCTATTTCCCTTTGCCAAGGCAAACCAAACAGAATATGCCTTGCCTCGTGGACTCTATTTGTGGATAACCTTTTGATTTAGGTGCTCCTTTCCCTCTGCATCACAGCTACCCATATCTATCTCCACTTTCGCAATTATTTGCAATATTTATCTGTCACCCCAATAACCAGTAGGTCATGAATTTTTGTTTTTATCCCCCAATGCCTGATAAAATATTTGTTATTATAACATAAACAAATCAGTTATAGAAAAATTTAACGTGTCGTTTGACTGAGTGAAATGTAACAGTTTTGTGACATTCAGTTTGGAAAACCATTTTCCAATGTGAGCTACATTTACTTGGACCTACTGGGAAAAATTCATTGCCATACTCCAGAGATTGGCTCTCTGGACTTGATGCAAAAGCAAGAGGAATGGGAAGTAATCATTTTCAACTTCTGGGCCCAAAGCTGGAGGAGGAGGAGTCAGAAGCAGCTTAGGATAAAATAGAAATGCACAAGGGAGTTTACAAAACATGTAGATGCAAAGAATCTTGCAAATGAAAGAGCTATGAAGCGGATTTCCCGTTCACAAGCAGCTATAAAATTCTGTGCATTGATGTGTGAGTGATTAATTATTCGAACTATAGTCCTCCTGAGAGATTTCCAAGGATTAGAGCAAAAGTAGGTTAGAGATATGCCTAAAAGAGACTGTGCTCTCCGACCCACTCAGCCACCTGACACTGCAGATGAACCAAAGCAAGAAAGCACTGCAACATGATTTCACATTAAATTAACCAAGAGCTGGTGGAGGCTACTCAGAAAAAGTTGAATTAAGGAGCCACCAATGCAGGGTATGAGGCAGAGGAAAGAGACAGGAGTCAAAGGGAATAAAAAGCCAGAATATACTATAGAAATCCAGA